>NC_080075.1:29424455-29724455 GCF_949987535.1 Balaenoptera acutorostrata | reverse complement strand
CTGTGCCCTAATAGCCACACATATCTTGTTAGCAAGTAATTATGCATATTTCTGAACAAAGTAAAATGTTTTCTTTCAAACACAAAACCAAAAATACTTTTGCTTATTAAGCTGTAAGATCAAAACGGTAAGTATTTTTATACCCTAATAACATAATAGCTTAGTATCTGAAAAAATACTTCATGTATTTATATGCTGCTGATGATTTATATCCCCACGATGATGAGAAAAGAAATCACCCAAACACTAAGGTGACTGTGAACAGAGAAAACTTGGAAACCTTTGTCCTAGATGGAGTCCACTAACCCAAACAAGTAACTGTTCATACAATTTTCTTCAAATATTTATCAAATGTTTGAGTGTACACAATACATCTGACCAAATAACTCACCTATCTGAACCAGAGACTGTGTCATGAAAATCTCCATGTTTCACTTAAAGATGAAATAGCACTGAGCTTTCATATGTCATCCAGAATTAAACAGCCAATCCACAAATAAAATTTCAAAAAATAAAATTTTGAATAATTTCTGCATAATACCTGAGTGTGAGCTCTCAATGGTGGTGTCTGACTTGGAATCCAGAGATGAAGGAATTTGTCTTAATTGGGGAACATAGTACATCTTTTTTTTTTTTTTTTTTTCAGAAAATTATTTTAATAGTTACAAAATATCTTTTTTTTTTTTTTTTTTACAGAATCAGTATAAAATAGCAGTTGATTTCTCCATAATTATCAGAATTATTTATACTTGAGGTCTTGGGTAAGTGGGGCTGAAATCAACAAAAGGTCTTGGACTGTTGGCTCAGAAATCTTCCTGGGAAGCCCACCATGCTGATGTCTCTCATGCTTAACTCCTATGAGATGACCCGGTCCTTTTTTAAAAAAAAGTATCTTTTTATTCATTCTTTGGAGGCTTGAAGTGAATTCGGCAGCGTTCATTAAACACCTTCCAGCTCCTGTCATTTACCACTTCTTCAACATTCAGTTCTGACTGCATCCATTTCAACTTTGTCTGTTCTTTTCTAAGTTGCTTTAATAACGTTAAATTGTCCAAATTCTTTTCTCTCTCCTCTCGGAGCTGTTTTACTACTGATGAGGTCTGAGCTATACAGTTTTTTATGACTCGGTCCCTACTGGCATGAGCCGCCATCAAAGACTCATAAAGTTGTTTACAGGTTTGGCTGGCATCAATTTTCCCTGCAAAGGAAGCTGTTGGAACCGTAGTGTTTAATTCATGTACTATTCTGTCATCAATCGTCCTCATCACCTTGAGTAATTCCTGGAACTCGGCGAACTCCTCACAGCTCACACCGCCACTGGGCGCCGCCATATTGGGCCCATAGTACATCTTTGTACTACCAGAAGGCTTATATGGCAACAGTAAAGGCTGGCCTAAGGACATAAAGATCAGAATACTTAATAAGAAAACATTGATTAATTCACTGAACAAATATTAAGTACCTTTAATGTGCCAAGCAGTGGTCAAGATTCTTGGAATGTATCAGTAAACTAGCACTCTAGAAGAGGGAGACAGACAGTAAACAATTAGCGTACTGAATAAGTAAATCATCTAGTATTTTTATAAATTATTAGTGACATAAAAAATTAGAAAATCCTGGGACTTCCCTGGTGGTGCAGTGGGTTAAGAATCTGCCTGCCAATGCAGGGGACAGGGCTTCGATACCTGGTCTGGGAAGATCTCACATGCTGTGGAGCAACTAAGCCTGTGCACCACAACTACTGAGCCTGCGTGCCACAAGTACCAAAGCCCGCCTGCCCTAGAGCCCGAGCGCCACAACTACTGAGCCCATGTGCCGCAACTACTGAAGCCCACGTGCTCTAGGGCCCTTGTGCTGCGAGTACTGAGCCCTCGTGCTGCAACTCCTGAAACCTGTGCGCCTAGAGCCCGCGCTCTGCAACAGGAGAAGCCACCACAATAAGAAACCCATGCACCACAACGAAGAGTAGCCCCTACTCACCACAGCTAGGGAAAGCCCGTATGCAGCAACAAAGACCCAAAACAGCCACTCCCCCCCAAAAAATTAGAAAATGCTGAGGAAGATTAGAAGTATTTGGGAAATTGCAGCAGGATGCAGTTTAAATAGAGTGGTAAGTGTAGGATTCATTGAGAAGACGATTTCTTAGCAATCTAGTCCATAGTTAGATGGCTCTAACTAAGAAACACTTTATCTTATATTGAACCCAAACCTGGTCGTTGTTAACCCCTACTACTGATCTTTGAAGGTTCTCCCTCCAGAGTCATAGAAAGTAAATCTAATTCTCTTCTATGTGGCAGATTTTCAAAATAAGTTTTCCATTATAAAAGTATAAATTCTCAATATTAAAAAAATACACAGAAATAAAAAAGACAAAGTCTTACCACTCAAAGATAACTATTATTAATATTTTAATGTATTTCTACAGGTCTTTCCTCTGTATTTCTTATTTGTTTACATAGTTGTATATAGTATGTATAATGTGGAATTCAGTTTTTCTACTTTACATTGATAATAAAATATTCATTTTATTTCCTATCTTCACATTTTTTATCATTCTACTACACATTAAGTGTATTTAACCCTTCTCATAATGTTAAAAATTTAGGCTGGATTAAATTTTCAATAATAAAGAATTCTGTAATAAAGACTTCTTGTTTATAGCATACCCATTCTCCCCTGCTGCCCCATTTCACATAAGTTTTCTGATTTCAGAGTGAAAAATTATGTCATTTATAAAGTTTCTTTTTTTAAAATACTAACTGCTAAAATTCTTTCTAAAATGTCTGTGACATGGTAGTAATTTGATTATTATAGAAGATGAAATCTTTTTCTTCTTCTTCTTTTTTTGCTTCATTGGGTCTTCATTGCTGCACACGGGCTTTCTCTAGTTGCGGTGTGGGGGGCTACTCTTCGTTGTGGTGCGCGAGCTTCTCACTCTTCTCACTGCAGTGGCTTCTCTTGCTGTGGAGCACAGGCTCTAGGCACGCAGGCTTCAGTAGTTGTGGAGCATGGGCTCAGTAGTTGTGGCTTGCGGGCTCTAGAGCACAGGCTCAGTAGTTGTGGAGCACGGGCTTAGTTGCTCTGTGGCATGTGGGATCTTCCCGGACCAGGGCTCGAACCCGTGTCCCCTGCACTGGCAGGTGGATTCTTAACCACTGCGCCACCAGGGAAGTCCCTGAAATCTTTTTCTATACACTTGTTTTTCTTTCATGATGTGGTAGAAACTCTCTCTCTGTAACAGCATTTTGATATTTAGCTGGGTACATACTGCTCATCTGTACACTGTATTTCCCAATCTCCCTTGCAGACATGTATGGACATATGACTAAGTCTGGGCCCATAGGTCAAGGCTGAGAATAATGTCTGCAACTTCCAGGCATCCCATTAAAACACTCCACTGGCTGCTGCTAAAATTTATCCTCCCCATCACTCTTCTTTTCCAGTATTTTCTTATTATTCTTCCTGAAAAAATTTAAGATCAATTAAACAAGTTCAAAAGAACAATTCCATTAGAATTTTGAGTAGAATTACATTAGAGTTTAAATTCATTTGGGAATAAATGACATCTTTAAATATTCAATTTTCCCATTCAGAAATATCCCATCCCTCCTTTTAGTCTACTGTCCTTTTCTATGCCTACACAAAGGATTAGTACTGCCATCACATGAGTCCTATAAAATTCTTGTTTAGGTTACTCCTCAGTATTCATGGGGTTGTACTGCTCATTCAAATAGAATTTGGTAGATAGCTACCACTTCTCCTGATTAAACACAACAGCTTCTTCAGTTTATCCTTATGGACCATGGTCTTCTCTTGCATCCTGTAATCACCTCTAGATGGACTCCTAGTTGCCCATGTCTAGTTTATAAAAATCAAAATACTCTAGACAGAGTCTGATAGTCCCAGAGTCGAATGAGATCTCCTTCATTCTGGACGCAATAACAACTTTTATATTACTTAGAATTGTGTTACCATCCTTGACCACTCCATCATTCTGATGATTTGACATGGAATCCATATTACTAGTACCCTGCTTCCAACCAAGGAATTGACTTCATAGGGAAGGAAATGAGACAAAAGGCTGACGCCTAAAGGGAGTCACTGTTCTCCTCACGAGCCTGATCACCCACAGCTATGGTAAACTCAAAAACAAAAGAGCGAGTGAACAATTTACTGATAACTGTCATGGCACAAGCTGGGAGGCATCACTTTCTGAGGCTGGAATGCTAGCTTGCCGAATACGGCATGTGCTCAGAACCACATATGGCACTTGCCTATCCCACAGGCAGAATGCATGTATTTAGGAACAAAGGCAGAAGCCTTTAAAATCTTTTGCTTTCTATCTCTGTGACTCTGCTTTGTTTGATGGAAGATCTTAGAAATAAGGGAGGGGCACTTCTACCGGGAGACAGGAGCCATCTAGTCATTTTACATTCTTTATGTCACTGAAACAATGCAGGGAATAGGATGCCATAGTGTTGACTAAAACTACAATTGACCTTAACTATCAGGGAGAAATAAGGTTACCTTAAAAGAAGAAAGTCAGTAGGAGTATGGCTTACACCTAGGGGACCACGTTACCAAGCCTGGTCATAGAAATTAACCAAAAAATGACCTTAAACCTATGCAGGGCTAGCAAAGCCTTAGACTACTTAGGAATACTTGTACCAACCTATCAGGCAAAACCCCAGCCAATGAGAACCTGGCTGAATTCAAGGAGAATGAAGAAATGTATAGAGGCTGGAAGAATTTAAATAACAGGAAAAATAGGCTGTAGCCTCTACTTCTCTTTGGACGTTGCTGTAGTCATTATTGTTAGAATATTGACTTAGTAGTTTTCTTCCTCCACCAGTGTATATAAAGCTTGGTGGTGATGGTTAAATTTACCATTTAGTTCAAAGTTTGCAGAAAATGGACAACAACAATTGGGCAGAATGACAATGGACCCAGAGCAAGAATGGCTACCATGTGGAGATGGAGAATTCAGAGGCAAGATAAGTGGCTTTTTGAAATTCTCAACAACTTTATGTTTGGATGCAGAAGTCTTAAAGTTACTTTGGACTGCCTATCTCTGGGGGAAGAAGTGACTATTCAGCAAATAATGGTTGTTCCTGGGAGAGACAGAAAGGACTGCAGAAGGGTAAAGAAGAAAGTCCAACCATAAAATTTATTTCTTCAAAAAACTTGCAGATGGAACTAAATATAAACATATAGCATATTACTCTTAATTTGTTAATTCAGAGCAGTGGACACATAGTCATAAATTCAACATGCTCTTCTGTATACTTTTAAAATATTTTTAAAATTTTACTTCTGAATCCACAGAGTTAAAAATATTTTATTATTAAACCAAATAATATTTCTCTTTTAAAGGAGTCCTTTCTACCAAGTACCTGTATGTAAAGGTAAGACCATGAACTGTGGGCTCTATATAGACTGATCCATTTGATGTCAGAAGAGGTAAAAAATACACTTCCACAGTTGGATTTCCTCTCCTGTGCTCTGCCACCAACATGAAAACAGCATAGCCCAGAGTAGCCTGGGTTTCAGTACAAGGCATGTGGAACAGACCCAAACGGTTTTTGCATCCTGATGCCAAACTCCAACTGACTCATAAGACCATGAGTGAGGCAAGCAAATGTCTGTTGTTATAAAGCACTGAGATTTTCGAGGTTCTTATACAGTATCACGGTGGCAATAGGTAACTGACACATTAAAGGCATTCTGTGTGATATTGATTAGACTATACATTTGGGGGGCATAATTTTATTTCACAATAAAAATGTATAAGAGATATAACCATCTCGGGCTGCCCTGATAGCGCAGTGGTTAAGAATCCGCCTGCCAATGCAGGGGACACGGGTGCCAGCCCTGGTCCGGGAAGATCCCACATGCCGCGGAGCAACTAAGCCCATGTGCCACAACTACTGAGCCTGCGCTCTAGAGCCCGCCAGCCACAACTACTGAGCGCATGCACCACAACTACCGAAGCCCACGTGCCTAGAGCCCGTGCTCCACCACAAGAGAAGCCACCGCAATGAGAAGCCTGTGCACCGCAATGAAGAGTAGCCCCTGCTCGCCGCAAGTAGAGAAAGGCTGCACGCAGTGATGAAGACCCAACACAGCCAAAAATAAAATAAATAAAAGTAAAAAAAAGAAAAAGAAAAGAAATATAACCATTTCAACATATAAATGTATTTATTCAAATTAAATTCAGTGCAATTTAAATGTGGAACTAAGCAATTTTCTTTATACGTTTAGGCATATTCCATTTATACCTACAGACAGATAAACTTTTTGCACAAGTAGGAAAACTTAAAATATATTTTGAACAGATTTGTACAAACTGTTGAATACTTTAAAATTAGTAATTGAAAGTTCCTACCCTCATTTGGAGGTAGAATGGGAACTTAACTTTCGAGTTACTGGTCTGAAAAAGAAAATAACTTGCTATAATTTTGAATGTTATATAGTATAAGCACTATAAAAATATCACTGTCATGATAGCATAGGAACACTCTAAATGTAGACCTTATGGTAGAAATTGCTAGCTGTTCACCAAAACTCATTTCTTCTTCATCCTGGAAAGCACAGCTAAACTATTCCTAGTCAGTGGAAAGTGATGTGGGCCACACCTAGGCCTAGCCCATAAAAGCCTCCCAACATGTGCTCCTCCATGCTTTTCGTCCCTTCCAGTTGACTATGATGATGAATCCAAGGTTCCATGTTTTAAAGAAAGCAGAGTCACAGTCAACCTGGGTCCCTGCTCAACGTTTCTTGAGCAAGAAATAGACTGGTATTGTGTTTGCTATCTGTTCACTGTATCATGCAAAACAATAGTAAAAGAAACAATGCCAAATAATTATCTACCTCCCTAAAATTGAACCTCTATAGTTTTTATGTTTTCATGAACTACTTGCATTCTTATGACAAGTATCATGAGTTGAAAATACGTCAGCCACAAGTAGCATGAGTTTCACATAGGTTGTTAACTTCACTAGAAATTGAAGTAAAAACATAATAAATTATATTCTCTTCATAGCTATGTAAATAAAAGATGTTTTAATCATGTACAACCTAATGCTTTAAATTAAAATTAGGTTTTCTAACTAGAAAGACCCAATCAAGAAATTTCTTAGTTAATGACCCACAAAAGTTGGTAATGTGACCTAAAATTCTCTTACCATCTGTGCCATGAAGAACAGTAATCTGTTGGACTGAAGATGATGAAGCAAACTTGACAGGAACTTTGCCCGACTTCTGTGTACTGAGCTCTGGAATATCATGTCCACGATCTTCAGCATTAACAAAAATCTCAGATGAAAACATGGTTTTTCCTGGACTCTCTGTTGTTATCTGAGTGACTGCATCAGATGATAATTTTCCAGAGATGGGAGAAAACGGGGTCTTAATCTCCTTTGGTGATCTGAACAAAAAAGAGAAAGCACACAGCAGGTCATATCCTTGGCTTCTCGAATACTGTAATTTCTTTCCAAATGTGGCTTCAATATTTTTTGGAGACACATCCAACTCAAATGGTTAAGTTATTTCTGCAGTACCCTTTGCTTTTTTACATACTTATTACAGGGTGATCATGCATGAGTTAACTTTTACTTATTTTAAAATCTACTTTTATTTTGGATTTAGAATGCTATTATATAAGGAAAGGGTACTTTTCAGTTGAAGTGGAAAGATATCCATTACAAAATAATTACTGGAAGTCCACTATAAATTAGGGGACTATGCTAAACGCATAGAGTGTACAAAAATAAAAAAGAAACAGAGCCTTTCCTCAAAAAGTTTATATGTCAGTGGGGGAACCAGAGGTTTTGAAGGTTGTAATTATGTATATAGATTATAAAGAATCCATATTAAAACATAATGGAGTAAATAAATGAGTGTATAAATAAATAAATAATAGGAGAGAGGGAGAAGACAAATCTTGTCAACAGAAGAATTCCATATGTAGGTAACCTCCCCCCCGCCACCCCCCACCCCCGGCATCCATCTCCTCCCCAAGGAGGTGGAGGTGAAGCTTAATCTTCCCCTTAAGTCCAGTCCTGGGCTGGCCTTAATGATTGAATTCCAAAGAGAGTATAAAATGGGAGAAAAAGTAACTTTACAGTGGAGAAACCAAGCAAACACCATGTTATGCAAGTGATGATGTTTCACATCACCAGTGATGTCACGGAGACACTCCATACTCTCTGTTATGATGTGATGAGACGGTTACTTCGCTTCTGTGGTATTCTTTGTCAAAACCTATAACTCCAGTCGAATCATGAGAAAAACATCAGCCAAACCCAGACTGAGAACAATTCTACAAAATATCAGACAAATATTCCTCAAGACTGTCAAAATCATGCAAAACAAGGAAGGAATGAGGAACTGTCATAGACCAGAGAAGACTAAGGAGACATGACAACTAACTAAGTGGAATGTGATATACTGGATTGGGTCCTAGAACAGAAAAAGGTCATTAACAGGAAAACTGGTGAAATCCAAAAAAAGTCTTAAGTTTAGTTAATAGTAATGTATAAATGTTGGCTTTTTAATTTTGAAAAATATACTATGGTAGTATAAGATGTTAGCAATAGGAAAAACTGGGAGAGAGGTAAAGGGAACTCTGTTTGTATCTTTTCTGCAGATTTGAAATTATTTGAAAATAAAAAAGGTCATTTTAAAAAAATGGAGTAGGGCTTCCCTGGTGGCGCAGTGGTTGAGAATCTGCCTGCTAATGCAGGGGACACGGGTTCGAGCCCTGGTCTGGGAAGATCCCACATGCCGCGGAGCGGCTGGGCCCGTGAGCCACAATTGCTGAGCCTGCGCGTCTGGAGCCTGTGCCCCGCGACGGGAGGGGCCGCGATAGAGAAAGGCCCGCGCACCGCGATGAAGAGCGGTCCCCGCACCGCGATGAAGAGTGGCCCCCGCTTGCCGCAACTGGAGAAAGCCCTCGCACGAACCGAAGACCCAACACAGCCAAAAATAAATAAATAAATAAATAAATAAGAAAATCCTTTAAAAAAAAAAAAAAAAAAAAAAAAAAAAAAATGGAGTAATACTGTATTGTATTATATCACAGAAGAAGAAGACCTTTTAAAAGGTCTTTTAAATCTCTACCCTCTATATACTATTCACTAATTAAAAGGACAATTATGAGAAAAGAAAATAGGCTCATCTCCCTTATGTATACAGAAGCAAAAATCATACACAAAATGTTAGACAATCAAATGTAGAGTGTGTGAGTGAGTGAATGTGTGTGTGTGTGTGTGAATTCCTACCAAGTTGTTTTACTCCAGAAATGCAAGGGGAGTTAACATTCAGATATCAATAAATGTCATGCACCACATCAGTAAAATAAAGGAGAAAATGTATATGATCATATCAGTATAGTCAGATAAAGCATTTGATAAAATTCAATAATTATGTATGATTAAAAACTCATAGCAAAGGGAAACTACAAAAAACTTGAGAGCCACCATCCTATTTATAGTGAAATGTGGAGAATGTCCACTGTAAGATTAGGAACAAAATAAGAATGCCAACTCTTACCTTTTCTATTCAACCTGTTAGTAAAAGTATTAAATGGCATTAGCAGTAAGGCAGGAAAAAGAAATCAGAAATATAAGGCTAAGAAAGGAAGAAATAATACTGTCACTTTCCATATTTGATATAATTAAGGATACAGAAAATCCAAAACCATCTACAGATAACTTATTAGAATATCAGTTAGTTTTTAGAAGAGTTGCCAGATAAGAGACCAAACATTAAAAAATTCCACTAACATTTTTCTGTGTCTGAAAAGTTATAAAATTAAAAACTAAAAAATATGCCATCTACATTATCATCAAAACATCATATACCTAATAATAAGTGTAATAAAAAATGTAAGAACCCTGAACAGAAAACTATTAATATATCATAGAGAGAAATTAAAGGTGATCTAAATAGGATTTCTACTTTGAGGCAGGATGTATAGGCATACCTCACTTTATTGCACTTCACTTTATTGTACCTTGCAGATAATGCCTTTTTTTTTTTTTTTTTTTTTTTTTACAAATTGAAGGTTTGTGGCAACCCTGTGTCAAGCAGCTCTACTGGTGGTGCCATTTTTCCAACAGCATTTGCTCACTTCGTGTCTCTAGGTCACGTTTTGGTAAGTCTCACAATATTTCAAACTTTTTCACTCTTATACTTGTTACATGATCTGTGATCAGTGATCTTTTTTTTTTTTTTTTTTTTTTTGGCTGTGTTGGGTCTTCGCCTCTGTGCGAGGGCTTTCTCCAGTTGCGGCGAGTGGGGGCCACTCTTCATCGCGGTGCGCGGGCCTCTCACTGTCGCGGCCTCTCCCGTTGCGGAGCACAGGCTCCAGACGCGCAGGCTCAGTAGTTGTGGCTCACGAGCTTAGTTGCTCCGCGGCATGTGGGATCTTCCCAGACCAGGGCTCGAACCCGTGTGCCCTGCATTGGCAGGCAGATTCTTAACCACTGCGCCACCAGGGAAGCCCCGATCAGTGATCTTTGATGTTACTATTGCAAAAAGATTACAGCCTGCTGAAGGCTCAGATGATGGGTAGCATTCTTAAAGTCTACTTTCAAATTAAGATATGTACTTTTTTTAGACATAATGCTATTGCACACTTAATAGACTACAGTATAGCATAAACATAACTTTTACATGCACTGGGAAACCAAACAACTCGTGTGACTTGCTTTCTTAGGATATTCTCCTTATTGTGGTGTCTGGGACCAAAGCCATATCTCCATAATAATATGCCTGCACGAGGTAGGCACAGGCCATCACTCCTGCTGCAACAAGCAAACAAACTTGAATAAAAGATCATCGAGCTAAGGAAGCAATCAAGAAACAATATCAACTAATATGCTAGAGAGGGACATTTAGAGATTTGGAGCAGGGGTTTGGTGTAGGGAGACATACTCCACTGGAAAAGAGAAATCACCATACCTTTTGATGAACTCATTTGCTGGCATGATGGAGTGAAATCTAGCAGAGTGTCAAGCCGATTTCCCCCACAGGACATTTCCTTAGTGTCAGGGTGGTATAGGATGATGGGGGACTGAGCCAAGAAAGCAGAGTGAAATTTCCTGCACAGTCATGGCACTAACAAACCAAATCCCGCTAGATAAAGGGGCCTGTGACAATCATTAAGTCTCCTCTTCAAGACATTTGCCAGTTTTTGAACCTATATAAAGCAGGAAGCTAAATACCTAATGCCTGAGGGAGAGAACTTTCCAAAGTGAGGAATTAGAGACCTACCAGACTCACAGTAAAAACCCGGAAGTGCCATCCCCAAGAAGGGGGCTGAGTCAGAAAAAGAGAAATCATCTGCAATGTTTCAGTGTTTATGAGACAAATTTTCATCGAGGAAGTGTAACGGCAACAAATACATAGCTGGTCTCTCCTTACATTTGCCATACTCTGAAGCTGTGAGAACTGAGAGCCTAAAGAGCTGAATTCAAACATCTGAAAGACTGAAGTCAATAACTGACTGTATTTATTGAAGAATCAAAGACCTGTCAGGCTCACAGCAAAAATCCAGGGAGGCCACAAATTAGGAAAAATCATAGGTAGGATGAGACAACTAAAGCTCCAACCCAGTTCTGACCTAGTAAAATTCCTGAAATGACTGAAATGACCAGCCACTCTGATTAACAGAGAAAGGGGTAAATCTTCTCTGGTGCAAAGTAATAGCATCTTCAGTCTCTATGAAGTTTTTATTCACCATGTCCAGCACACAATCAAAAACTATGAAATTCCTGAAGCAGGAAAAAGTGACTAAAAATTAAGACAAAAAAAAAAAAACAAGAAAAATTGATTTAGAGGGAATTCAGATTCTGGAGTTAGCACAGAACTTTAAAATGACTATATTGAGAGTAAAAGATGGGGATTAATAGATTAAAATATGGAGAATCTCAACAGAAAATTGGAATCAATTTAAAAAAATCAAATACAGATAAATGAAAAATAAGAAAACTGATCCCCAGCAGACCTTAGGGAATACTAGAAGAAATTTTTTTAGGCTGAAGTAAAATGGCCCAACATAGAACAGAGCTGGGCTCTCGGTCCCATATTGAACTCGAGTTGGAAGAGGCGAGCCCGGTCTCAAAACGGAGGTAAAACCGCCACCCGGTCGCCCCCAGCCCGACTCCGGCCGCCGCCGCCGCTGCCACCGCCACCGCCGCCGGGGGGAGGAGGGCCATGATCCAAGGGAACCAGAACAGTTGAGAAAACTGTTTATTGGTGGTCTGAGCTTTGAAACTACAGACGATAGCTTAAGAGAACATTTTGAGAAATGGGGCACACTTACAGATTGTGTGGTGATGAGAGACCCCCAAAGAAACCGTTCCAGGGGCTTTGGTTTTGTGACTTACTCTTGGGTTGAAGAGGTGGATGCAGCAATGTGTGCTCGACCACACAAGGTTGATGGGCGTGTAGTGGAACCAAAGAGAGCTGTTTCTAGAGAGGATTCTGTAAAGCCTGGTGCCCATCTCACAGTGAAGAAAATTTTTGTTGGTGGTATTAAAGAAGATACAGAAGAATGTAATTTGAGAGACTACTTTGAAAAGTATGGCAAGATTGAAACCATAGAAGTTATGGAAGACAGGCAGAGTGGAAAAAAGAGAGGATTTGCTTTTGTAACTTTTGATGATCATGATACCGTTGATAAAATTGTTGTTCAGAAATACCACACTATTAATGGGCATCATTGTGAAGTGAAAAAGGCCCTTTCTAAACAAGAAATGCAATCTGCTGGATCACAGAGAGGTCGTGGAGGTGGATCTGGCAACTTTATGGGTCGTGGAGGAAACTTTGGAGGTGGTGGAGGTAACTTTGGCCGTGGTGGAAACTTTGGTGGAAGAGGAGGCTATGGTGGTGGAGGTGGTGGCAGCAGAGGTAGTTATGGAGGAGGTGATGGTGGATATAACGGATTTGGAGGCGACGGTGGTAACTATGGTGGTGGTCCTGGTTACAGTAGTAGAGGAGGCTATGGTGGTGGTGGACCAGGATATGGACACCAAGATGGTGGATATGGTGGCGGTGGTGGAGGATATGATGGTTACAATGAAGGAGGAAATTTTGGAGGTAACTATGGTGGTGGTGGGAGCTATAATGATTTTGGAAATTATAGTGGCCAACAGCAATCAAATTATGGACCCATGAAGGGAGGCAGTTTTGGTGGAAGAAGCTCGGGAAGTCCCTATGGTGGTGGTTATGGATCTGGTGGTGGAAGTGGTGGCTATGGTAGCAGAAGGTTCTCAAAACTCAGAAGAAAAGGGCTACAGTTCTTAGCAGGAGAGAGAGCGAGGAGTTGTCAGGAAAGCTGCAGGTTACTTTGAGACAGTCGTCCCAAATGCATTAGAGGAACTGTAAAAATCTGCCACAGAAGGAACGATGATCCATAGTCAGAAAAGTTACTGCAGCTTAAACAGGAAACCTTTCTTGTTCAGGACTGTCCTAGCCACAGTTTGCAAAAAGTGCAGCTATTGATTAATGCAATGTAGTGTCAATTAGATGTACATTCCTGAGGTCTTTTATCTGTTGTAGCTTTGTCTTTTTCTTTTCATTACATCAGGTATATTGCCCTGTAAATTGTGGTAGTGGTACCAGGAATAAAAAATTAAGGAATTTTTAACTTTTCAATATTTGTGTAGTTCAGTTTTTCTACATTTTAGTACAGAAACTCTAACAAAATGCAGTTTTGAAGGTGTTTCCTTGTGAGTTAACAAGATCATTGTTAATTAATATTTTGTATGAATTTTGCTAAAGTTAACTGTAAAGAAACACCTGCTGACTTGCAGTTTAAGGGGATCCATTCTCCCCATTTCCAAACCATGAAATGAATGGGCTCTGACATGTGGAGAGAATAGATATTTGTATGTTTGCAATGTGTGTTTTAGATAATAGAATTGGGTATTTAAATTAGCATATTTGTGAATTTAATAGCATTAAAGATTTACTTCAAATGGAAAATCTCAAAATTCAAAAAAAAAAAAAAGAAAGGAAAGAGCTGGGAGCTCGATTGGCGCTGTCTGCGGGGGAGGAGCGCCGCCGCGAGCTGGGAGCTCGATTGGCGCTGTCTGCGGGGGAGGAGCGCCGCCGCCGTCGCCGCCGCGAGCTGGGAGCTCGATTGGCGCTGCCTGCGGGGGAGGAGCGCCGCCGCCGTCGCCGCCGCGAGCTGGGAGCTCGATTGGCGCTGCCTGCGGGGGAGGAGCGCCGCCGCCGTCGCCGCCGCGAGCTGGGAGCTCGATTGGCGCTGCCTGCGGGGGAGGAGCGCCGCCGCCGCCGCCGCGAGCTGGGAGCTCGATTGGCGCTGCCTGCGGGGGAGGAGCGCCGCCGCTGCCGCCGCCGCGAGCCGGGAGCTCGATTGGCGCTGCCTGCGGGGGAGGAGCGCCGCCGCCGCCGCCGCCCCCGCCGTCGCAGTCGTTGTGAGTGAGGAAGCGCGTCTGTCGTTCCTGCTGAGGGCCCTCGCCGACGCCTGGGTTTACCCGCCTCCCCGCCAGCTCCGCTGCTTTCCCGTCCCCCGCGGCCCGGCGCGGGGCAGGACTGCCGGGGCCATGGAGGACGAGGTGGTTCTCCTTGCCAAGAAGATGGACAAGATGGTGCCGAAGAAAAACGCGGTGAGCGCGGCGGGCGGCGCGGGCCGGAGGGAGGCCGGGCGGCGGGCGGGGGCCAGTCGGCCTGAGGGGGCTCCCGTCCCGCGGTGAGCGCGGCGGTTGCCGCGAGACGACGGCGAGGCCCGCGCTCTGGGGAGGGGTTCCTGGGGAGGGGGGAGCTTCGTGTCCCGCGGCCGCGTCCCGGGCAGGGGTTCTGGGGGGCGTCCTGTCCCGCAGCTGCGTCCCGGGCAGGGGTTCTGGGGGGCGTCCTGTCCCGCAGCTGCGTCCCGGGCAGGGGTTCTGGGGGGCGTCCTGTCCCGCGGCCGCGTCCCGGGGAGGGGGTCCTGGGGGGGGTCCCGGGGAGGGGGTCCGGTTCCGCGGCCAGCGGGGATGGGACCCGCCCTGGGCGCCCGAGGCCCCTCGTGATTAGCGCAGCCCGGTAAACTCCATCGAGGCGTCCTCCTCATTATTTTAAACGTGACGGTGGTAAAGCTTCGCTGGTTTAGCTGAAGAGTGCAGAGAGCCCTCCCTGTTGGAAAGAATTCGTTGTCTTTCCCGGGCTCATTGGCCAGCAGCGAGAAGACAACATCAAACAGAGGTTTGTGATCAGTTTTAGACATGAAAGTGTTCAAGCAAAACGTGAATTTCCTGGATCTTAGTTTTGAGGAAGGCTGAACATTCCCTTGATTGTCTCAACTCCCCTGCATGTTTGCTTAGCAATTAAAAAAGGTGAACTACGCCAGTGTACTTGGCAAGTTGCTAAACTTTTTTGAAAAAGTGGATCTTGTTAGGCCGCAGAGTGCGGGGAGCTGTGTTTAAGGCACTGCCGCCGACGAGGCTGTGCTGCCGGCTGGATTTGGACACATGTCGTTGCTGGTCCTCTCAGTGGTTTACGGTTGCTACCGGTGGCGTTTTCTGTTACTGACAACGTGTGCACGTGAACGTGTTCTCTTGTGGTTTGTATGAGGTGCTCCAGTTTCTGCATTTCTGTCCACCTGTGTGGGCCACTCTCAGTCCCTTGCTTCCGAGCCGTCTATATTTTCAGCTAAACTTCTGAAATTCTAAGTCAAACGAATGTGAAGGAGAGAAGGGCTGCTCTGATTTGCACAGCACTTCGGAGTTACAAAGCGTTTGTGCAGAATTCTTTGGGGACTCACGACAGCTGTGTTGCATTCATTTTACAGAATAAGAAACTGAGTCAGACCAAGCAGTTCACCTCCTTAAATGAAGTGTGCGTTGTGGCTTAAGCCAGGACCCGAGTTTTCTGCTGGGCAGCATGCAGAAGTAGTGTTAAACACCGAATTCTTAAGACTTCAGACTTGGCGTGCGCCTCTTTTCCTTTAACAGGTGCATTGCCCGGCGTGTAATTTCATACCCTGTTCATCTGGATTTGCAATTTTGGCTTTTTAAAGGATTTCCTGTTTGTTTTCTGTTGCAGACGTTGCCTGTGCCATTTATTTTTTCTGTTGATACAGGCCTTTCATTCCTCACTGCAAGTGATGAGCTCTGTATACTTGATTGGCTGAACGTTTCTGTTATTCTGTTTAAACTGGCAAGTTTTTTTTCTTTGCCTAGAGAACCCTAGACTCCCCTAGTAGAAGCTGGCTCCTAGGGAAAAAGGCCGTTTCTTGGGTAATTTTTTTCTCGAACTCAGGCTATAAAATGTGTACCTTTTAATCATCTAGTGCACTAGGTGTTTTTGTTTGTTTCCTTTCCTTGAAATAGACGTTTCCTAGAAATGAGGAATTCCTTAGTGAGCAAGTATGGAGAAGACTAGTTTGTATTTATCTGCAGTTCTCAAGTTATAAACACATAATGCGTCAGCAGGAGAATGAGGATAAGCTCCACAGATAATCCTCAAGTCTCATTTTTCTTTTCAAATCTTATATTTCTAATAGTACAGAACTTTACCAGTATAAAAACTTGCCCCCTCCCCCCCCCCAAAAAAGAACAGAACTGCAGGAAAGAACAAAGAGCACTTAAAGTGTGTGTGTGTGTTTAATATATACATGTACATATACCCAGGTACATACACCTTTATATTTATATGTTAGTTTGTAAATAAATGACAATAATAATGTCTTGTGGAGATGTAGAACAGAAGTATACAACAAAAGCACAAACAGCAGGAGGGGGCAAATGGAGTTAAACTGTTAAACCTCCATGGGATGGTTCCATGGAGGAGGCAGAGAGGGGGATGGGATCCTCGAAGAGCTGCTGAAGACCTTGCATTTTTTGCAGATCTCTTTAGAATGCTACTTGCATATTGTGCTCTCACTGAATGCACCTGGCTGAGCTATGGCACATTAGCACGGTAAACATTTGTCAGATTTGCCCTAGTCAGAAAATTTCTATACCTGCCATCCTGCTTGGCACTTAAAACAAATTTTTGTTTTTTTTTAAAGCTGTCTATGATATAGGGATGATGGGTGAAGAAGGTAGGCTGCAGGGTAATATGTAGTATGTATGATCCCATTTTGATACAGTAAACAGAAAGTATTAAATGCATGCCTGTTTGTATGAGCAGTGAGTTTGCATGGTGATCTCAAGAGGGAGGGAATGGGACGGGTAGAGAAAGAGATTGACCACAGACTATTGTTTTACTTGTTACAAGAGGCATGTGTTGCCTTCATTTCTGATTAAACTTTTTGCTTACAGATTATTGTAGGTTTACATGCAGTTGTAAGAAATAATAGTGAGATAGCTCCTGTGTGTCCTTTACCCAGTTTTCCCCAATGGTAACATCTTACAGAACCATAGTATACTGTCACAACCTGGGTATTGCCATTGACACAGTCAAGATATAGAACATTTCCATCCCACAGGATCTCTCCTGATGCCATTTTATAGCCACTGCTGCTCCCCCACTCCCCACCAAATCATAATGATCTGATAGTGCAGTGGATAAAGTTGCAATAAAGTTTTTATGCAGATGATGAAGGGAAAATACCCCCTGGGGAAGATGGCCCATCTCCCACTCCCCCGGCCCTATCTGTCCCTGGCAACCTGTCATTTCAAGAATGTTATGTGGGACTTCCCTGGTGGCGCAGCGGTTAAGAATCTGCCTGCCATTGCAGGGGACATGGGTTCGATCCCTTGTCCGGGAAGATCCCACATGCCGCGGAGCAACTAAGCCCATGCGCCACAACGACTGAGCCTGCGCTCTAGAGCCCGGGAGCCACAACTACTGAGCCCACGTGCCACAAGTACTGAAGCCCGCGTGCCTAGAGCCCGTGCTCTGCAACAAGAGAAGCCACCGCAGCGAGAAGCCCGCGCACTGCAACAAAGAGTAGCCCCCGCTCGCCGCAACTAGAGAAAGCCCACACGCAGCAACGAGGACCCAACGCAGCCAAAAATAAAATAAATTAACTAATTAATTAAAAAAAAAGAATGTTATGTGAATAAAATCATATAGTGTGTAACCTTGTTTTTTTTCTTAAGTAAAAAAAATTGTTTTTGTTGGCTGCGCTGCCGGTTATGCGATCTTAGTTCCCCGACCAAGGATTGAACCCAGCCCAGGTAGTGAAAGTGCTGAGTGCTAAACACTGGACCGCCAGGGAATTCCCAGTATGTAACCTTTTGGATTGGCCTTTTTCACTCAATGTAATTCCCTGGAGAGTCATCCAAATTGCATGAATCAATAGTGCTCCTTTTTTTAAAAAAAAATTATTTATTTATTTATTTATTTATTTGGCTGTGCGGGTCTTTAGTTGCAGCATGTGGGATCTAGTTCCCTGACCAGGGATGGAACCTGGGCCCCCTGCATTGAGAGTGCAGAGTCTTAACTGCTGGAACACCAGAGAGGTCCCAGTGCCGCTTTCTTTTTAATTGCTGAGTAGTATTCCATGGTTTGGCTATACTTCAGTTTGTTTAATCACTTGCCCATTGAAGAACATCTGAGTTTTTTTTCCCATTTCTTGACTATTACTGATAGAGATGCTGTGGACATTTGTGTACCTTTTTTTGTGCGAACATGCGTTCTCTGGGATAAATGCCGTATGGTATGTGTTGCTTTTTTTTTTTTTTTTTTTGGCTACGCTGTGCCACATGTGGGATCTTGGTTCCCCAATCAGGGATCGAGCCCGTGCCCCCTGCATTGGGAGCTTGGAGTCTTAACCACTTGACTGCCAGGGAAATTCCTGTATTGCTCCCCCCGCCCCACTTGATCGATTGATTGATTGATTGATTGGTTGATTGGCTGTATTGGGTCTTAGTTGCGGCACGCGGGACCTTCGTTAAGGCATGTGGGATCTTTTTTGTCGTTGTGGCGCACGGGCTCTTCGTTGCAGCCTGAGAGTGTCTCTCTAGTTATGGCGTGCGGGTTTTCTCTCTCTAGTTGTGGCACGTGGGCTCTGTAGTTGTGGCGTGCAGGCTCCAGAGCGCGTGGGCTCTGTAGTTTGCTGCACGTGGGCTACCTCATTGAGGTGTGCGAGCTCAGTAGTTTGGCGCGAGGGCTTAGTTGCCCCGCGGCATGTGGGATCTTAGTTCCCCGACTGGGAATCGAACCCGCGTCCCCTGCATTGCAGGACGGATTCTTTACCACTGAACCACCGGGGAAGTCCCTGTATTGCTTTTTTAAATTAAAAAATAAAAAAAAGGAAAAGCAGTTAGAGGTAAAACAACTAATTATATGATTGCCTTTCAAAGTACATATTCAAACCCTACATTCTTGGTGTACATAAGTTATTTATGTTGATTTCTGGTGTTTAGCTCTAGCAACAAGGCAATAATAATAACGCTGTAGTTTTCCTTGTTTCTTTCAACTGATGATCTGTGTATTTATTACAAATACTAATTAACACTCACAAGCTACCAGGAGGCAAGTAATGGTTAGCGCTGGTGTGGTTAACTCCTTTATAGATAGGGAGGTTGAGGCATGGGTATTGTGGAATTTGCCATGTTGAGGCATGGGTATTCAAAAAAAAAAAAAAAAAGAACAGAGCTGGGAGCTCGATTGGCACTGCCTGCGGGGGAGGAGCGCCGCCGCCGCCGCCGCGAGCTGGGAGCTCGATTGGCGCTGCCTGCGGGGGAGGAGCGCCGCCGCCGCCGCCGCCCCCGCCGTCGCAGTCGTCGTGAGTGAGGAAGCGCCTCGGTCACTCCTGCTGAGGGCCCTCGCCGACGGCTGGGTTTACCCGCCGCCCCGCCAGCTCCGCTCGTTTCCCGTCCCCCGCGGCCCGGCGCGGGGCAGGCCTGCCGGGGCCGTGGAGGACGAGGTGGTCCGCACTGCCAAGAAGACAGACAGGATGGTGCCGAAGAAAAACGCGGTGAGCGCGGCGGGCGGCGCGGGCCGGAGGGAGGCCGGGCGGCGGGCGGGGGCCAGTCGGCCTGAGGGGGCTCCCGTCCCGCGGTGAGCGCGGCGGGTGCCGCGTGACGGCGGCGAGGCTCGCGCTCGCTCTGGGGAGGGGTTCCTGGGGAGGGGGGAGCTTCGTGTCCCGCGGCCGCGTCCCGGGCAGGGGTTCTGGGGGGCGTCCTGTCCCGCAGCTGCGTCCCGGGCAGGGGTTCTGGGGGGCGTCCTGTCCCGCGGCTGCGTCCCGGGCAGGGGTTCTGGGGGCCGTCCTGTCCCGCGGCCGCGTCCCGGGGAGGGGGTCCGGTCCCGCGGCCACCGGCGCTGGGACCCGCTCTGGGCGCCCGAGGCCCCTCGTGATTAGCGCAGCCCGGTAAACTCCATCGAGGCGTCCTCCTCATTATTTTAAACGTGACGGTGGTAAAGCCTCGCTGGTTTAGCTGAAGAGTGCAGAGAGCCCTCCCTGTTGGAAAGAATTCGTTGTCTTTCCCGGGCTCATTGGCCAGCAGCGAGAAGACAACATCAAACAGAGGTTTGTGATCAGTTTTAGACATGAAAGTGTTCAAGCAAAACGTGAATTTCCTGGATCTTATTTTTGAGGAAGGCTGAACATTCCCTTGATTGTCTCAACTCCCCTGCATGTTTGCTTAGCAATTAAAAAAGGTGAACTATGCCAGTGTACTTGGCAAGTTGCTAAACTTTTTTGAAAAAGTGGATCTTGTTAGGCCGCGGAGTGCGGGGAGCTGTGTTTAAGGCACTGCCGCCGACGAGGCTGTGCTGCCGGCTGGATTTGGACACATGTCGTTGCTGGTCCTCTCAGTGGTTTACGGTTGCTACCGGTGGCGTTTTCTGTTACTGACAACGTGTGCACGTGAACGTGTTCTCTTGTGGTTTGTATGAGGTGCTCCAGTTTCTGCATTTCTGTCCACCTGTGTGGGCCACTCTCAGTCCCTTGCTTCCGAGCCGTCTATATTTTCAGCTAAACTTCTGAAATTCTAAGTCAAACGAATGTGAAGGAGAGAAGGGCTGCTCTGATTTGCACAGCACTTCGGAGTTACAAAGCGTTTGTGCAGAATTCTTTGGGGACTCACGACAGCTGTGTTGCATTCATTTTACAGAATAAGAAACTGAGTCAGACCAAGCAGTTCACCTCCTTAAATGAAGTGTGCGTTGTGGCTTAAGCCAGGACCCGAGTTTTCTGCTGGGCAGCATGCAGAAGGAGTGTTAAACACCGAATTCTTAAGACTTCAGACTTGGCGTGCGCCTCTTTTCCTTTAACAGGTGCATTGCCCGGCGTGTAATTTCATACCCTGTTCATCTGGATTTGCAATTTTGGCTTTTTAAAGGATTTCCTGTTTGTTTTCTGTTGCAGACGTTGCCTGTGCCATTTATTTTTTCTGTTGATACAGGCCTTTCATTCCTCACTGCAAGTGATGAGCTCTGTGTACTTGATTGGCTGAACGTTTCTGTTATTCTGTTTAAACTGGCAAGTTTTTTTTCTTTGCCTAGGGAACCCTAGACTCCCCTAGTAGAAGCTGGCTCCTAGGGAAAAAGGCCGTTTCTTGGGTAATTTTTTTCTCGAACTCAGGCTATAAAATGTGTACCTTTTAATCATCTAGTGCACTAGGTGTTTTTGTTTGTTTCCTTTCCTTGAAATAGACGTTTCCTAGAAATGAGGAATTCCTTAGTGAGCAAGTATGGAGAAGACCAGTTTGTATTTATCTGCAGTTCTCAAGTTATAAACACATAATGCGTCAGCAGGAGAATGAGGATAAGCTCCACAGATAATCCTCAAGTCTCATTTTTCTTTGCAAATCTTATATTTCTAATAGTACAGAACTTTACCAGTATAAAAACTTGCCCCCCCCCCCGCAAAAAAAAAAAGAACAGAACTGCAGGAAAGAACAAAGAGCACTTAAAGTGTGTGTGTGTGTTTAATATATACATGTACATATACCCAGGTACATACACCTTTATATTTATATGTTAGTTTGTAAATAAATGACAATAATAATGTCTTGTGGAGATGTAGAACAGAAGTATACAACAAAAGCACAAACAGCAGGAGGGGGCAAATGGAGTTAAACTGTTAAACCTCCATGGGATGGTTCCATGGAGGAGGCAGAGAGGGGGATGGGATCCTCGAAGAGCTGCTGAAGACCTTGCATTTTTTGCAGATCTCTTTAGAATGCTACTTGCATATTGTGCTCTCACTGAATGCACCTGGCTGAGCTATGGCACATTAGCACGGTAAACATTTGTCAGATTTGCCCTAGTCAGAAAATTTCTATACCTGCCATCCTGCTTGGCACTTAAAACAAATGTTTGTTTTTTTTTAAAGCTGTCTATGATATAGGGATGATGGGTGAAGAAGGTAGGCTGCAGGGTAATATGTAGTATGTATGATCCCATTTTGATACAGTAAACAGAAAGTATTAAATGCATGCCTGTTTGTATGAGCAGTGAGTTTGCATGGTGATCTCAAGAGGGAGGGAATGGGACGGGTAGAGAAAGAGATTGACCACAGACTATTGTTTTACTTGTTACAAGAGGCATGTGTTGCCTTCATTTCTGATTAAACTTTTTGCTTACAGATTATTGTAGGTTTACATGCAGTTGTAAGAAATAATAGTGAGATAGCTCCTGTGTGTCCTTTACCCAGTTTTCCCCAATGGTAACATCTTACAGAACCATAGTATACTGTCACAACCTGGGTATTGCCATTGACACAGTCAAGATATAGAACATTTCCATCCCACAGGATCTCTCCTGATGCCATTTTATAGCCACTGCTGCTCCCCCACTCCCCACCAAATCATAATGATCTGATAGTGCAGTGGATAAAGTTGCAATAAAGTTTTTATGCAGATGATGAAGGGAAAATACCCCCTGGGGAAGATGGCCCATCTCCCACTCCCCCGGCCCTATCTGTCCCTGGCAACCTGTCATTTCAAGAATGTTATGTGGGACTTCCCTGGTGGCGCAGCGGTTAAGAATCTGCCTGCCATTGCAGGGGACATGGGTTCGATCCCTTGTCCGGGAAGATCCCACATGCCGCGGAGCAACTAAGCCCATGCGCCACAACGACTGAGCCTGCGCTCTAGAGCCCGGGAGCCACAACTACTGAGCCCACGTGCCACAAGTACTGAAGCCCGCGTGCCTAGAGCCCGTGCTCTGCAACAAGAGAAGCCACCGCAGCGAGAAGCCCGCGCACTGCAACAAAGAGTAGCCCCCGCTCGCCGCAACTAGAGAAAGCCCACACGCAGCAACGAGGACCCAACGCAGCCAAAAATAAAATAAATTAACTAATTAATTAAAAAAAAAGAATGTTATGTGAATAAAATCATATAGTGTGTAACCTTGTTTTTTTTCTTAAGTAAAAAAAATTGTTTTTGTTGGCTGCGCTGCCGGTTATGCGATCTTAGTTCCCAGACCAAGGATTGAACCCAGCCCAGGTAGTGAAAGTGCTGAGTGCTAAACACTGGACCGCCAGGGAATTCCCAGTATGTAACCTTTTGGATTGGCCTTTTTCACTCAATGTAATTCCCTGGAGAGTCATCCAAATTGCATGAATCAATAGTGCTCCTTTTTTTAAAAAAAATTATTTATTTATTTATTTATTTATTTGGCTGTGCGGGTCTTTAGTTGCAGCATGTGGGATCTAGTTCCCTGACCAGGGATGGAACCTGGGCCCCCTGCATTGAGAGTGCAGAGTCTTAACTGCTGGAACACCAGAGAGGTCCCAGTGCCGCTTTCTTTTTAATTGCTGAGTAGTATTCCATGGTTTGGCTATACTTCAGTTTGTTTAATCACTTGCCCATTGAAGAACATCTGAGTTTTTTTTCCCATTTCTTGACTATTACTGATAGAGATGCTGTGGACATTTGTGTACCTTTTTTTGTGCGAACATGCGTTCTCTGGGATAAATGCCGTATGGTATGTGTTGCTTTTTTTTTTTTTTTTTGGCTACGCTGTGCCACATGTGGGATCTTGGTTCCCCAATCAGGGATCGAGCCCGTGCCCCCTGCATTGGGAGCTTGGAGTCTTAACCACTTGACTGCCAGGGAAATTCCTGTATTGCTCCCCCCGCCCCACTTGATCGATTGATTGATTGATTGATTGGTTGATTGGCTGTATTGGGTCTTAGTTGCGGCACGCGGGACCTTCGTTAAGGCATGTGGGATCTTTTTTGTCGTTGTGGCGCACGGGCTCTTCGTTGCAGCATGAGAGTGTCTCTCTAGTTATGGCGTGCGGGTTTTCTCTCTCTAGTTGTGGCACGTGGGCTCTGTAGTTGTGGCGTGCAGGCTCCAGAGCGCGTGGGCTCTGTAGTTTGCTGCACGTGGGCTACCTCATTGAGGTGTGCGAGCTCAGTAGTTTGGCGCGAGGGCTTAGTTGCCCCGCGGCATGTGGGATCTTAGTTCCCCGACTGGGAATCGAACCCGCGTCCCCTGCATTGCAGGACGGATTCTTTACCACTGAACCACCGGGGAAGTCCCTGTATTGCTTTTTTAAATTAAAAAATAAAAAAAAGGAAAAGCAGTTAGAGGTAAAACAACTAATTATATGATTGCCTTTCAAAGTACATATTCAAACCCTACATTCTTGGTGTACATAAGTTATTTATGTTGATTTCTGGTGTTTAGCTCTAGCAACAAGGCAATAATAATAACGCTGTAGTTTTCCTTGTTTCTTTCAACTGATGATCTGTGTATTTATTACAAATACTAATTAACACTCACAAGCTACCAGGAGGCAAGTAATGGTTAGCGCTGGTGTGGTTAACTCCTTTATAGATAGGGAGGTTGAGGCATGGGTATTGTGGAATTTGCCATGTTGAGGCATGGGTATTCAAAAAAAAAAAAAAAAAAGAACAGAGCTGGGAGCTCGATTGGCACTGCCTGCGGGGGAGGAGCGCCGCCGCCGCCGCCGCCGCCGCGAGCTGGGAGCTCGATTGGCGCTGCCTGCGGGGGAGGAGCGCCGCCGCCGCCGCCGCCCCCGCCGTCGCAGTCGTCGTGAGTGAGGAAGCGCCTCGGTCACTCCTGCTGAGGGCCCTCGCCGACGGCTGGGTTTACCCGCCGCCCCGCCAGCTCCGCTCGTTTCCCGTCCCCCGCGGCCCGGCGCGGGGCAGGCCTGCCGGGGCCGTGGAGGACGAGGTGGTCCGCACTGCCAAGAAGACAGACAGGATGGTGCCGAAGAAAAACGCGGTGAGCGCGGCGGGCGGCGCGGGCCGGAGGGAGGCCGGGCGGCGGGCGGGGGCCAGTCGGCCTGAGGGGGCTCCCGTCCCGCGGTGAGCGCGGCGGGTGCCGCGTGACGGCGGCGAGGCTCGCGCTCGCTCTGGGGAGGGGTTCCTGGGGAGCGGGGAGCTTCGTGTCCCGCGGCCGCGTCCCGGGCAGGGGTTCTGGGGGGCGTCCTGTCCCGCAGCTGCGTCCCGGGCAGGGGTTCTGGGGGGCGTCCTGTCCCGCGGCTGCGTCCCGGGCAGGGGTTCTGGGGGGCGTCCTGTCCCGCGGCCGCGTCCCGGGGAGGGGGTCCGGTCCCGCGGCCACCGGCGCTGGGACCCGCTCTGGGCGCCCGAGGCCCCTCGTGATTAGCGCAGCCCGGTAAACTCCATCGAGGCGTCCTCCTCATTATTTTAAACGTGACGGTGGTAAAGCCTCGCTGGTTTAGCTGAAGAGTGCAGAGAGCCCTCCCTGTTGGAAAGAATTCGTTGTCTTTCCCGGGCTCATTGGCCAGCAGCGAGAAGACAACATCAAACAGAGGTTTGTGATCAGTTTTAGACATGAAAGTGTTCAAGCAAAACGTGAATTTCCTGGATCTTATTTTTGAGGAAGGCTGAACATTCCCTTGATTGTCTCAACTCCCCTGCATGTTTGCTTAGCAATTAAAAAAGGTGAACTATGCCAGTGTACTTGGCAAGTTGCTAAACTTTTTTGAAAAAGTGGATCTTGTTAGGCCGCGGAGTGCGGGGAGCTGTGTTTAAGGCACTGCCGCCGACGAGGCTGTGCTGCCGGCTGGATTTGGACACATGTCGTTGCTGGTCCTCTCAGTGGTTTACGGTTGCTACCGGTGGCGTTTTCTGTTACTGACAACGTGTGCACGTGAACGTGTTCTCTTGTGGTTTGTATGAGGTGCTCCAGTTTCTGCATTTCTGTCCACCTGTGTGGGCCACTCTCAGTCCCTTGCTTCCGAGCCGTCTATATTTTCAGCTAAACTTCTGAAATTCTAAGTCAAACGAATGTGAAGGAGAGAAGGGCTGCTCTGATTTGCACAGCACTTCGGAGTTACAAAGCGTTTGTGCAGAATTCTTTGGGGACTCACGACAGCTGTGTTGCATTCATTTTACAGAATAAGAAACTGAGTCAGACCAAGCAGTTCACCTCCTTAAATGAAGTGTGCGTTGTGGCTTAAGCCAGGACCCGAGTTTTCTGCTGGGCAGCATGCAGAAGGAGTGTTAAACACCGAATTCTTAAGACTTCAGACTTGGCGTGCGCCTCTTTTCCTTTAACAGGTGCATTGCCCGGCGTGTAATTTCATACCCTGTTCATCTGGATTTGCAATTTTGGCTTTTTAAAGGATTTCCTGTTTGTTTTCTGTTGCAGACGTTGCCTGTGCCATTTATTTTTTCTGTTGATACAGGCCTTTCATTCCTCACTGCAAGTGATGAGCTCTGTGTACTTGATTGGCTGAACGTTTCTGTTATTCTGTTTAAACTGGCAAGTTTTTTTTCTTTGCCTAGGGAACCCTAGACTCCCCTAGTAGAAGCTGGCTCCTAGGGAAAAAGGCCGTTTCTTGGGTAATTTTTTTCTCGAACTCAGGCTATAAAATGTGTACCTTTTAATCATCTAGTGCACTAGGTGTTTTTGTTTGTTTCCTTTCCTTGAAATAGACGTTTCCTAGAAATGAGGAATTCCTTAGTGAGCAAGTATGGAGAAGACCAGTTTGTATTTATCTGCAGTTCTCAAGTTATAAACACATAATGCGTCAGCAGGAGAATGAGGATAAGCTCCACAGATAATCCTCAAGTCTCATTTTTCTTTGCAAATCTTATATTTCTAATAGTACAGAACTTTACCAGTATAAAAACTTGCCCCCCCCCCCGCAAAAAAAAAAAGAACAGAACTGCAGGAAAGAACAAAGAGCACTTAAAGTGTGTGTGTGTGTTTAATATATACATGTACATATACCCAGGTACATACACCTTTATATTTATATGTTAGTTTGTAAATAAATGACAATAATAATGTCTTGTGGAGATGTAGAACAGAAGTATACAACAAAAGCACAAACAGCAGGAGGGGGCAAATGGAGTTAAACTGTTAAACCTCCATGGGATGGTTCCATGGAGGAGGCAGAGAGGGGGATGGGATCCTCGAAGAGCTGCTGAAGACCTTGCATTTTTTGCAGATCTCTTTAGAATGCTACTTGCATATTGTGCTCTCACTGAATGCACCTGGCTGAGCTATGGCACATTAGCACGGTAAACATTTGTCAGATTTGCCCTAGTCAGAAAATTTCTATACCTGCCATCCTGCTTGGCACTTAAAACAAATTTTTGTTTTTTTTTAAAGCTGTCTATGATATAGGGATGATGGGTGAAGAAGGTAGGCTGCAGGGTAATATGTAGTATGTATGATCCCATTTTGATACAGTAAACAGAAAGTATTAAATGCATGCCTGTTTGTATGAGCAGTGAGTTTGCATGGTGATCTCAAGAGGGAGGGAATGGGACGGGTAGAGAAAGAGATTGACCACAGACTATTGTTTTACTTGTTACAAGAGGCATGTGTTGCCTTCATTTCTGATTAAACTTTTTGCTTACAGATTATTGTAGGTTTACATGCAGTTGTAAGAAATAATAGTGAGATAGCTCCTGTGTGTCCTTTACCCAGTTTTCCCCAATGGTAACATCTTACAGAACCATAGTATACTGTCACAACCTGGGTATTGCCATTGACACAGTCAAGATATAGAACATTTCCATCCCACAGGATCTCTCCTGATGCCATTTTATAGCCACTGCTGCTCCCCCACTCCCCACCAAATCATAATGATCTGATAGTGCAGTGGATAAAGTTGCAATAAAGTTTTTATGCAGATGATGAAGGGAAAATACCCCCTGGGGAAGATGGCCCATCTCCCACTCCCCCGGCCCTATCTGTCCCTGGCAACCTGTCATTTCAAGAATGTTATGTGGGACTTCCCTGGTGGCGCAGCGGTTAAGAATCTGCCTGCCATTGCAGGGGACATGGGTTCGATCCCTTGTCCGGGAAGATCCCACATGCCGCGGAGCAACTAAGCCCATGCGCCACAACGACTGAGCCTGCGCTCTAGAGCCCGGGAGCCACAACTACTGAGCCCACGTGCCACAAGTACTGAAGCCCGCGTGCCTAGAGCCCGTGCTCTGCAACAAGAGAAGCCACCGCAGCGAGAAGCCCGCGCACTGCAACAAAGAGTAGCCCCCGCTCGCCGCAACTAGAGAAAGCCCACACGCAGCAACGAGGACCCAACGCAGCCAAAAATAAAATAAATTAACTAATTAATTAAAAAAAAAGAATGTTATGTGAATAAAATCATATAGTGTGTAACCTTGTTTTTTTTCTTAAGTAAAAAAAATTGTTTTTGTTGGCTGCGCTGCCGGTTATGCGATCTTAGTTCCCCGACCAAGGATTGAACCCAGCCCAGGTAGTGAAAGTGCTGAGTGCTAAACACTGGACCGCCAGGGAATTCCCAGTATGTAACCTTTTGGATTGGCCTTTTTCACTCAATGTAATTCCCTGGAGAGTCATCCAAATTGCATGAATCAATAGTGCTCCTTTTTTTAAAAAAAAATTATTTATTTATTTATTTATTTATTTGGCTGTGCGGGTCTTTAGTTGCAGCATGTGGGATCTAGTTCCCTGACCAGGGATGGAACCTGGGCCCCCTGCATTGAGAGTGCAGAGTCTTAACTGCTGGAACACCAGAGAGGTCCCAGTGCCGCTTTCTTTTTAATTGCTGAGTAGTATTCCATGGTTTGGCTATACTTCAGTTTGTTTAATCACTTGCCCATTGAAGAACATCTGAGTTTTTTTTCCCATTTCTTGACTATTACTGATAGAGATGCTGTGGACATTTGTGTACCTTTTTTTGTGCGAACATGCGTTCTCTGGGATAAATGCCGTATGGTATGTGTTGCTTTTTTTTTTTTTTTTTGGCTACGCTGTGCCACATGTGGGATCTTGGTTCCCCAATCAGGGATCGAGCCCGTGCCCCCTGCATTGGGAGCTTGGAGTCTTAACCACTTGACTGCCAGGGAAATTCCTGTATTGCTCCCCCCGCCCCACTTGATCGATTGATTGATTGATTGATTGGTTGATTGGCTGTATTGGGTCTTAGTTGCGGCACGCGGGACCTTCGTTAAGGCATGTGGGATCTTTTTTGTCGTTGTGGCGCACGGGCTCTTCGTTGCAGCATGAGAGTGTCTCTCTAGTTATGGCGTGCGGGTTTTCTCTCTCTAGTTGTGGCACGTGGGCTCTGTAGTTGTGGCGTGCAGGCTCCAGAGCGCGTGGGCTCTGTAGTTTGCTGCACGTGGGCTACCTCATTGAGGTGTGCGAGCTCAGTAGTTTGGCGCGAGGGCTTAGTTGCCCCGCGGCATGTGGGATCTTAGTTCCCCGACTGGGAATCGAACCCGCGTCCCCTGCATTGCAGGACGGATTCTTTACCACTGAACCACCGGGGAAGTCCCTGTATTGCTTTTTTAAATTAAAAAATAAAAAAAAGGAAAAGCAGTTAGAGGTAAAACAACTAATTATATGATTGCCTTTCAAAGTACATATTCAAACCCTACATTCTTGGTGTACATAAGTTATTTATGTTGATTTCTGGTGTTTAGCTCTAGCAACAAGGCAATAATAATAACGCTGTAGTTTTCCTTGTTTCTTTCAACTGATGATCTGTGTATTTATTACAAATACTAATTAACACTCACAAGCTACCAGGAGGCAAGTAATGGTTAGCGCTGGTGTGGTTAACTCCTTTATAGATAGGGAGGTTGAGGCATGGGTATTGTGGAATTTGCCATGTTGAGGCATGGGTATTCAAAAAAAAAAAAAAAAAAGAACAGAGCTGGGAGCTCGATTGGCACTGCCTGCGGGGGAGGAGCGCCGCCGCCGCCGCCGCCGCCGCGAGCTGGGAGCTCGATTGGCGCTGCCTGCGGGGGAGGAGCGCCGCCGCCGCCGCCGCCCCCGCCGTCGCAGTCGTCGTGAGTGAGGAAGCGCCTCGGTCACTCCTGCTGAGGGCCCTCGCCGACGGCTGGGTTTACCCGCCGCCCCGCCAGCTCCGCTCGTTTCCCGTCCCCCGCGGCCCGGCGCGGGGCAGGCCTGCCGGGGCCGTGGAGGACGAGGTGGTCCGCACTGCCAAGAAGACAGACAGGATGGTGCCGAAGAAAAACGCGGTGAGCGCGGCGGGCGGCGCGGGCCGGAGGGAGGCCGGGCGGCGGGCGGGGGCCAGTCGGCCTGAGGGGGCTCCCGTCCCGCGGTGAGCGCGGCGGGTGCCGCGTGACGGCGGCGAGGCTCGCGCTCGCTCTGGGGAGGGGTTCCTGGGGAGGGGGGAGCTTCGTGTCCCGCGGCCGCGTCCCGGGCAGGGGTTCTGGGGGGCGTCCTGTCCCGCAGCTGCGTCCCGGGCAGGGGTTCTGGGGGGCGTCCTGTCCCGCGGCTGCGTCCCGGGCAGGGGTTCTGGGGGGCGTCCTGTCCCGCGGCCGCGTCCCGGGGAGGGGGTCCGGTCCCGCGGCCACCGGCGCTGGGACCCGCTCTGGGCGCCCGAGGCCCCTCGTGATTAGCGCAGCCCGGTAAACTCCATCGAGGCGTCCTCCTCATTATTTTAAACGTGACGGTGGTAAAGCCTCGCTGGTTTAGCTGAAGAGTGCAGAGAGCCCTCCCTGTTGGAAAGAATTCGTTGTCTTTCCCGGGCTCATTGGCCAGCAGCGAGAAGACAACATCAAACAGAGGTTTGTGATCAGTTTTAGACATGAAAGTGTTCAAGCAAAACGTGAATTTCCTGGATCTTATTTTTGAGGAAGGCTGAACATTCCCTTGATTGTCTCAACTCCCCTGCATGTTTGCTTAGCAATTAAAAAAGGTGAACTATGCCAGTGTACTTGGCAAGTTGCTAAACTTTTTTGAAAAAGTGGATCTTGTTAGGCCGCGGAGTGCGGGGAGCTGTGTTTAAGGCACTGCCGCCGACGAGGCTGTGCTGCCGGCTGGATTTGGACACATGTCGTTGCTGGTCCTCTCAGTGGTTTACGGTTGCTACCGGTGGCGTTTTCTGTTACTGACAACGTGTGCACGTGAACGTGTTCTCTTGTGGTTTGTATGAGGTGCTCCAGTTTCTGCATTTCTGTCCACCTGTGTGGGCCACTCTCAGTCCCTTGCTTCCGAGCCGTCTATATTTTCAGCTAAACTTCTGAAATTCTAAGTCAAACGAATGTGAAGGAGAGAAGGGCTGCTCTGATTTGCACAGCACTTCGGAGTTACAAAGCGTTTGTGCAGAATTCTTTGGGGACTCACGACAGCTGTGTTGCATTCATTTTACAGAATAAGAAACTGAGTCAGACCAAGCAGTTCACCTCCTTAAATGAAGTGTGCGTTGTGGCTTAAGCCAGGACCCGAGTTTTCTGCTGGGCAGCATGCAGAAGGAGTGTTAAACACCGAATTCTTAAGACTTCAGACTTGGCGTGCGCCTCTTTTCCTTTAACAGGTGCATTGCCCGGCGTGTAATTTCATACCCTGTTCATCTGGATTTGCAATTTTGGCTTTTTAAAGGATTTCCTGTTTGTTTTCTGTTGCAGACGTTGCCTGTGCCATTTATTTTTTCTGTTGATACAGGCCTTTCATTCCTCACTGCAAGTGATGAGCTCTGTGTACTTGATTGGCTGAACGTTTCTGTTATTCTGTTTAAACTGGCAAGTTTTTTTTCTTTGCCTAGGGAACCCTAGACTCCCCTAGTAGAAGCTGGCTCCTAGGGAAAAAGGCCGTTTCTTGGGTAATTTTTTTCTCGAACTCAGGCTATAAAATGTGTACCTTTTAATCATCTAGTGCACTAGGTGTTTTTGTTTGTTTCCTTTCCTTGAAATAGACGTTTCCTAGAAATGAGGAATTCCTTAGTGAGCAAGTATGGAGAAGACCAGTTTGTATTTATCTGCAGTTCTCAAGTTATAAACACATAATGCGTCAGCAGGAGAATGAGGATAAGCTCCACAGATAATCCTCAAGTCTCATTTTTCTTTGCAAATCTTATATTTCTAATAGTACAGAACTTTACCAGTATAAAAACTTGCCCCCCCCCCCAAAAAAAAAAGAACAGAACTGCAGGAAAGAACAAAGAGCACTTAAAGTGTGTGTGTGTGTTTAATATATACATGTACATATACCCAGGTACATACACCTTTATATTTATATGTTAGTTTGTAAATAAATGACAATAATAATGTCTTGTGGAGATGTAGAACAGAAGTATACAACAAAAGCACAAACAGCAGGAGGGGGCAAATGGAGTTAAACTGTTAAACCTCCATGGGATGGTTCCATGGAGGAGGCAGAGAGGGGGATGGGATCCTCGAAGAGCTGCTGAAGACCTTGCATTTTTTGCAGATCTCTTTAGAATGCTACTTGCATATTGTGCTCTCACTGAATGCACCTGGCTGAGCTATGGCACATTAGCACGGTAAACATTTGTCAGATTTGCCCTAGTCAGAAAATTTCTATACCTGCCATCCTGCTTGGCACTTAAAACAAATTTTTGTTTTTTTTTAAAGCTGTCTATGATATAGGGATGATGGGTGAAGAAGGTAGGCTGCAGGGTAATATGTAGTATGTATGATCCCATTTTGATACAGTAAACAGAAAGTATTAAATGCATGCCTGTTTGTATGAGCAGTGAGTTTGCATGGTGATCTCAAGAGGGAGGGAATGGGACGGGTAGAGAAAGAGATTGACCACAGACTATTGTTTTACTTGTTACAAGAGGCATGTGTTGCCTTCATTTCTGATTAAACTTTTTGCTTACAGATTATTGTAGGTTTACATGCAGTTGTAAGAAATAATAGTGAGATAGCTCCTGTGTGTCCTTTACCCAGTTTTCCCCAATGGTAACATCTTACAGAACCATAGTATACTGTCACAACCTGGGTATTGCCATTGACACAGTCAAGATATAGAACATTTCCATCCCACAGGATCTCTCCTGATGCCATTTTATAGCCACTGCTGCTCCCCCACTCCCCACCAAATCATAATGATCTGATAGTGCAGTGGATAAAGTTGCAATAAAGTTTTTATGCAGATGATGAAGGGAAAATACCCCCTGGGGAAGATGGCCCATCTCCCACTCCCCCGGCCCTATCTGTCCCTGGCAACCTGTCATTTCAAGAATGTTATGTGGGACTTCCCTGGTGGCGCAGCGGTTAAGAATCTGCCTGCCATTGCAGGGGACATGGGTTCGATCCCTTGTCCGGGAAGATCCCACATGCCGCGGAGCAACTAAGCCCATGCGCCACAACGACTGAGCCTGCGCTCTAGAGCCCGGGAGCCACAACTACTGAGCCCACGTGCCACAAGTACTGAAGCCCGCGTGCCTAGAGCCCGTGCTCTGCAACAAGAGAAGCCACCGCAGCGAGAAGCCCGCGCACTGCAACAAAGAGTAGCCCCCGCTCGCCGCAACTAGAGAAAGCCCACACGCAGCAACGAGGACCCAACGCAGCCAAAAATAAAATAAATTAACTAATTAATTAAAAAAAAAGAATGTTATGTGAATAAAATCATATAGTGTGTAACCTTGTTTTTTTTCTTAAGTAAAAAAAATTGTTTTTGTTGGCTGCGCTGCCGGTTATGCGATCTTAGTTCCCCGACCAAGGATTGAACCCAGCCCAGGTAGTGAAAGTGCTGAGTGCTAAACACTGGACCGCCAGGGAATTCCCAGTATGTAACTTTTTGGATTGGCCTTTTTCACTCAATGTAATTCCCTGGAGAGTCATCCAAATTGCATGAATCAATAGTGCTCCTTTTTTTTAAAAAAAATTATTTATTTATTTATTTGGCTGTGCGGGTCTTTAGTTGCAGCATGTGGGATCTAGTTCCCTGACCAGGGATGGAACCTGGGCCCCCTGCATTGAGAGTGCAGAGTCTTAACCGCTGGAACACCAGAGAGGTCCCAGTGCCGCTTTCTTTTTAATTGCTGAGTAGTATTCCATGGTTTGGCTATACTTCCCTTTGCTTAATCACTTGCCCATTGAAGAACATCTGAGTTTTTTCCCATTTCTTGACTATTACTGATAGAGATGCTGTGGACATTTGTGTACCTCTCTGATTTCATTTTCTCCATGGGTGCCCTTTAAGGCTCAATACTGGAAGAGAAGGGGATCAGAGTGATCAACCCAATGTGGTAGCCTAACGTAACAGATAAGGAAAGCAGCAGGCTTTGTGAGACAGTCAGCGATTTGTCCAAAGTCACACAGATAGTAAACGTCAAAGTCAAAACTGAAATTAGGTCTCCAGACTTGTAGTTCAATACTTTCCCTCATTATTCCATACTATTTTGAATCTCCTACTCAATTTAGGGGCCAAAGAAATCGAACGCAAAACTTTCCAAAGTGTCTTTTCTTACCTGACATGGTCAGAGAAGAGGAACCATCAACTGCAGGTACAAGGGCTGAGGAGACAACACTAGAGGATGTCTGAGTGGCTGCAGCTGAACGGCGCACGTGTCCAGTCCAGAGGTCACTGGTTACTGGTCCAAACAGCTCCACGGAAACCCCAAGACTCTACCAAGTGGTAGTAGGTTTGGTAGGAGAGTGATGTCACAAAGCAGGCAGTTCAAAGGTATGAGCTAGCCAGTAGGGAGGTCCGATCCCCAACAGGAAGGCGGGGTTGGGTGAAGAGAGTGTAGGAGAGCTAAAACAACACCTAAGTTTCTGAGCTCTGGGGAGGAAATCCTAGAAGACTGATTTACCTCTCCCAGGCTCTTCCATTAGGGAAATCATTGCAACGTTTCTTACAGACGCTCATTAATATAATGAACTAACAGTTACTTATATTCTACAGAGTATTCTATTTTATGTATCATATACTTAGAGCTATATAGATGTTATTTAATTAATAATCCTTAGGAAGGAAAGAGCCATCTAGTTTGAACTATTACAGTTGTTCTGAAATCATATGTGTCTACTGAGTGAACTGATAGCAGCTTTTAAGGAGGAAAAGTAGGGATTAAGAAGCTCTTTTTCTGAGATATACATTTTAAAGTAATAACTAGGATTATTACTTATAACATTATACCAGAACATATAAGATTTTTAGACGTTTCCTGTAATGTCTGAAACATTTATATTAACATATTTCCATACATATTTCCATACAAATACAAATATAAGATTTTTAGAAATTTCATGTAATGTCTGAAACATTTATATTAACATATTTCCATACATATTTCCATACAAATACAAATATAAGATTTTTAGAAATTTCATGTAATGTCTGAAACATTTATATTAACATATTTCCATACATATTTCCATACAAATACAAATATAAGATTTTTAGAAATTTCATGTAATGTCTGAAACATTTATATTAACATATTTCCATACATATTTCCATACAAATACAAATATAAGATTTTTAGAAATTTCATGTAATGTCTGAAACATTTATATTAACATATTTCCATACATATTTCCATACAAATACAAATATAAGATTTTTAGAAATTTCATGTAATGTCTGAAACATTTATATTAACATATTTCCATACATATTTCCATACAAATACAAATATAAGATTTTTAGAAATTTCATGTAATGTCTGAAACATTTATATTAACATATTTCCATACATATTTCCATACAAATACAAATATAAGATTTTTAGAAATTTCATGTAATGTCTGAAACATTTATATTAACATATTTCCATACATATTTCCATACAAATACAAATATAAGATTTTTAGAAATTTCATGTAATGTCTGAAACATTTATATTAACATATTTCCATACATATTTCCATACAAATACAAATATAAGATTTTTAGAAATTTCATGTAATGTCTGAAACATTTATATTAACATATTTCCATACATATTTCCATACAAATACAAATATAAGATTTTTAGAAATTTCATGTACTGTCTGAAACATTTATATTAACATATTTCCATACATATTTCCATACAAATACAAATATAAGATTTTTAGTTTCTTCTCTTTGACTTCTACCTTCCTTGGGCTGGGCTAGGCTGGGGGCCAGGTTGGACTTGCGACTTAACATTTCTCTTCCGCTTTCTTCTTCTTTTTTTTTTTTTTCTTTTCCTTCCATTATGGGCATTGCTTCTAGGACAAGCCTTGATCTTGCATTGGATGTTACTTCCTGTCAACTTCCAGCAGCAGGAGTCTTCTTTTCAGTGCTTGACGCTTCACGAAATCGACTCTGCCCGTTGGCAGCAAATACCAGAGAGCTAGGAGACAGAGCTGGTTGCAGACCTTTCCTCTTCCAGCCTTTGGTTGCAATTGTTTTGCCCATAATTTGCTAGCTCTAGTTCCTTGGGCCACACAGGTATCCTGCCATCCAGCTCTTTTTCTATGTGAGAGACATTCTGAACACTGTCCCTTTTTCTTTGCACAGAAGTATATACAGTGTGGCAGTTACTGTAATCTCCTCCCCCTTGCAAACAGCCACTCTCGAATCTTGGACCTCTAGGACTCTCTGTCTTGCATGCTTGGGTGCAAGGCCAAGCAAAATGAAGAGGAGAATAATTAGAGAAAGAGGAGGACATTGGTGGAGAATTGGGAGCAGGTAAGGTGAAAGGGCACAGGAGAAAAGAGATGCATGTAGATTTTTTGGTTTCTGTGGGAAACAAGTTGACACACATGGGCCTCATTTTGTATTAACAGAACAGAGAGTTAAAGATATAAGTAGCTAGATAGTGCAGCAACTGCCATGAAGTCTGTACACTGAAGAGAACAGTCTCACATCTACTTTTCATTTTGTTTTATGTCATAGTACCTTATTTATAGCATTCACTGGTGTGTTTGTAGAATACAGATGTGTTCAAATGCTCTGGTTTTGTCTACATGGCTATTTCCTTGTCCTATTTGTAAGGAATCCAACATTGTAAGACATATTGCATGTTTTTCTCTTGACGATCGTTGACCTTGAAGCGTCATGAACTAAGTTGAGCTGTTGTATTTTGTGGAGAAACTTTCAAAAGGGTCTGTGAAAAAGGCATTGTGGTGAGTCGCATTATGCACCCGAGCGTAAGGAGCAGATATCTGCCACCAGCCCAACTTGGCCTGGATTGCCTCTGTTTTAGTTCCCCCGGTTAGTGCTTTTCTCCCTAACCACTCTTGTGACTGTGATCATGTGAGTAAGGGCTGAGTTGCTAATGATTTCTGTGTGAGGTAAGCTGGTTTGAGGGAGGAAATCTATGGACCTAGTCATTTTCCTTGGTGGTAAGCTTTCAGGGGTGCAAAGATTGATCTTCCTGGGGACTTTTCTGGTCCCAGGAAGATATCGCATAGATGGGACCTCCAAAGGGACACATTGAATCTTTAGGCCTGTTTTTCCTATTATGAGATACGAGTTTCTTCACTGATGGGGATGATGCTTATCTGAGAAGAAATTGTGAAAGGTGGTGTAGTATAGAGGTGTGGCTTAAGCTTTTAAGTTTTCTTCAAGGTTTTTCCCCTAAGCTTCCTACTTCAGACGGCCTACTTACATGATACTAGTATGTGATGTCAGGCTAACAACTTCCTAAATATACCTGCAAGCCAGATCAGTGTCTCTTTTCTGTGTATTCCCATGGAAATCAAGGGTCCCGCCGAATTTTCCATCGAAACAGTTGATTTGTGTTTTCTCTAGGAATGCTGAAGGGGGTACCGTTGCTTCCTAACCGGTGTCATTTGGGAGAGCTACCTCTGTATGTTCAAATGATTAACTTTGAGACTTTGGTCATGTATGCGGTAAACCCTTGAATTCCCTAAGATCTTCCTTTCCTCCATCTCATACCCCATTAAGCCCGCTTCAGTTTATCTCCTGCATTTCTTTGGAATCTGTCAGCTCTTCCTCAACATCCTAATACTGAACTTGCCTGTCTGTTGCGACTAGGTCCTAACTAGTGTCCATATATCTTGTTTCCTTCCGATCCATTCTTCACACAAGAAACCTTCAAAGCAAGTTGGAACATTGCTCATAAACATCGCTCACAAACATTGTTTTGAGACTAGAAAACACAGTGTTGGCCTTTATGACTCTGCGTGGTCTACAATCCTCTCTGCTTCTCTAGCCCCATCTTGTGCCACTTGTGCCCTCACTTTCTATGCTTCAGATACACTGAATTAACCTTAGTTCTCACTCATCTGACAGAAGTCAGTTCAGATATTACTTTTCACTGTGATTCCTCGCATTAAGGAATTTGATGATCAGGTTTTGTATGAGGACTAAAACTAAACTGGGAAGTGGAAGAATTGAGTTTCAACTGTTTCAGTCAACACGCACGTATTAATGATACCTACGTATCGAACACCGGGCTAGGTTTCATGAGGGATCCAGAAGTTCTGGCCATCTCTGGTTTTGGATATCCCTTAGTTGTTGAGACCTTTGCGTTGTCTGGTTGCCTTTTGTCTGTTTTCCAGATGGGAAAACAGGAACAAGGGAAGTATAGGTTATTACTAGGTGGGGTTGAACAAGCGGAGCAGCAAACTGCAAAGCTGAAAGAAGAGGGACGTACTCTAGAGGGATATGATTTCCATTTTCAAGGCGCCTGCATCCTGTGCAGGGAGACAGCCTAACATAAAATGTGCCTAACAACAAATATATTGACTTCTTACTAAAAATCTCCAGTTCATGTAACCAAGGGGTTTATACCTTCTCCTTTAAAAGTGATATTCCTGGGACTTCCCTGGTGGTCCAGTGGTGAAGACTCTGCGCTTCCAATGCTAGCAGGCGTGGGTTCAATCCCTGGCTGGGGAGCTAAGATCCCACATGCTGCGCAGCCAAAGAAATGTTTTTCGAAAGTTATATTCCTGTATTATTGAATTTAGTGGTTTAGATTTTGTTTTAACGTTAAGAAGATGACAGTTTATTTACCAGGAACAAACAAAACATAATGTAAAAATAGTTTCCCAGAAACGATGTCCATCATTCTCTTCTTCCCTTTCTCCCGCAGACTGGTGTTTCATCTTGACAAGTTCTCTGTCAGTCCGTAGGAAAGCTGTCTGGCTTGGAGGTTGCAATCCCAGGGAATTTTTCATCAGCGGGGAAGTCTCCATCACTACAGAGGAATCAAGGGAGAAGTCAGTCCCTGGTAAGTGAGATGCTCCCCCTAAACACCAACACAGCAGTCATGTACCTTTCAAGGGGTTCAGGGGCAAGATGGGCAAGGCATTTCTGCTAACTCTTCTTAAGGATCATGGACAGTGCCCTATGCTACGAGGTAAGCGGTGACTGTTGTAATTCTTACTGGTGATCATTTCCTGTCACTGATTCTTGGCTTTCTTTGTATTTCATAGGACTGTTGTAAGTCCAATACAAAATGAGTCTTATTTTTAAAACACACTGAAATGTTTTACAAAGCCTAGCATTCTCATCTAGAGTCCTTTCAATTCTCCCCACTTTCCCGAGAGGCTACGAACACTTCACACCATGAACTAGGAGAGGGGGTAGAGCCCTTTCTGATGAAATATATCAACAGAGTCTTAGCCTGCTTGGTCTCTGGACAGGATCTCGGACCACAAGGTCTTAAATCCTGGTATAAATGAAGGAAGTGAGGACAGTTCAACTGGCACTCTCATAACAAGAGTTCTGAAACACCTTCCAAAGAGACTGTAGCAGTAGATGAGGGAAGGGAGTGCCACAGTGTGGTATAGTACAGGGGGAGTGATCGGCTACAGCAGTGAAAAATGTGGTACCTATTGGTGTGCTCTCGGGGTTCTTGTACATGTAGCATAGATGACCTTTACAGTGGCCCTCCCACCTTCCCTCCTGCATTAGGTGTTCTTTTTTTTTTTTTTAATTTATGTTTATTTATTTATTTATTGTTTGAACTTATTTATTCTACGTATTTATTTTTTTGGCCGCACTGGGTCTTCATTGCTGTGCATGGGCTTTCTCTAGTTATGGCTAGCGGGGGCTACTCTTGGTTGCGGTGTGCGGGCTTCTCATCGCGGTGGCTTCTCTTGTAGCGGAGCATGGGCTGTAGGCGCCTGGGCTTCGGTAGTTGAGGCTCACGGGCTCTAGAATGCAGGCTCAGTCGTTGTGGCACATGCGCTTAGTTGCTGCACGGCATGTGGGATCTTCCCAGACCAGGGCTCGAACCCGTGTCCCCTGCATTGGCAGGCGCCACCAGGGAAGCCCTAGGTGTTCTTCTATAGAGTCTAAAAACAGAGAGCACTGAGAGAAGGTAGTGGTTATTAAAGGCTCAGGATCTAAATTCTACCTGTCGCTACGCCACTTCCCAGCTGTCGATTTGACCCCATTTTTGAACACCGACCTCATTCTTCAACTTTCTCTGCCGTTTGTATACTCACCTTGAAAACTTGTTTCTGTGATGCGTTGAGCAGACACAGGGTGGCAGGCTGCAGAGGTGGAAGCTGGTGGTCGGACATTTGTGGGCTGAATCTCCTTCAGTCCCATTCCCATTTCTGGTTGCACAGAGGCCCTACTTCCTGTGTGTGACGCAGAGCCATAGGATTGCGGGCAGGAGCCAAGTTCTCCATGCAGTAAAGACCCCAGTGTGCCTTGGTTATAGTAATCTACCTGGCTTCCTTCCCGGTAGGGAAGTGACAGGCGGCTATGCCCCTGATTTGTTCGTGGGCCTCCTGATCCAGCAGTTCCCTTGGCTCTGCCCCTGTCGTCAGCTGCCCCTAGGATAACTGTGAGCCCTTGCCACTTCTCTGGTAGATTTCCCTATTCCCCCACTATAATCACACCTGAATAAGGCAACTCAGACCTTTCAGAGATGTGTCCTGAACCTCTTGTTTTCTGAAATACCTATCTGGTGGTTGTGAGACTGAAGGCCAACGTCCCCAAGAGACTTTTTCTATTTCTCCTAGTAAAGCTAGACTCATCTTCTGTCCCTTTCAACTCTCCTCAAATTGTGTTCTTTCAACCCAGACCTCTGACCCTGCTTTTTACTTCTGCCATTTCATCCTCACTCCTGCTTCCTTTCCTAAATCCATACCTCTCTGTTGGCCTTCCTAGGCCTGGGCCAAGTTCCTTCCTCTTTCCTCAGTGTTTACCCCTTTCCTTCATTCTCCCATCCAACTTTCAGTCCTTCCTTTCTCACGCCTCAGTTAGCAGCATCTCAAAATTCTTAAGGTTTATTACTCATCTAGTCATTGTATTCCATTTACTTATTCAGTTCTATACCTATCTTACCTATGTATGGAAGAACAGCTGGTAGCCAAGGTGGCACCAAGAATCCCAGCAGCTCTCACTTGACGTATCCGTAGTAGTCAGCAATTTCCATTTGTTTTTCCCTCTCGGTGAGAAATGGCAGCTTCCCCGAAGAGGTGTATCTGGCAGCATTCTCCCGTTGTTGTTGAGCCCGCCTCTTCATGGCCTCTCGCTCTGGCCTCTGCTCTTGTTCGATGGGCTTTGACATGACTGGCTCAGGCACATTGGGTTCCCTCCATGGAACTCGTTGCTTGCTGAAGTCTTGGAGTAGAAATTGGGTTTGGAGCTTGGGTGGGGACTGGCGCTTAGTCCCAGCAGGGGGAACAGGCTCGCGCTGGAGAGAAGCGCCAGATGAAGTTTGGTAGGGTGCAGGCCTAGGAGCAGCGGACTGAGGGACACGGGGCTGGGTATGGTTGGTCCAAGCCGGTTGGGTTGGGTTGGTCACAGTTGGCTGAGCTGGTTTGGCGGGACCTGGCAAAGAGGCAGGAGCTGGCTGGGATGAATTGACTGCAGCAGGTTGAGCTGAGTCAGTAGAACCAGGCTGGGCACGGTAAGCCCCAGCAGGCCGACGTGAGGCCAGAGACTGTGGCCTCCGAGGAGCGGGTCGAGCTTGAGGCTTGTCCCAGGCAGAAAAAGGCAGAGGTATCAACTTGACCTTCCCAGGAGGAGGCCGCTCATACTGGGATGGAGAGGGACACTCTGTTTCAGCACTGCTGTCTGGTTTCTGGGCTTGGACCTGCGTTTTCTCAGGACTCTTCCCCTCACGTGGGGTATGCCGCCATGGCTGGATAGCTGGGGGTGGCTGGGGGTCTTTGGGGTTGCTTGCATTTCCCAAGAGCCGACAGGAAGAGAGCCCAGTTTTCGTCTCATTCTTCCTCCCCAGCGCATGAAGGACCTTCACAGACTCCAGCATGCGCACGCCAAGGGAGGTTCGAGGCTTTTGCAAGCTCTCTTGGAGAAGCTCAGTTTGGTGTTCCTTTCGCTTCGTGTTGGGGATTGCTGGCTTCTCTTCTGCCTTGACTTTGTTCCCTGACTGCTTGTTCTCTTCAGCCTTGTTTCTTCCTCTGTTCCTTTTGGTCTTTTCCTGCCCGTGGCTCTTAGTTTTGCTGACCTTTCTGGATGCAGCTTTCTGAGGTTTGCCTTGCGAGTGCTTGGCCGTGTTCACAGGAGCCCTGTCACTGACTGCAGCATTGCATAGAACCACTTCTCCCCCTAACAGGCACTCTGGATTCTTTGGCTGGCTTTTGGCCTTGGGAGCACCACTGATAGGCTCAGAGGCTTTCTGTTTGTTCTTCCTGGGTTGATGAGAGGGAACCTTTACGACACTTGGCTTTTCCTGCACCTGATTCACCTTAATGGCTCTGGTGTCTTTAGCTTTGATCACGTTGGGACCTTGGGATTGACCAAGATCTTTCAAAGAATTAAAGAGCTGGGGAAGGTGACTCTCCTCCGCCAGTGTCGTCATGTCTGCAAAACCACTGCTAGGTTCAGTCCCATTTTCAAGTGTCCCTAGGTCCTGACGACTGCGGCTGTTCTCTCTCAGATCAGCATTTTCAGAACCAGGCTGCTCCTCTTGGCTGAGGGGATCGGTGCAGGCCAGCGGCTGGTGAATATCAGGGATTCCTAAAGGGCGTAGTGGAGGATCTTGGTTCTCTGTTGGGATCTGGTAGGCATCCAGAGGCTTTGAAAGCTTGGTTTTGATATCATCCACGTTCTTACTCTCTGTTTGTCCCTGGCTTGGAGCTGGAGGCAGGGCCAGGAGACGACTGGCACTCTGGACTGGAGCTGTCACTGAAATGTCCCCAAGTTCAGACGGTGGGTTACTCTCAAGTATGTGACTGTTTCTGGTACTGCAGGACTTGGGGAGTTGTTGAGTTTGTGTCACACGAAACGTCTGGCTCGGAGGTCGCAATCCCAGGGAATTGTTCATCACCGGGGAAGTCTCCGTCACTACAAAGGGATCAAGGGAGAAGTCAGTCCCTGGGAAGTGAGATGCTCCCCCTAAACACCAACACAGCAGTCATGTACCTTTCAAGGGGTTCAGGGGCAAGATGGGCAAGGCATTTCTGCTAACTCTTCTTAAGGACCATGGACAGTGCCCTATGCTACGAGGTAAGCGGTGACTGTTGTAATTCTTACTGGTGATCATTTCCTGTCACTGATTCTTGGCTTTCTTTGTATTTCATAGGACTGTTGTAAGTCCAATACAAAATGAGTCTTATTTTTAAAACACACTGAAATGTTTTACAAAGCCTAGCATTCTCATCTAGAGTCCTTTCAATTCTCCCCACTTTCCCGAGAGGCTACGAACACTTCACACCATGAACTAGGAGAGGGGGTAGAGCCCTTTCTGATGAAATGTATCAACAAAGACAGAGTCTCAGCCTGCTTGCTCTCTGGACAGGATCTCAGACCACAAGGTCTTAAATCCTGGTATAAATGAAGGAAGTGAGGACAGTTCAACTGGCACTCTCACAACGAGAGTTCTGAAACACCTTCCAAAGAGACTATAGCAGTAGATGAGGGAAGGGAGTGCTACAGTGTGGTAGTACAGGGGGAATGATCGGCTACAGCAGTGAAAAATGTGGTACCTATTGGTGTGCTCTCGGGGTTCTTGTACATGTAGCATAGATGACCTTTACAGTGTCCCTCCCACCTTCCCACCTGCATTAGGTTTTTTTTTTTTTTAATTTATGTTTATTTATTTATTGTTTGAACTTATTTGTTCTACGTATTTATTTTTTTGGCCGCACTGGGTCTTCATCGCTGTGCACGGGCTTTCTTTAGTTGGCGGCTAGCGGGGGCTGCTCTTGGTTGCGGTGTGCGGGCTTCTCATCGCGGTGGCGTCTGTTGCTGCGGAGCATGGGCTGCAGGCGCGTGGGCTTCGGTAGTTGCGGCTCACGGGCTCTAGAATGCAGGCTCAGTCGTTGTGGCACATGGGCTTAGTTGCTCCACGGCATGTGGGATCTTCCCAGACCAGGGCTCGAACCCGTGTCCCCCGCATTGCATTGACAGGCGGATTCTTCACCACGGCGCCACCAGGGAAGCCCTAGGTGTTCTTCTATAGAGTCTCAAAACAGAGGGCACTGAGCGAAGGTAGTGGTTATTAAAGGCTCGGGATCTAAATTCTACCTGTCTCTACACCACTTCCCAGCTGTCGATTTGACCCCACTTTTGAACGCCGACCTCATTCTTCAACTTTCTCTGCCGTTTGTATACTCACCTTGAAAACTTGTTTCTGTGATGCGTTGAGCAGACACAGGGTGGCAGATTGCAGAGGTGGAAGCTGGTGGTCGGATATTTGTGGGCTCGATCTCCTTCAGTCCCATTCCCATTTCTGGTTGCACAGAGGCCCTACTTCCTGTGTGTGACGCAGAGCCATAGGATTGCGGGCAGGAGCCAAGTTCTCCATACAGTAAAGACCCCAGTGTGCCTTGGTTATAGTAATCTACCTGGCTTCCTTCCTGGTAGGGAGGTGACAGGCGGCTATGCCCCTGATTTGGAATCTGAGATGGTGTTCCCTGAGCAAGGCTGGCAGAAAGCGATGGATATAGAGGGACCATGTTATTGGCGTCTGAAGTTTTATCATAGTGGGCTGCCATAAACATGGAGGAAGCAACTGTGTGCCGGTCAGTGAGTGCCAGAGTAAAGTCTCCGGGTGAAGAAGAATTCTTTTCAGTGCTTCGTGTGATGTCCCACCGAAGAACGCCTGGATAGGAAGGAGCTGAAGTGGAGATCTGGCTGTGGTCAGTAACTCCAGATACCGTAGTCGTGCTAGAATGTTGGTAAAGGTAGGCACTACCCGTGAGTGTCTGGAAAGAGGTACCAGTAGCTGATGGCGAACTGACGGCAGGGGCAGAGACTCTGGAGAAGTTGCAGACACTTCGTGTTAGGGAAGTTGCATTGCTCACCACAGGAAGAGAATGCTGCAGAGATTTCAGAGTTCCAAGTAGAGATGGATTTTGGAAATTTTCTGTAAGAACAAGAGGGTCATGAAAAACTCAGGGAGGTTGAGAAATTCTCAGTCCATTTGAGGAACAGCATTATCTTAAGGTTCTTGCTATCAGGACACCTCTACTATCAATACTTGCTGAGAAACCCAAAATCAGACAGTTAATGATGGCTGTAAGGACTGAGCAGTTTTCCACTCTTCTGTATTAACTGCCTGTGCTCCCATCTTGGGCACAGATGGGCAGAAGAGCCAAGTGGTATGGTTCAGACATTGTTCTCTAGGCTGGAAGCAACCTTCTCCCTGCCCTGTCTTTCCCTTCAGCCTGCACTCGTATTGACTTCTATGCTACTTCCTAGACTGGAAGCATTTTAGAACTAGGAGGCCCTTAGAGAACTTCGATTTTCTCAGTCTCATTTCGTGAGTAAGGAAACTGAGGCTCAGAGAGGTCGGGTTGACTTGTTCAAGTTCTCTCATTATGTTAGTATCATTACCAGGTTCCAGAACCTACGTATCCTGACTTCCTTGCCAGGACTCTACTCTGAGCATGATACTGCCAGAAAGCAGGAGAAATAGAACTTACAATATAGGCATTTTTTTGGTCCATTAGAAAACAGTACGGCTATTACCATTGTCGTCTTCAGTGTCTCCCTTTGCTTGTACAGTTCCCATGCTATTACCTAGAGTTGACGTATAGCTCAGTCCAACTGGTGAATTGTGAAAGAGTCATTTTTGCCCTCTTCAAGCCTGGATTCTCATCCTACCTCAAAATGATTACCCGCAAGTGGATATCTTAAGTGCTTTTGGAAAGAGAAAAGTTATCTGATGACTTCGGATTACTCATCTATAAAGTGGTTATAACACCACCACCAATAATAATAGCAGTAATAATTAATAGATGAATAAGCTGATATATTGCATCTGATTTATATGGAGGAAGATACAATAAGTTCTAGAAAGACAAAGAAAAATCATGACGAGCACATTACATAACGAAAAAGGAATCCATAGATATTAATGAAAACTGGGGTATGTGGCAAGTATCAAAGCCTAATGAATTTACTAACAAATGACATTCTGTACCATCCATGCAATATTAGGAAAGTGAATGTTGCCCGCTCTATTTTAGTGAATGCTATTAACCAAAACACACGATAGAGGTGATAGAGGTGAATGAATTCCTAGCCAATGCATACAGACAGAGACGGTATATCAGTAAACAATGCCTAACAAGCAACAGAATGCAATAAATGTGAATGTATAGGTAGCCACAACATATATAGACAAGTATTGCAATGAAAAGCGGTACGAAGCAGACAGCAAAATAATAAGGGTAAAAGAGTTTCATGATTGTGCTCATTCATATTTTTACCCAGCAAGTAACAGGTATTCAGCCTAGGAGAAATATATATTTCAATGAATATAACTTATATAATAAGCAGAAAGGAAGCTTAAAAAGTATCAGGAAGGTTTTTGTATTTATCCTAGAACTTAGATTAGAATTATCTTCAACATCCAGGAAGATGACATCCCAAAACCTCAAAAAACCATCATCCCTAGAATCCAACGAAAAAAGATTTTCAAATGTAAGAAAATCCAAAGGACTCCACAACATTGTTTTCGATAAATGTGGATGTTTGTTTTTTTTTTTCTTTTGCCGCGCCGCGTGGCCCTGGCCGTGAAAGCACCGAGTCCTAAGCACTGGACCGCCAGGGAATTCCCTAAATGGGGAATTAGAGATGTGGGGCTTGACTTTTTCTTTTTCTCCTTCGGTAGCTAAGATCTACAAGCGAACGATGGCTGTTGATCAATGTGCTCTCTGTGTTAGGAAGGAAATAACTGTGAAAATGAAAAGCAGCCTTGCCTTAGAACCTACATATCACACAAAGGAAATAGTCCTTCTGATTCAATTTAGAAGATGCCACTTAAAATGTTTAATTGGTAAAATGTCTACCTAGTTTAAAAATTAGAAAGACTAAAACACTGAAAATCAGCCCCCTAGATAACCACTTTGGTTTCTTGTTTATAGGAAGCATCATTTCTAAAACATATTTCTAAAATGTTTATATTCAAAACTGTCAAGTGCCAACTGTATTCAGAGAGGCAATAAAAGAAAGAAAACGGAGTATGACTTTTCTGATAAGCTGCCTTTCCTGGTGATCCCCTGTTCTGGCCTGACTTTCCTTCTTAGTCTGTTAATGTAAGGATTTGCTACCATCAACTTTGTTTTGCCCTGCTCTGAGCAGATTTCCCTCTGTGCTGTTTCTGCTTTAATTTAAAATCTTTGGTTCCCATCAGCATTCCATTGCAAACTACGTTTTTCTTGAGAGCCCCTCTATGCTTTCCCTCTTGATTCTTATATTTTTTTTCCCATCTCTTGGTTCCTGTTGGCCTGTGCTAATGAAAACAATCCTCAACTTCCTTACGTTTGACTCTGTGCCTCCCTATATAGCCCAGTACTCTCCATCCTCTCTCCCTATTCTCTCTTTTCAGCTGGTCGCAGTACTAGTGGAGGGAGACCATTAGAGATGAAACATCTTGGTATATATTGCTAGTTTTCTATGTCACCTGGCTTTTCTATGTTTCTGTTGAAACCCTCTTGAGAAGTCTCTGATTTCATTTTCTCCATGGGTACCCTTTAAGGCTCAATACTGGAAAGGAAGGGGATCAGAGTGATCAACCCAATGTGGTAGCCTAACGTAACAGATAAGGAAAGCAGCAGGCTTTGTGAGACAGTCAGCGATTCGTCCAAAGTCACACAGATAGTAAACGTCCAAGTCAAAACTGAAGTTAGGTCTCCAGACTTGTAGTTCAATACTTTCCCTCATCATTCCCTGCTATGTTGAATCTCCTACTCAATTTAGGGGCCAAAGAAATCGAACGCAAAACTTTCCAAAGTGTCTTTTCTTACCTGACATGGTCAGAGAAGAGGAACCATCAACTGCAGGTACAAGGGCTGAGGAGACAACACTAGAGGATGTCTGAGTGGCTGCAGCTGAACGGCGCACGTGTCCAGTCCAGAGGTCACTGGTTACTGGTCCAAACAGCTCCACGGAAACCCCAAGACTCTACCAAGTGGTAGTAGGTTTGGTAGGAGAGTGATGTCACAAAGCAGGCAGTTGGAAGGTATGAGCTAGCCAATAGGGAGGTCCGATCCCCAAGAGGAAGGCGGGGTTGGGTGAAGAGAGTGTAGGAGAGCTAAAACAACACCTACATTTCTGAGCTCTGGGGAGGAAATCCTAGAAGACAGACTTACCTCCCCCAGGCTCTTCCATTAGGGAAATCATTGCAACATTTCTTACAGACGTTCATTAATATAATGAACTAACAGTTGCTTATATTCTACAGAGTATTCTATTTTATGTATCATATACTTAGAGCTATAGAGATCTTAACTTAATTAATATCCTTAGGAAGGAAAGTGCCATCTAGTTTGAACTATTAACAGTTGTTCTGAAATCATATGTGTCTAATGAGTGAACTGATAGCAGCTTTCAAGGAGCAAAAGTAGGGATGAAGAAGCTCTTTTTGTAGCTTGGTTCAAGAGTAGGGTGAAGTTTGTTGAGTGTACCTTGTGGAGAATGTTGTGGTCCAAGGCTCTTCTCTTCGAGTTTCTTCTCCTTGACTCCTGCCTTCCTTGGGCTGGGCTAGGCTGGGGGCCAGGTTGGACTTGCGACTTAGCATTTCTCTTCCGCTTTCTTCTTCTTTTTTTTTTTTTTTTTTTCCTTCCATTATGGGCATTGCTTCTAGGACAAGCCTTGATCTTGCATTGGATGTTACTTCCTGTCAACTTCCAGCAGCAGGAGTCTTCTTTTCAGTGCTTGATGCTTCACGAAATCGACTCTGCCCGTTGGCAGGAAATACCAGAGAGCTAGGAGACAGAGCTGGTTGCAGACCTTTCCTCTTCCAGCCTTTGGTTGCAATTCTTTGGCCCATAATTTGCTAGCTCTGGTTCCTTGGGGCCACACAGGTATCCTGCCATCCAGCTCTTTTTCTATGTGAGAGACGTTCTGAACACTGTCCCTTTTTCTTTGCACAGAAGTATATACAGTGTGGCAGTTACTGTAATCTCCTCCCCCTTGCAAACAGCCACTCTCGAATCTTGGACCTCTAGGACTCTCTGTCTTGCATGCTTGGGTGCAAGGCCAAGCAAAATGAAGAGGAGAATAATTAGAGAAAGAGGAGGACATTGGTGGAGAATTGGGAGCAGGTAAGGTGAAAGGGCACAGGAGAAAAGAGATGCATGGAGGTTTTTTGGTTTCTGTGGGAAACAAGTTGACACACTTGGGCCTCATTTTGTATTCACAGAACAGAGAGTTAACGATATAAGTAGCTAGATAGTGGAGCAACTGCCACGAAGTCTGTACACTGAAGAGAACAGTCTCACATCTAGTTTTCATTTTGTTTTATGTCATAGTACCTTATTGATAGCATTCACTGGTGTGTTTGTAGAACACAGATGTGTTCAAATGCTCTGGTTTTGTCTACATGGTTATTTCCTTGTCCTATTTGTAAGGAATCCAACATTGTAAGACATATTGCATGTTTTTCTCTTGACGATCGTTGACCTTGAAGCGTCATGAACTAAGTTGAGCTGTTGGATTTTGTGGAGAAACTTTCAAAAGGGTCTGTGAAAAAGGCATTGTGGTGAGTCGCATTATGCACCCGAGCGTAAGGAGCAGATATCTGCCACCAGCCCAACTTGGCCTGGATTGCCTCTGTTTTAGTTCCCCCGGTTAGTGCTTTTCTCCCTAACCACTCTTGTGACTGTGATCATGTGAGTAAGGGCTGAGTTGCTACTGATTTCTGTGTGAGGTAAGCTGGTTTGAGGGAGGAAATCTGTGGACCTAGTCATTTTCCTTGGTGGTAAGCTTTCAGGGGTGCAAAAAGATTGATCTTCCTGGGGACTTTTCTGGTCCCAGGAAGATAGCGCATAGATGGGACCTCCAAAGACACACATTGAATCTTTAGGCCTGTTTTTCCTATTATGAGATACGAGTTTCTTCACTGATGGGGATGATGCTTATCTGAGAAGAAATTGTGAAAGGTGGTGTAGTATAGAGGTGTGGCTTAAGCTTGTAAGTTTTCTTCAAGGTTTTTCCCCTAAGCTTCCTACTTCAGACGGCCTACTTACATGATACTAGTATGTGATGTCAGGCTAACAACTTCCTAAATACCGGCAGGCCAGATCAGTGTCTCTTTTCTCTATATTGCCATGGAAATCAAGGGTCCCGCCGAATTTTCCATCGAAACAGTTGATTTGTGTTGTCTCTGGGAATTCTGAAGGGCGTACCGTTGCTTCCTAACCGGTGTCGTTTGGGAGATCTACCTCTGTACGTCCAAATGATTCATTTTGAGGCTTTGCTCATGTGCGCAGTAAACCCTTGAATTCCCTACGACCTTCCTTTCCTCCATCTCATACCCCATTAAGCCCGCTTCAGTTTATCTCCTGCATTTCTTTGGAATCTGTCAGCTCTTCCTCAACATCCTAATACTGAACTTGCCTGTCTGTTGCGACTAGGTCCTAACTAGTGTCCATATATCTTGTTTCCTTCCAATCCATTCTTCACACAAGAAACCTTCAAAGCAAGCTGGAACATTGCTCATAAACATCGCTCACAAACATTGTTTTGAGACTAGAAAACACAGTGTTGGCCTTGAAGACTCTGCGTGGTCTAGAATCCTCTCTGCTCCTCTAGCCCCATCTTGTGCCACTTTTGCCCTCACTTTCTATGCTTCAGATACACTGAATTAACCTTAGTTCTCACTCATCTGACAGAAGTCAGTTGAGATATGATTTTTCACTGTGATTCCTCGCATTAAGGAATTTGATGATCAGGTTTTGTGTGAGGACTAAAACTAAACTGGGAAGTGGAAGAATTGAGTTTCAACCGTTTCAGTCAACACGCACGTATTAATGATACCTACGTATCGAACACCGGGCTAGGTTTCATGAGGGATCCAGAAGTTCTGGCCATCTCTGGTTTTGGATATCCCTTAGTTGTTGAGACCTTTGCGTTGTCTGGTTGCCTTTTGTCTGTTTTCCAGATGGGAAAACAGGAACAAGGGAAGTATAGGTTATTACTAGGTGGGGTTGAACAAGCGGAGCAGCAAACTGCAAAGCTGAAAGAAGAGGGACGTACTCTAGAGGGATATGATTTCCATTTTCAAGGCGCCTGCATCCTGTGCAGGGAGACAGCCTAACATAAAATGTGCCTAACAACAAATATATTGACTTCTTACTAAAAATCTCCAGTTCATGTAACCAAGGGGTTTATACCTTCTCCTTTAAAAGTGATATTCCTGGGACTTCCCTGGTGGTCCAGTGGTGAAGACTCTGCGCTTCCAATGCTAGCAGGCGTGGGTTCAATCCCTGGCTGGGGAGCTAAGATCCCACATGCTGCGCAGCCAAAGAAATGTTTTTCGAAAGTTATATTCCTGTATTATTGAATTTAGTGGTTTAGATTTTGTTTTAACGTTAAGAAGATGACAGTTTCTTTACCAGGAACAAACAAAACATAATGTAAAAATAGTTTCCCAGAAACGATGTCCATCATTCTCTTCTTCCCTTTCTCCCGCAGACTGGTGTTTCATCTTGACAAGTTCTCTGTCAGTCCGTAGGAAAGCTGTCTGGCTTGGAGGTTGCAATCCCAGGGAATTTTTCATCAGCGGGGAAGTCTCCATCACTACAGAGGAATCAAGGGAGAAGTCAGTCCCTGGTAAGTGAGATGCTCCCCCTAAACACCAACACAGCAGTCATGTACCTTTCAAGGGGTTCAGGGGCAAGATGGGCAAGGCATTTCTGCTAACTCTTCTTAAGGATCATGGACAGTGCCCTATGCTACGAGGTAAGCGGTGACTGTTGTAATTCTTACTGGTGATCATTTCCTGTCACTGATTCTTGGCTTTCTTTGTATTTCATAGGACTGTTGTAAGTCCAATACAAAATGAGTCTTATTTTTAAAACACACTGAAATGTTTTACAAAGCCTAGCATTCTCATCTAGAGTCCTTTCAATTCTCCCCACTTTCCCGAGAGGCTACGAACACTTCACACCATGAACTAGGAGAGGGGGTAGAGCCCTTTCTGATGAAATATATCAACAGAGTCTTAGCCTGCTTGGTCTCTGGACAGGATCTCGGAGCACAAGGTCTTAAATCCTGGTATAAATGAAGGAAGTGAGGACAGTTCAACTGGCACTCTCATAACAAGAGTTCTGAAACACCTTCCAAAGAGACTGTAGCAGTAGATGAGGGAAGGGAGTGCCACAGTGTGGTATAGTACAGGGGGAGTGATCGGCTACAGCAGTGAAAAATGTGGTACCTATTGGTGTGCTCTCGGGGTTCTTGTACATGTAGCATAGATGACCTTTACAGTGGCCCTCCCACCTTCCCTCCTGCATTAGGTGTTCTTTTTTTTTTTTTTAATTTATGTTTATTTATTTATTTATTGTTTGAACTTATTTATTCTACGTATTTATTTTTTTGGCCGCACTGGGTCTTCATTGCTGTGCATGGGCTTTCTCTAGTTATGGCTAGCGGGGGCTACTCTTGGTTGCGGTGTGCGGGCTTCTCATCGCGGTGGCTTCTCTTGTAGCGGAGCATGGGCTGTAGGCGCCTGGGCTTCGGTAGTTGAGGCTCACGGGCTCTAGAATGCAGGCTCAGTCGTTGTGGCACACGCGCTTAGTTGCTGCACGGCATGTGGGATCTTCCCAGACCAGGGCTCGAACCCGTGTCCCCTGCATTGGCAGGCGCCACCAGGGAAGCCCTAGGTGTTCTTCTATAGAGTCTAAAAACAGAGAGCACTGAGAGAAGGTAGTGGTTATTAAAGGCTCAGGATCTAAATTCTACCTGTCGCTACGCCACTTCCCAGCTGTCGATTTGACCCCATTTTTGAACGCCGACCTCATTCTTCAACTTTCTCTGCCGTTTGTATACTCACCTTGAAAACTTGTTTCTGTGATGCGTTGAGCAGACACAGGGTGGCAGGCTGCAGAGGTGGAAGCTGGTGGTCGGATATTTGTGGGCTGAATCTCCTTCAGTCCCATTCCCATTTCTGGTTGCACAGAGGCCCTACTTCCTGTGTGTGACGCAGAGCCATAGGATTGCGGGCAGGAGCCAAGTTCTCCATGCAGTAAAGACCCCAGTGTGCCTTGGTTATAGTAATCTACCTGGCTTCCTTCCCGGTAGGGAAGTGACAGGCGGCTATGCCCCTGATTTGTTCGTGGGCCTCCTGATCCAGCAGTTCCCTTGGCTCTGCCCCTGTCGTCAGCTGCCCCTAGGATAACTGTGAGCCCTTGCCACTTCTCTGGTAGATTTCCCTATTCCCCCACTATAATCACACCTGAATAAGGCAACTCAGACCTTTCAGAGATGTGTCCTGAACCTCTTGTTTTCTGAAATACCTATGTGGTGGTTGTGAGACTGAAGGCCAACGTCCCCAAGAGACTTTTTCTATTTCTCCTAGTAAAGCTAGACTCATCTTCTGTCCCCTTCAACTCTCCTCAAATTGTGTTCTTTCAACCCAGACCTCTGACCCTGCTTTTTACTTCTGCCATTTCATCCTCACTCCTGCTTCCTTTCCTAAATCCATACCTCTCTGTTGGCCTTCCTAGGCCTGGGCCAAGTTCCTTCCTCTTTCCTCAGTGTTTACCCCTTTCCTTCATTCTCCCATCCAACTTTCAGTCCTTCCTTTCTCACGCCCCAGTTAGCAGCATCTCAAAATTCTTAAGGTTTATTACTCATCTAGTCATTGTATTCCATTTACTTATTCAGTTCTATACCTATCTTACCTATGTATGGAAGAACAGCTGGTAGCCAAGGTGGCACCAAGAATCCCAGCAGCTCTCACTTGACGTATCCGTAGTAGTCAGCAATTTCCATTTGTTTTTCCCTCTCGGTGAGAAATGGCAGCTTCCCCGAAGAGGTGTATCTGGCAGCATTCTCCCGTTGTTGTTGAGCCCGCCTCTTCATGGCCTCTCGCTCTGGCCTCTGCTCTTGTTCGATGGGCTTTGACATGACTGGCTCAGGCACGTTGGGTTCCCTCCATGGAACTCGTTGCTTGCTGAAGTCTTGGAGTAGAAATTGGGTTTGGAGCTTGGGTGGGGACTGGCGCTTAGTCCCAGCAGGGGGAACAGGCTCGCGCTGGAGAGAAGCGCCAGATGAAGTTTGGTAGGGTGCAGGCCTAGGAGCAGTGGACTGAGGGACACGGGGCTGGGTATGGTTGGTCCAAGCCGGTTGGGTTGGGTTGGTCACAGTTGGCTGAGCTGGTTTGGCGGGACCTGGCAAAGAGGCAGGAGCTGGCTGGGATGAATTGACTGCAGCAGGTTGAGCTGAGTCAGTAGAACCAGGCTGGGCACGGTAAGCCCCAGCAGGCCGACGTGAGGCCAGAGACTGTGGCCTCCGAGGAGCGGGTCGAGCTTGAGGCTTGTCCCAGGCAGAAAAAGGCAGAGGTATCAACTTGACCTTCCCAGGAGGAGGCCGCTCATACTGGGATGGAGAGGGACACTCTGTTTCAGCACTGCTGTCTGGTTTCTGGGCTTGGACCTGCGTTTTCTCAGGACTCTTCCCCTCACGTGGGGTATGCCGCCATGGCTGGATAGCTGGGGGTGGCTGGGGGTCTTTGGGGTTGCTTGCATTTCCCAAGAGCCGACAGGAAGAGAGCCCAGTTTTCGTCTCATTCTTCCTCCCCAGCGCATGAAGGACCTTCACAGACTCCAGCATGCGCACGCCAAGGGAGGTTCGAGGCTTTTGCAAGCTCTCTTGGAGAAGCTCAGTTTGGTGTTCCTTTCGCTTCGTGTTGGGGATTGCTGGCTTCTCTTCTGCCTTGACTTTGTTCCCTGACTGCTTGTTCTCTTCAGCCTTGTTTCTTCCTCTGGTCCTTTTGGTCTTTTCCTGCCCGTGGCTCTTAGTTTTGCTGACCTTTCTGGATGCAGCTTTCTGAGGTTTGCCTTGCGAGTGCTTGGCCGTGTTCACAGGAGCCCTGTCACTGACTGCAGCATTGCATAGAACCACTTCTCCCCCTAACAGGCACTCTGGATTCTTTGGCTGGCTTTTGGCCTTGGGAGCACCACTGATAGGCTCAGAGGCTTTCTGTTTGTTCTTCCTGGGTTGATGAGAGGGAACCTTTACGACACTTGGCTTTTCCTGCACCTGATTCACCTTAATGGCTCTGGTGTCTTTAGCTTTGATCACGTTGGGACCTTGGGATTGACCAAGATCTTTCAAAGAATTAAAGAGCTGGGGAAGGTGACTCTCCTCCGCCAGTGTCGTCATGTCTGCAAAACCACTGCTAGGTTCAGTCCCATTTTCAAGTGTCCCTAGGTCCTGACGACTGCGGCTGTTCTCTCTCAGATCAGCATTTTCAGAACCAGGCTGCTCCTCTTGGCTGAGGGGATCGGTGCAGGCCAGCGGCTGGTGAATATCAGGGATTCCTAAAGGGCGTAGTGGAGGATCTTGGTTCTCTGTTGGGATCTGGTAGGCATCCAGAGGCTTTGAAAGCTTGGTTTTGATATCATCCACGTTCTTACTCTCTGTTTGTCCCTGGCTTGGAGCTGGAGGCAGGGCCAGGAGACGACTGGCACTCTGGACTGGAGCTGTCACTGAAATGTCCCCAAGTTCAGACGGTGGGTTACTCTCAAGTATGTGACTGTTTCTGGTACTGCAGGACTTGGGGAGTTGTTGAGTTTGTGTCACACGAAACGTCTGGCTCGGAGGTCGCAATCCCAGGGAATTGTTCATCACCGGGGAAGTCTCCGTCACTACAAAGGGATCAAGGGAGAAGTCAGTCCCTGGGAAGTGAGATGCTCCCCCTAAACACCAACACAGCAGTCATGTACCTTTCAAGGGGTTCAGGGGCAAGATGGGCAAGGCATTTCTGCTAACTCTTCTTAAGGACCATGGACAGTGCCCTATGCTACGAGGTAAGCGGTGACTGTTGTAATTCTTACTGGTGATCATTTCCTGTCACTGATTCTTGGCTTTCTTTGTATTTCATAGGACTGTTGTAAGTCCAATACAAAATGAGTCTTATTTTTAAAACACACTGAAATGTTTTACAAAGCCTAGCATTCTCATCTAGAGTCCTTTCAATTCTCCCCACTTTCCCGAGAGGCTACGAACACTTCACACCATGAACTAGGAGAGGGGGTAGAGCCCTTTCTGATGAAATGTATCAACAAAGACAGAGTCTCAGCCTGCTTGCTCTCTGGACAGGATCTCAGACCACAAGGTCTTAAATCCTGGTATAAATGAAGGAAGTGAGGACAGTTCAACTGGCACTCTCACAACGAGAGTTCTGAAACACCTTCCAAAGAGACTATAGCAGTAGATGAGGGAAGGGAGTGCTACAGTGTGGTAGTACAGGGGGAATGATCGGCTACAGCAGTGAAAAATGTGGTACCTATTGGTGTGCTCTCGGGGTTCTTGTACATGTAGCATAGATGACCTTTACAGTGTCCCTCCCACCTTCCCTCCTGCATTAGGTTTTTTTTTTTTTTAATTTATGTTTATTTATTTATTGTTTGAACTTATTTGTTCTACGTATTTATTTTTTTGGCCGCACTGGGTCTTCATCGCTGTGCACGGGCTTTCTTTAGTTGGCGGCTAGCGGGGGCTGCTCTTGGTTGCGGTGTGCGGGCTTCTCATCGCGGTGGCGTCTGTTGCTGCGGAGCATGGGCTGCAGGCGCGTGGGCTTCGGTAGTTGCGGCTCACGGGCTCTAGAATGCAGGCTCAGTCGTTGTGGCACATGGGCTTAGTTGCTCCACGGCATGTGGGATCTTCCCAGACCAGGGCTCGAACCCGTGTCCCCCGCATTGCATTGACAGGCGGATTCTTCACCACGGCGCCACCAGGGAAGCCCTAGGTGTTCTTCTATAGAGTCTCAAAACAGAGGGCACTGAGCGAAGGTAGTGGTTATTAAAGGCTCGGGATCTAAATTCTACCTGTCTCTACACCACTTCCCAGCTGTCGATTTGACCCCACTTTTGAACGCCGACCTCATTCTTCAACTTTCTCTGCCGTTTGTATACTCACCTTGAAAACTTGTTTCTGTGATGCGTTGAGCAGACACAGGGTGGCAGATTGCAGAGGTGGAAGCTGGTGGTCGGATATTTGTGGGCTGAATCTCCTTCAGTCCCATTCCCATTTCTGGTTGCACAGAGGCCCTACTTCCTGTGTGTGACGCAGAGCCATAGGATTGCGGGCAGGAGCCAAGTTCTCCATACAGTAAAGACCCCAGTGTGCCTTGGTTATAGTAATCTACCTGGCTTCCTTCCTGGTAGGGAGGTGACAGGCGGCTATGCCCCTGATTTGGAATCTGAGATGGTGTTCCCTGAGCAAGGCTGGCAGAAAGCGATGGATATAGAGGGACCATGTTATTGGCGTCTGAAGTTTTATCATAGTGGGCTGCCATAAACATGGAGGAAGCAACTGTGTGCCGGTCAGTGAGTGCCAGAGTAAAGTCTCCGGGTGAAGAAGAATTCTTTTCAGTGCTTCGTGTGATGTCCCACCGAAGAACGCCTGGATAGGAAGGAGCTGAAGTGGAGATCTGGCTGTGGTCAGTAACTCCAGATACCGTAGTCGTGCTAGAATGTTGGTAAAGGTAGGCACTACCCGTGAGTGTCTGGAAAGAGGTACCAGTAGCTGATGGCGAACTGACGGCAGGGGCAGAGACTCTGGAGAAGTTGCAGACACTTCGTGTTAGGGAAGTTGCATTGCTCACCACAGGAAGAGAATGCTGCAGAGATTTCAGAGTTCCAAGTAGAGATGGATTTTGGAAATTTTCTGTAAGAACAAGAGGGTCATGAAAAACTCAGGGAGGTTGAGAAATTCTCAGTCCGTTTGAGGAACAGCATTATCTTAAGGTTCTTGCTATCAGGACACCTCTACTATCAATACTTGCTGAGAAACCCAAAATCAGACAGTTAATGATGGCTGTAAGGACTGAGCAGTTTTCCACTCTTCTGTATTAACTGCCTGTGCTCCCATCTTGGGCACAGATGGGCAGAAGAGCCAAGTGGTATGGTTCAGACATTGTTCTCTAGGCTGGAAGCAACCTTCTCCCTGCCCTGTCTTTCCCTTCAGCCTGCACTCGTATTGACTTCTATGCTACTTCCTAGACTGGAAGCATTTTAGAACTAGGAGGCCCTTAGAGAACTTCGATTTTCTCAGTCTCATTTCGTGAGTAAGGAAACTGAGGCTCAGAGAGGTCGGGTTGACTTGTTCAAGTTCTCTCATTATGTTAGTATCATTACCAGGTTCCAGAACCTACGTATCCTGACTTCCTTGCCAGGACTCTACTCTGAGCATGATACTGCCAGAAAGCAGGAGAAATAGAACTTACAATATAGGCATTTTTTTGGTCCATTAGAAAACAGTACGGCTATTACCATTGTCGTCTTCAGTGTCTCCCTTTGCTTGTACAGTTCCCATGCTATTACCTAGAGTTGACGTATAGCTCAGTCCAACTGGTGAATTGTGAAAGAGTCATTTTTGCCCTCTTCAAGCCTGGATTCTCATCCTACCTCAAAATGATTACCCGCAAGTGGATATCTTAAGTGCTTTTGGAAAGAGAAAAGTTATCTGATGACTTCGGATTACTCATCTATAAAGTGGTTATAACACCACCACCAATAATAATAGCAGTAATAATTAATAGATGAATAAGCTGATATATTGCATCTGATTTATATGGAGGAAGATACAATAAGTTCTAGAAAGACAAAGAAAAATCATGACAAGCACATTACATAACGAAAAAGGAATCCATAGATATTAATGAAAACTGGGGTATGTGGCAAGTATCAAAGCCTAATGAATTTACTAACAAATGACATTCTGTACCATCCATGCAATATTAGGAAAGTGAATGTTGCCCGCTCTATTTTAGTGAATGCTGTTAACCAAAACACACGATAGAGGTGATAGAGGTGAATGAATTCCTAGCCAATGCATACAGACAGAGACGGTATATCAGTAAACAATGCCTAACAAGCAACAGAATGCAATAAATGTGAATGTATAGGTAGCCACAACATATATAGACAAGTATTGCAATGAAAAGCGGTACGAAGCAGACAGCAAAATAATAAGGGTAAAAGAGTTTCATGATTGTGCTCATTCATATTTTTACCCAGCAAGTAACAGGTATTCAGCCTAGGAGAAATATATATTTCAATGAATATAACTTATATAATAAGCAGAAAGGAAGCTTAAAAAGTATCAGGAAGGTTTTTGTATTTATCCTAGAACTTAGATTAGAATTATCTTCAACATCCAGGAAGATGACATCCCAAAACCTCAAAAAACCATCATCCCTAGAATCCAACGAAAAAAGATTTTCAAATGTAAGAAAATCCAAAGGACTCCACAACATTGTTTTCGATAAATGTGGATGTTTGTTTTTTTTTTTTCTTTTGCCGCGCCGCGTGGCCCTGGCCGTGAAAGCACCGAGTCCTAAGCACTGGACCGCCAGGGAATTCCCTAAATGGGGAATTAGAGATGTGGGGCTTGACTTTTTCTTTTTCTCCTTCGGTAGCTAAGATCTACAAGCGAACGATGGCTGTTGATCAATGTGCTCTCTGTGTTAGGAAGGAAATAACTGTGAAAATGAAAAGCAGCCTTGCCTTAGAACCTACATATCACACAAAGGAAATAGTCCTTCTGATTCAATTTAGAAGATGCCACTTAAAATGTTTAATTGGTAAAATGTCTACCTAGTTTAAAAATTAGAAAGACTAAAACACTGAAAATCAGCCCCCTAGATAACCACTTTGGTTTCTTGTTTATAGGAAGCATCATTTCTAAAACATATTTCTAAAATGTTTATATTCAAAACTGTCAAGTGCCAACTGTATTCAGAGAGGCAATAAAAGAAAGAAAACGGAGTATGACTTTTCTGATAAGCTGCCTTTCCTGGTGATCCCCTGTTCTGGCCTGACTTTCCTTCTTAGTCTGTTAATGTAAGGATTTGCTACCATCAACTTTGTTTTGCCCTGCTCTGAGCAGATTTCCCTCTGTGCTGTTTCTGCTTTAATTTAAAATCTTTGGTTCCCATCAGCATTCCATTGCAAACTACGTTTTTCTTGAGAGCCCCTCTATGCTTTCCCTCTTGATTCTTATATTTTTTTTCCCATCTCTTGGTTCCTGTTGGCCTGTGCTAATGAAAACAATCCTCAACTTCCTTACGTTTGACTCTGTGCCTCCCTATATAGCCCAGTACTCTCCATCCTCTCTCCCTATTCTCTCTTTTCAGCTGGTCGCAGTACTAGTGGAGGGAGACCATTAGAGATGAAACATCTTGGTATATATTGCTAGTTTTCTATGTCACCTGGCTTTTCTATGTTTCTGTTGAAACCCTCTTGAGAAGTCTCTGATTTCATTTTCTCCATGGGTACCCTTTAAGGCTCAATACTGGAAAGGAAGGGGATCAGAGTGATCAACCCAATGTGGTAGCCTAACGTAACAGATAAGGAAAGCAGCAGGCTTTGTGAGACAGTCAGCGATTCGTCCAAAGTCACACAGATAGTAAACGTCCAAGTCAAAACTGAAGTTAGGTCTCCAGACTTGTAGTTCAATACTTTCCCTCATCATTCCCTGCTATGTTGAATCTCCTACTCAATTTAGGGGCCAAAGAAATCGAACGCAAAACTTTCCAAAGTGTCTTTTCTTACCTGACATGGTCAGAGAAGAGGAACCATCAACTGCAGGTACAAGGGCTGAGGAGACAACACTAGAGGATGTCTGAGTGGCTGCAGCTGAACGGCGCACGTGTCCAGTCCAGAGGTCACTGGTTACTGGTCCAAACAGCTCCACGGAAACCCCAAGACTCTACCAAGTGGTAGTAGGTTTGGTAGGAGAGTGATGTCACAAAGCAGGCAGTTGGAAGGTATGAGCTAGCCAATAGGGAGGTCCGATCCCCAAGAGGAAGGCGGGGTTGGGTGAAGAGAGTGTAGGAGAGCTAAAACAACACCTACATTTCTGAGCTCTGGGGAGGAAATCCTAGAAGACAGACTTACCTCCCCCAGGCTCTTCCATTAGGGAAATCATTGCAACATTTCTTACAGACGTTCATTAATATAATGAACTAACAGTTGCTTATATTCTACAGAGTATTCTATTTTATGTATCATATACTTAGAGCTATAGAGATCTTAACTTAATTAATATCCTTAGGAAGGAAAGTGCCATCTAGTTTGAACTATTAACAGTTGTTCTGAAATCATATGTGTCTAATGAGTGAACTGATAGCAGCTTTCAAGGAGCAAAAGTAGGGATGAAGAAGCTCTTTTTGTAGCTTGGTTCAAGAGTAGGGTGAAGTTTGTTGAGTGTACCTTGTGGAGAATGTTGTGGTCCAAGGCTCTTCTCTTCGAGTTTCTTCTCCTTGACTCCTGCCTTCCTTGGGCTGGGCTAGGCTGGGGGCCAGGTTGGACTTGCGACTTAGCATTTCTCTTCCGCTTTCTTCTTCTTTTTTTTTTTTTTTTTTCCTTCCATTATGGGCATTGCTTCTAGGACAAGCCTTGATCTTGCATTGGATGTTACTTCCTGTCAACTTCCAGCAGCAGGAGTCTTCTTTTCAGTGCTTGATGCTTCACGAAATCGACTCTGCCCGTTGGCAGCAAATACCAGAGAGCTAGGAGACAGAGCTGGTTGCAGACCTTTCCTCTTCCAGCCTTTGGTTGCAATTCTTTGGCCCATAATTTGCTAGCTCTAGTTCCTTGGGCCACACAGGTATCCTGCCATCCAGCTCTTTTTCTATGTGAGAGACGTTCTGAACACTGTCCCTTTTTCTTTGCACAGAAGTATATACAGTGTGGCAGTTACTGTAATCTCCTCCCCCTTGCAAACAGCCACTCTCGAATCTTGGACCTCTAGGACTCTCTGTCTTGCATGCTTGGGTGCAAGGCCAAGCAAAATGAAGAGGAGAATAATTAGAGAAAGAGGAGGACATTGGTGGAGAATTGGGAGCAGGTAAGGTGAAAGGGCACAGGAGAAAAGAGATGCATGGAAGTTTTTTGGTTTCTGTGGGAAACAAGTGGACACACTTGGGCCTCATTTTGTATTCACAGAACAGAGAGTTAACGATATAAGTAGCTAGAGAGTGGAGCAACTGCCACGAAGTCTGTACACTGAAGAGAACAGTCTCACATCTAGTTTTCATTTTGTTTTATGTCATAGTACCTTATTGATAGCATTCACTGGTGTGTTTGTAGAACACAGATGTGTTCAAATGCTCTGGTTTTGTCTACATGGTTATTTCCTTGTCCTATTTGTAAGGAATCCAACATTGTAAGACATATTGCATGTTTTTCTCTTGACGATCGTTGACCTTGAAGCGTCATGAACTAAGTTGAGCTGTTGGATTTTGTGGAGAAACTTTCAAAAGGGTCTGTGAAAAAGGCATTGTGGTGAGTCGCATTATGCACCCGAGCGTAAGGAGCAGATATCTGCCACCAGCCCAACTTGGCCTGGATTGCCTCTGTTTTAGTTCCCCCGGTTAGTGCTTTTCTCCCTAACCACTCTTGTGACTGTGATCATGTGAGTAAGGGCTGAGTTGCTACTGATTTCTGTGTGAGGTAAGCTGGTTTGAGGGAGGAAATCTGTGGACCTAGTCATTTTCCTTGGTGGTAAGCTTTCAGGGGTGCAAAAAGATTGATCTTCCTGGGGACTTTTCTGGTCCCAGGAAGATAGCGCATAGATGGGACCTCCAAAGACACACATTGAATCTTTAGGCCTGTTTTTCCTATTATGAGATACGAGTTTCTTCACTGATGGGGATGATGCTTATCTGAGAAGAAATTGTGAAAGGTGGTGTAGTATAGAGGTGTGGCTTAAGCTTGTAAGTTTTCTTCAAGGTTTTTCCCCTAAGCTTCCTACTTCAGACGGCCTACTTACATGATACTAGTATGTGATGTCAGGCTAACAACTTCCTAAATACCGGCAGGCCAGATCAGTGTCTCTTTTCTCTATATTGCCATGGAAATCAAGGGTCCCGCCGAATTTTCCATCGAAACAGTTGATTTGTGTTGTCTCTGGGAATTCTGAAGGGCGTACCGTTGCTTCCTAACCGGTGTCGTTTGGGAGATCTACCTCTGTACGTCCAAATGATTCATTTTGAGGCTTTGCTCATGTGCGCAGTAAACCCTTGAATTCCCTACGACCTTCCTTTCCTCCATCTCATACCCCATTAAGCCCGCTTCAGTTTATCTCCTGCATTTCTTTGGAATCTGTCAGCTCTTCCTCAACATCCTAATACTGAACTTGCCTGTCTGTTGCGACTAGGTCCTAACTAGTGTCCATATATCTTGTTTCCTTCCAATCCATTCTTCACACAAGAAACCTTCAAAGCAAGCTGGAACATTGCTCATAAACATCGCTCACAAACATTGTTTTGAGACTAGAAAACACAGTGTTGGCCTTGAAGACTCTGCGTGGTCTAGAATCCTCTCTGCTCCTCTAGCCCCATCTTGTGCCACTTTTGCCCTCACTTTCTATGCTTCAGATACACTGAATTAACCTTAGTTCTCACTCATCTGACAGAAGTCAGTTGAGATATGATTTTTCACTGTGATTCCTCGCATTAAGGAATTTGATGATCAGGTTTTGTGTGAGGACTAAAACTAAACTGGGAAGTGGAAGAATTGAGTTTCAACCGTTTCAGTCAACACGCACGTATTAATGATACCTACGTATCGAACACCGGGCTAGGTTTCATGAGGGATCCAGAAGTTCTGGCCATCTCTGGTTTTGGATATCCCTTAGTTGTTGAGACCTTTGCGTTGTCTGGTTGCCTTTTGTCTGTTTTCCAGATGGGAAAACAGGAACAAGGGAAGTATAGGTTATTACTAGGTGGGGTTGAACAAGCGGAGCAGCAAACTGCAAAGCTGAAAGAAGAGGGACGTACTCTAGAGGGATATGATTTCCATTTTCAAGGCGCCTGCATCCTGTGCAGGGAGACAGCCTAACATAAAATGTGCCTAACAACAAATATATTGACTTCTTACTAAAAATCTCCAGTTCATGTAACCAAGGGGTTTATACCTTCTCCTTTAAAAGTGATATTCCTGGGACTTCCCTGGTGGTCCAGTGGTGAAGACTCTGCGCTTCCAATGCTAGCAGGCGTGGGTTCAATCCCTGGCTGGGGAGCTAAGATCCCACATGCTGCGCAGCCAAAGAAATGTTTTTCGAAAGTTATATTCCTGTATTATTGAATTTAGTGGTTTAGATTTTGTTTTAACGTTAAGAAGATGACAGTTTCTTTACCAGGAACAAACAAAACATAATGTAAAAATAGTTTCCCAGAAACGATGTCCATCATTCTCTTCTTCCCTTTCTCCCGCAGACTGGTGTTTCATCTTGACAAGTTCTCTGTCAGTCCGTAGGAAAGCTGTCTGGCTTGGAGGTTGCAATCCCAGGGAATTGTTCATCAGCGGGGAAGTCTCCATCACTACAGAGGAATCAAGGGAGAAGTCAGTCCCTGGTAAGTGAGATGCTCCCCCTAAACACCAACACAGCAGTCATGTACCTTTCAAGGGGTTCAGGGGCAAGATGGGCAAGGCATTTCTGCTAACTCTTCTTAAGGATCATGGACAGTGCCCTATGCTACGAGGTAAGCGGTGACTGTTGTAATTCTTACTGGTGATCATTTCCTGTCACTGATTCTTGGCTTTCTTTGTATTTCATAGGACTGTTGTAAGTCCAATACAAAATGAGTCTTATTTTTAAAACACACTGAAATGTTTTACAAAGCCTAGCATTCTCATCTAGAGTCCTTTCAATTCTCCCCACTTTCCCGAGAGGCTACGAACACTTCACACCATGAACTAGGAGAGGGGGTAGAGCCCTTTCTGATGAAATATATCAACAAAGACAGAGTCTTAGCCTGCTTGCTCTCTGGACAGGATCTCGGACCACAAGGTCTTAAATCCTGGTATAAATGAAGGAAGTGAGGACAGTTCAACTGGCACTCTCATAACAAGAGTTCTGAAACACCTTCCAAAGAGACTGTAGCAGTAGATGAGGGAAGGGAGTGCTACAGTGTGGTAGTACAGGGGGAATGATCGGCTACAGCAGTGAAAAATGTGGTACCTATTGGTGTGCTCTCGGGGTTCTTGTACATGTAGCATAGATGACCTTTACAGTGGCCCTCCCACCTTCCCTCCTGCATTAGGTGTTCTTTTTTTTTTTTTTAATTTATGTTTATTTATTTATTTATTGTTTGAACTTATTTATTCTACGTATTTATTTTTTTGGCCGCACTGGGTCTTCATTGCTGTGCATGGGCTTTCTCTAGTTATGGCTAGCGGGGGCTACTCTTGGTTGCGGTGTGCGGGCTTCTCATCGCGGTGGCTTCTCTTGTAGCGGAGCATGGGCTGTAGGCGCCTGGGCTTCGGTAGTTGAGGCTCACGGGCTCTAGAATGCAGGCTCAGTCGTTGTGGCACATGCGCTTAGTTGCTGCACGGCATGTGGGATCTTCCCAGACCAGGGCTCGAACCCGTGTCCCCTGCATTGGCAGGCGCCACCAGGGAAGCCCTAGGTGTTCTTCTATAGAGTCTAAAAACAGAGAGCACTGAGAGAAGGTAGTGGTTATTAAAGGCTCAGGATCTAAATTCTACCTGTCGCTACGCCACTTCCCAGCTGTCGATTTGACCCCATTTTTGAACGCCGACCTCATTCTTCAACTTTCTCTGCCGTTTGTATACTCACCTTGAAAACTTGTTTCTGTGATGCGTTGAGCAGACACAGGGTGGCAGGCTGCAGAGGTGGAAGCTGGTGGTCGGATATTTGTGGGCTGAATCTCCTTCAGTCCCATTCCCATTTCTGGTTGCACAGAGGCCCTACTTCCTGTGTGTGACGCAGAGCCATAGGATTGCGGGCAGGAGCCAAGTTCTCCATGCAGTAAAGACCCCAGTGTGCCTTGGTTATAGTAATCTACCTGGCTTCCTTCCCGGTAGGGAAGTGACAGGCGGCTATGCCCCTGATTTGTTCGTGGGCCTCCTGATCCAGCAGTTCCCTTGGCTCTGCCCCTGTCGTCAGCTGCCCCTAGGATAACTGTGAGCCCTTGCCACTTCTCTGGTAGATTTCCCTATTCCCCCACTATAATCACACCTGAATAAGGCAACTCAGACCTTTCAGAGATGTGTCCTGAACCTCTTGTTTTCTGAAATACCTATCTGGTGGTTGTGAGACTGAAGGCCAACGTCCCCAAGAGACTTTTTCTATTTCTCCTAGTAAAGCTAGACTCATCTTCTGTCCCCTTCAACTCTCCTCAAATTGTGTTCTTTCAACCCAGACCTCTGACCCTGCTTTTTACTTCTGCCATTTCATCCTCACTCCTGCTTCCTTTCCTAAATCCATACCTCTCTGTTGGCCTTCCTAGGCCTGGGCCAAGTTCCTTCCTCTTTCCTCAGTGTTTACCCCTTTCCTTCATTCTCCCATCCAACTTTCAGTCCTTCCTTTCTCACGCCCCAGTTAGCAGCATCTCAAAATTCTTAAGGTTTATTACTCATCTAGTCATTGTATTCCATTTACTTATTCAGTTCTATACCTATCTTACCTATGTATGGAAGAACAGCTGGTAGCCAAGGTGGCACCAAGAATCCCAGCAGCTCTCACTTGACGTATCCGTAGTAGTCAGCAATTTCCATTTGTTTTTCCCTCTCGGTGAGAAATGGCAGCTTCCCCGAAGAGGTGTATCTGGCAGCATTCTCCCGTTGTTGTTGAGCCCGCCTCTTCATGGCCTCTCGCTCTGGCCTCTGCTCTTGTTCGATGGGCTTTGACATGACTGGCTCAGGCACGTTGGGTTCCCTCCATGGAACTCGTTGCTTGCTGAAGTCTTGGAGTAGAAATTGGGTTTGGAGCTTGGGTGGGGACTGGCGCTTAGTCCCAGCAGGGGGAACAGGCTCGCGCTGGAGAGAAGCGCCAGATGAAGTTTGGTAGGGTGCAGGCCTAGGAGCAGTGGACTGAGGGACACGGGGCTGGGTATGGTTGGTCCAAGCCGGTTGGGTTGGGTTGGTCACAGTTGGCTGAGCTGGTTTGGCGGGACCTGGCAAAGAGGCAGGAGCTGGCTGGGATGAATTGACTGCAGCAGGTTGAGCTGAGTCAGTAGAACCAGGCTGGGCACGGTAAGCCCCAGCAGGCCGACGTGAGGCCAGAGACTGTGGCCTCCGAGGAGCGGGTCGAGCTTGAGGCTTGTCCCAGGCAGAAAAAGGCAGAGGTATCAACTTGACCTTCCCAGGAGGAGGCCGCTCATACTGGGATGGAGAGGGACACTCTGTTTCAGCACTGCTGTCTGGTTTCTGGGCTTGGACCTGCGTTTTCTCAGGACTCTTCCCCTCACGTGGGGTATGCCGCCATGGCTGGATAGCTGGGGGTGGCTGGGGGTCTTTGGGGTTGCTTGCATTTCCCAAGAGCCGACAGGAAGAGAGCCCAGTTTTCGTCTCATTCTTCCTCCCCAGCGCATGAAGGACCTTCACAGACTCCAGCATGCGCACGCCAAGGGAGGTTCGAGGCTTTTGCAAGCTCTCTTGGAGAAGCTCAGTTTGGTGTTCCTTTCGCTTCGTGTTGGGGATTGCTGGCTTCTCTTCTGCCTTGACTTTGTTCCCTGACTGCTTGTTCTCTTCAGCCTTGTTTCTTCCTCTGGTCCTTTTGGTCTTTTCCTGCCCGTGGCTCTTAGTTTTGCTGACCTTTCTGGATGCAGCTTTCTGAGGTTTGCCTTGCGAGTGCTTGGCCGTGTTCACAGGAGCCCTGTCACTGACTGCAGCATTGCATAGGACCACTTCTCCCCCTAACAGGCACTCTGGATTCTTTGGCTGGCTTTTGGCCTTGGGAGCACCACTGATAGGCTCAGAGGCTTTCTGTTTGTTCTTCCTGGGTTGATCAGAGGGAACCTTTACGACACTTGGCTTTTCCTGCACCTGATTCACCTTAATGGCTCTGGTGTCTTTAGCTTTGATCACGTTGGGACCTTGGGATTGACCAAGATCTTTCAAAGAATTAAAGAGCTGGGGAAGGTGACTCTCCTCCGCCAGTGTCGTCATGTCTGCAAAACCACTGCTAGGTTCAGTCCCATTTTCAAGTGTCCCTAGGTCCTGACGACTGCGGCTGTTCTCTCTCAGATCAGCATTTTCAGAACCAGGCTGCTCCTCTTGGCTGAGGGGATCGGTGCAGGCCAGCGGCTGGTGAATATCAGGGATTCCTAAAGGGCGTAGTGGAGGATCTTGGTTCTCTGTTGGGATCTGGTAGGCATCCAGAGGCTTTGAAAGCTTGGTTTTGATATCATCCACGTTCTTACTCTCTGTTTGTCCCTGGCTTGGAGCTGGAGGCAGGGCCAGGAGACGACTGGCACTCTGGACTGGAGCTGTCACTGAAATGTCCCCAAGTTCAGACGGTGGGTTACTCTCAAGTATGTGACTGTTTCTGGTACTGCAGGACTTGGGGAGTTGTTGAGTTTGTGTCACACGAAACGTCTGGCTCGGAGGTCGCAATCCCAGGGAATTGTTCATCACCGGGGAAGTCTCCGTCACTACAAAGGGATCAAGGGAGAAGTCAGTCCCTGGGAAGTGAGATGCTCCCCCTAAACACCAACACAGCAGTCATGTACCTTTCAAGGGGTTCAGGGGCAAGATGGGCAAGGCATTTCTGCTAACTCTTCTTAAGGACCATGGACAGTGCCCTATGCTACGAGGTAAGCGGTGACTGTTGTAATTCTTACTGGTGATCATTTCCTGTCACTGATTCTTGGCTTTCTTTGTATTTCATAGGACTGTTGTAAGTCCAATACAAAATGAGTCTTATTTTTAAAACACACTGAAATGTTTTACAAAGCCTAGCATTCTCATCTAGAGTCCTTTCAATTCTCCCCACTTTCCCGAGAGGCTACGAACACTTCACACCATGAACTAGGAGAGGGGGTAGAGCCCTTTCTGATGAAATGTATCAACAAAGACAGAGTCTCAGCCTGCTTGCTCTCTGGACAGGATCTCAGACCACAAGGTCTTAAATCCTGGTATAAATGAAGGAAGTGAGGACAGTTCAACTGGCACTCTCACAACGAGAGTTCTGAAACACCTTCCAAAGAGACTATAGCAGTAGATGAGGGAAGGGAGTGCTACAGTGTGGTAGTACAGGGGGAATGATCGGCTACAGCAGTGAAAAATGTGGTACCTATTGGTGTGCTCTCGGGGTTCTTGTACATGTAGCATAGATGACCTTTACAGTGTCCCTCCCACCTTCCCACCTGCATTAGGTTTTTTTTTTTTTTAATTTATGTTTATTTATTTATTGTTTGAACTTATTTGTTCTACGTATTTATTTTTTTGGCCGCACTGGGTCTTCATCGCTGTGCACGGGCTTTCTTTAGTTGGCGGCTAGCGGGGGCTGCTCTTGGTTGCGGTGTGCGGGCTTCTCATCGCGGTGGCGTCTGTTGCTGCGGAGCATGGGCTGCAGGCGCGTGGGCTTCGGTAGTTGCGGCTCACGGGCTCTAGAATGCAGGCTCAGTCGTTGTGGCACATGGGCTTAGTTGCTCCACGGCATGTGGGATCTTCCCAGACCAGGGCTCGAACCCGTGTCCCCCGCATTGCATTGACAGGCGGATTCTTCACCACGGCGCCACCAGGGAAGCCCTAGGTGTTCTTCTATAGAGTCTCAAAACAGAGGGCACTGAGCGAAGGTAGTGGTTATTAAAGGCTCGGGATCTAAATTCTACCTGTCTCTACACCACTTCCCAGCTGTCGATTTGACCCCACTTTTGAACGCCAACCTCATTCTTCAACTTTCTCTGCCGTTTGTATACTCACCTTGAAAACTTGTTTCTGTGATGCGTTGAGCAGACACAGGGTGGCAGATTGCAGAGGTGGAAGCTGGTGGTCGGATATTTGTGGGCTCGATCTCCTTCAGTCCCATTCCCATTTCTGGTTGCACAGAGGCCCTACTTCCTGTGTGTGACGCAGAGCCATAGGATTGCGGGCAGGAGCCAAGTTCTCCATACAGTAAAGACCCCAGTGTGCCTTGGTTATAGTAATCTACCTGGCTTCCTTCCTGGTAGGGAGGTGACAGGCGGCTATGCCCCTGATTTGGAATCTGAGATGGTGTTCCCTGAGCAAGGCTGGCAGAAAGCGATGGATATAGAGGGACCATGTTATTGGCGTCTGAAGTTTTATCATAGTGGGCTGCCATAAACATGGAGGAAGCAACTGTGTGCCGGTCAGTGAGTGCCAGAGTAAAGTCTCCGGGTGAAGAAGAATTCTTTTCAGTGCTTCGTGTGATGTCCCACCGAAGAACGCCTGGATAGGAAGGAGCTGAAGTGGAGATCTGGCTGTGGTCAGTAACTCCAGATACCGTAGTCGTGCTAGAATGTTGGTAAAGGTAGGCACTACCCGTGAGTGTCTGGAAAGAGGTACCAGTAGCTGATGGCGAACTGACGGCAGGGGCAGAGACTCTGGAGAAGTTGCAGACACTTCGTGTTAGGGAAGTTGCATTGCTCACCACAGGAAGAGAATGCTGCAGAGATTTCAGAGTTCCAAGTAGAGATGGATTTTGGAAATTTTCTGTAAGAACAAGAGGGTCATGAAAAACTCAGGGAGGTTGAGAAATTCTCAGTCCGTTTGAGGAACAGCATTATCTTAAGGTTCTTGCTATCAGGACACCTCTACTATCAATACTTGCTGAGAAACCCAAAATCAGACAGTTAATGATGGCTGTAAGGACTGAGCAGTTTTCCACTCTTCTGTATTAACTGCCTGTGCTCCCATCTTGGGCACAGATGGGCAGAAGAGCCAAGTGGTATGGTTCAGACATTGTTCTCTAGGCTGGAAGCAACCTTCTCCCTGCCCTGTCTTTCCCTTCAGCCTGCACTCGTATTGACTTCTATGCTACTTCCTAGACTGGAAGCATTTTAGAACTAGGAGGCCCTTAGAGAACTTCGATTTTCTCAGTCTCATTTCGTGAGTAAGGAAACTGAGGCTCAGAGAGGTCGGGTTGACTTGTTCAAGTTCTCTCATTATGTTAGTATCATTACCAGGTTCCAGAACCTACGTATCCTGACTTCCTTGCCAGGACTCTACTCTGAGCATGATACTGCCAGAAAGCAGGAGAAATAGAACTTACAATATAGGCATTTTTTTGGTCCATTAGAAAACAGTACGGCTATTACCATTGTCGTCTTCAGTGTCTCCCTTTGCTTGTACAGTTCCCATGCTATTACCTAGAGTTGACGTATAGCTCAGTCCAACTGGTGAATTGTGAAAGAGTCATTTTTGCCCTCTTCAAGCCTGGATTCTCATCCTACCTCAAAATGATTACCCGCAAGTGGATATCTTAAGTGCTTTTGGAAAGAGAAAAGTTATCTGATGACTTCGGATTACTCATCTATAAAGTGGTTATAACACCACCACCAATAATAATAGCAGTAATAATTAATAGATGAATAAGCTGATATATTGCATCTGATTTATATGGAGGAAGATACAATAAGTTCTAGAAAGACAAAGAAAAATCATGACGAGCACATTACATAACGAAAAAGGAATCCATAGATATTAATGAAAACTGGGGTATGTGGCAAGTATCAAAGCCTAATGAATTTACTAACAAATGACATTCTGTACCATCCATGCAATATTAGGAAAGTGAATGTTGCCCGCTCTATTTTAGTGAATGCTATTAACCAAAACACACGATAGAGGTGATAGAGGTGAATGAATTCCTAGCCAATGCATACAGACAGAGACGGTATATCAGTAAACAATGCCTAACAAGCAACAGAATGCAATAAATGTGAATGTATAGGTAGCCACAACATATATAGACAAGTATTGCAATGAAAAGCGGTACGAAGCAGACAGCAAAATAATAAGGGTAAAAGAGTTTCATGATTGTGCTCATTCATATTTTTACCCAGCAAGTAACAGGTATTCAGCCTAGGAGAAATATATATTTCAATGAATATAACTTATATAATAAGCAGAAAGGAAGCTTAAAAAGTATCAGGAAGGTTTTTGTATTTATCCTAGAACTTAGATTAGAATTATCTTCAACATCCAGGAAGATGACATCCCAAAACCTCAAAAAACCATCATCCCTAGAATCCAACGAAAAAAGATTTTCAAATGTAAGAAAATCCAAAGGACTCCACAACATTGTTTTCGATAAATGTGGATGTTTGTTTTTTTTTTTCTTTTGCCGCGCCGCGTGGCCCTGGCCGTGAAAGCACCGAGTCCTAAGCACTGGACCGCCAGGGAATTCCCTAAATGGGGAATTAGAGATGTGGGGCTTGACTTTTTCTTTTTCTCCTTCGGTAGCTAAGATCTACAAGCGAACGATGGCTGTTGATCAATGTGCTCTCTGTGTTAGGAAGGAAATAACTGTGAAAATGAAAAGCAGCCTTGCCTTAGAACCTACATATCACACAAAGGAAATAGTCCTTCTGATTCAATTTAGAAGATGCCACTTAAAATGTTTAATTGGTAAAATGTCTACCTAGTTTAAAAATTAGAAAGACTAAAACACTGAAAATCAGCCCCCTAGATAACCACTTTGGTTTCTTGTTTATAGGAAGCATCATTTCTAAAACATATTTCTAAAATGTTTATATTCAAAACTGTCAAGTGCCAACTGTATTCAGAGAGGCAATAAAAGAAAGAAAACGGAGTATGACTTTTCTGATAAGCTGCCTTTCCTGGTGATCCCCTGTTCTGGCCTGACTTTCCTTCTTAGTCTGTTAATGTAAGGATTTGCTACCATCAACTTTGTTTTGCCCTGCTCTGAGCAGATTTCCCTCTGTGCTGTTTCTGCTTTAATTTAAAATCTTTGGTTCCCATCAGCATTCCATTGCAAACTACGTTTTTCTTGAGAGCCCCTCTATGCTTTCCCTCTTGATTCTTATATTTTTTTTCCCATCTCTTGGTTCCTGTTGGCCTGTGCTAATGAAAACAATCCTCAACTTCCTTACGTTTGACTCTGTGCCTCCCTATATAGCCCAGTACTCTCCATCCTCTCTCCCTATTCTCTCTTTTCAGCTGGTCGCAGTACTAGTGGAGGGAGACCATTAGAGATGAAACATCTTGGTATATATTGCTAGTTTTCTATGTCACCTGGCTTTTCTATGTTTCTGTTGAAACCCTCTTGAGAAGTCTCTGATTTCATTTTCTCCATGGGTACCCTTTAAGGCTCAATACTGGAAAGGAAGGGGATCAGAGTGATCAACCCAATGTGGTAGCCTAACGTAACAGATAAGGAAAGCAGCAGGCTTTGTGAGACAGTCAGCGATTCGTCCAAAGTCACACAGATAGTAAACGTCCAAGTCAAAACTGAAGTTAGGTCTCCAGACTTGTAGTTCAATACTTTCCCTCATCATTCCCTGCTATGTTGAATCTCCTACTCAATTTAGGGGCCAAAGAAATCGAACGCAAAACTTTCCAAAGTGTCTTTTCTTACCTGACATGGTCAGAGAAGAGGAACCATCAACTGCAGGTACAAGGGCTGAGGAGACAACACTAGAGGATGTCTGAGTGGCTGCAGCTGAACGGCGCACGTGTCCAGTCCAGAGGTCACTGGTTACTGGTCCAAACAGCTCCACGGAAACCCCAAGACTCTACCAAGTGGTAGTAGGTTTGGTAGGAGAGTGATGTCACAAAGCAGGCAGTTGGAAGGTATGAGCTAGCCAATAGGGAGGTCCGATCCCCAAGAGGAAGGCGGGGTTGGGTGAAGAGAGTGTAGGAGAGCTAAAACAACACCTACATTTCTGAGCTCTGGGGAGGAAATCCTAGAAGACAGACTTACCTCCCCCAGGCTCTTCCATTAGGGAAATCATTGCAACATTTCTTACAGACGTTCATTAATATAATGAACTAACAGTTGCTTATATTCTACAGAGTATTCTATTTTATGTATCATATACTTAGAGCTATAGAGATCTTAACTTAATTACTATCCTTAGGAAGGAAAGTGCCATCTAGTTTGAACTATTAACAGTTGTTCTGAAATCATATGTGTCTAATGAGTGAACTGATAGCAGCTTTCAAGGAGCAAAAGTAGGGATGAAGAAGCTCTTTTTGTAGCTTGGTTCAAGAGTAGGGTGAAGTTTGTTGAGTGTACCTTGTGGAGAATGTTGTGGTCCAAGGCTCTTCTCTTCGAGTTTCTTCTCCTTGACTCCTGCCTTCCTTGGGCTGGGCTAGGCTGGGGGCCAGGTTGGACTTGCGACTTAGCATTTCTCTTCCGCTTTCTTCTTCTTTTTTTTTTTTTTTTTTTCCTTCCATTATGGGCATTGCTTCTAGGACAAGCCTTGATCTTGCATTGGATGTTACTTCCTGTCAACTTCCAGCAGCAGGAGTCTTCTTTTCAGTGCTTGATGCTTCACGAAATCGACTCTGCCCGTTGGCAGGAAATACCAGAGAGCTAGGAGACAGAGCTGGTTGCAGACCTTTCCTCTTCCAGCCTTTGGTTGCAATTCTTTGGCCCATAATTTGCTAGCTCTGGTTCCTTGGGGCCACACAGGTATCCTGCCATCCAGCTCTTTTTCTATGTGAGAGACGTTCTGAACACTGTCCCTTTTTCTTTGCACAGAAGTATATACAGTGTGGCAGTTACTGTAATCTCCTCCCCCTTGCAAACAGCCACTCTCGAATCTTGGACCTCTAGGACTCTCTGTCTTGCATGCTTGGGTGCAAGGCCAAGCAAAATGAAGAGGAGAATAATTAGAGAAAGAGGAGGACATTGGTGGAGAATTGGGAGCAGGTAAGGTGAAAGGGCACAGGAGAAAAGAGATGCATGGAGGTTTTTTGGTTTCTGTGGGAAACAAGTTGACACACTTGGGCCTCATTTTGTATTCACAGAACAGAGAGTTAACGATATAAGTAGCTAGATAGTGGAGCAACTGCCACGAAGTCTGTACACTGAAGAGAACAGTCTCACATCTAGTTTTCATTTTGTTTTATGTCATAGTACCTTATTGATAGCATTCACTGGTGTGTTTGTAGAACACAGATGTGTTCAAATGCTCTGGTTTTGTCTACATGGTTATTTCCTTGTCCTATTTGTAAGGAATCCAACATTGTAAGACATATTGCATGTTTTTCTCTTGACGATCGTTGACCTTGAAGCGTCATGAACTAAGTTGAGCTGTTGGATTTTGTGGAGAAACTTTCAAAAGGGTCTGTGAAAAAGGCATTGTGGTGAGTCGCATTATGCACCCGAGCGTAAGGAGCAGATATCTGCCACCAGCCCAACTTGGCCTGGATTGCCTCTGTTTTAGTTCCCCCGGTTAGTGCTTTTCTCCCTAACCACTCTTGTGACTGTGATCATGTGAGTAAGGGCTGAGTTGCTACTGATTTCTGTGTGAGGTAAGCTGGTTTGAGGGAGGAAATCTGTGGACCTAGTCATTTTCCTTGGTGGTAAGCTTTCAGGGGTGCAAAAAGATTGATCTTCCTGGGGACTTTTCTGGTCCCAGGAAGATAGCGCATAGATGGGACCTCCAAAGACACACATTGAATCTTTAGGCCTGTTTTTCCTATTATGAGATACGAGTTTCTTCACTGATGGGGATGATGCTTATCTGAGAAGAAATTGTGAAAGGTGGTGTAGTATAGAGGTGTGGCTTAAGCTTGTAAGTTTTCTTCAAGGTTTTTCCCCTAAGCTTCCTACTTCAGACGGCCTACTTACATGATACTAGTATGTGATGTCAGGCTAACAACTTCCTAAATACCGGCAGGCCAGATCAGTGTCTCTTTTCTCTATATTGCCATGGAAATCAAGGGTCCCGCCGAATTTTCCATCGAAACAGTTGATTTGTGTTGTCTCTGGGAATTCTGAAGGGCGTACCGTTGCTTCCTAACCGGTGTCGTTTGGGAGATCTACCTCTGTACGTCCAAATGATTCATTTTGAGGCTTTGCTCATGTGCGCAGTAAACCCTTGAATTCCCTACGACCTTCCTTTCCTCCATCTCATACCCCATTAAGCCCGCTTCAGTTTATCTCCTGCATTTCTTTGGAATCTGTCAGCTCTTCCTCAACATCCTAATACTGAACTTGCCTGTCTGTTGCGACTAGGTCCTAACTAGTGTCCATATATCTTGTTTCCTTCCAATCCATTCTTCACACAAGAAACCTTCAAAGCAAGCTGGAACATTGCTCATAAACATCGCTCACAAACATTGTTTTGAGACTAGAAAACACAGTGTTGGCCTTGAAGACTCTGCGTGGTCTAGAATCCTCTCTGCTCCTCTAGCCCCATCTTGTGCCACTTTTGCCCTCACTTTCTATGCTTCAGATACACTGAATTAACCTTAGTTCTCACTCATCTGACAGAAGTCAGTTGAGATATGATTTTTCACTGTGATTCCTCGCATTAAGGAATTTGATGATCAGGTTTTGTGTGAGGACTAAAACTAAACTGGGAAGTGGAAGAATTGAGTTTCAACCGTTTCAGTCAACACGCACGTATTAATGATACCTACGTATCGAACACCGGGCTAGGTTTCATGAGGGATCCAGAAGTTCTGGCCATCTCTGGTTTTGGATATCCCTTAGTTGTTGAGACCTTTGCGTTGTCTGGTTGCCTTTTGTCTGTTTTCCAGATGGGAAAACAGGAACAAGGGAAGTATAGGTTATTACTAGGTGGGGTTGAACAAGCGGAGCAGCAAACTGCAAAGCTGAAAGAAGAGGGACGTACTCTAGAGGGATATGATTTCCATTTTCAAGGCGCCTGCATCCTGTGCAGGGAGACAGCCTAACATAAAATGTGCCTAACAACAAATATATTGACTTCTTACTAAAAATCTCCAGTTCATGTAACCAAGGGGTTTATACCTTCTCCTTTAAAAGTGATATTCCTGGGACTTCCCTGGTGGTCCAGTGGTGAAGACTCTGCGCTTCCAATGCTAGCAGGCGTGGGTTCAATCCCTGGCTGGGGAGCTAAGATCCCACATGCTGCGCAGCCAAAGAAATGTTTTTCGAAAGTTATATTCCTGTATTATTGAATTTAGTGGTTTAGATTTTGTTTTAACGTTAAGAAGATGACAGTTTCTTTACCAGGAACAAACAAAACATAATGTAAAAATAGTTTCCCAGAAACGATGTCCATCATTCTCTTCTTCCCTTTCTCCCGCAGACTGGTGTTTCATCTTGACAAGTTCTCTGTCAGTCCGTAGGAAAGCTGTCTGGCTTGGAGGTTGCAATCCCAGGGAATTTTTCATCAGCGGGGAAGTCTCCATCACTACAGAGGAATCAAGGGAGAAGTCAGTCCCTGGTAAGTGAGATGCTCCCCCTAAACACCAACACAGCAGTCATGTACCTTTCAAGGGGTTCAGGGGCAAGATGGGCAAGGCATTTCTGCTAACTCTTCTTAAGGATCATGGACAGTGCCCTATGCTACGAGGTAAGCGGTGACTGTTGTAATTCTTACTGGTGATCATTTCCTGTCACTGATTCTTGGCTTTCTTTGTATTTCATAGGACTGTTGTAAGTCCAATACAAAATGAGTCTTATTTTTAAAACACACTGAAATGTTTTACAAAGCCTAGCATTCTCATCTAGAGTCCTTTCAATTCTCCCCACTTTCCCGAGAGGCTACGAACACTTCACACCATGAACTAGGAGAGGGGGTAGAGCCCTTTCTGATGAAATATATCAACAGAGTCTTAGCCTGCTTGGTCTCTGGACAGGATCTCGGAGCACAAGGTCTTAAATCCTGGTATAAATGAAGGAAGTGAGGACAGTTCAACTGGCACTCTCATAACAAGAGTTCTGAAACACCTTCCAAAGAGACTGTAGCAGTAGATGAGGGAAGGGAGTGCCACAGTGTGGTATAGTACAGGGGGAGTGATCGGCTACAGCAGTGAAAAATGTGGTACCTATTGGTGTGCTCTCGGGGTTCTTGTACATGTAGCATAGATGACCTTTACAGTGGCCCTCCCACCTTCCCTCCTGCATTAGGTGTTCTTTTTTTTTTTTTTAATTTATGTTTATTTATTTATTTATTGTTTGAACTTATTTATTCTACGTATTTATTTTTTTGGCCGCACTGGGTCTTCATTGCTGTGCATGGGCTTTCTCTAGTTATGGCTAGCGGGGGCTACTCTTGGTTGCGGTGTGCGGGCTTCTCATCGCGGTGGCTTCTCTTGTAGCGGAGCATGGGCTGTAGGCGCCTGGGCTTCGGTAGTTGAGGCTCACGGGCTCTAGAATGCAGGCTCAGTCGTTGTGGCACACGCGCTTAGTTGCTGCACGGCATGTGGGATCTTCCCAGACCAGGGCTCGAACCCGTGTCCCCTGCATTGGCAGGCGCCACCAGGGAAGCCCTAGGTGTTCTTCTATAGAGTCTAAAAACAGAGAGCACTGAGAGAAGGTAGTGGTTATTAAAGGCTCAGGATCTAAATTCTACCTGTCGCTACGCCACTTCCCAGCTGTCGATTTGACCCCATTTTTGAACGCCGACCTCATTCTTCAACTTTCTCTGCCGTTTGTATACTCACCTTGAAAACTTGTTTCTGTGATGCGTTGAGCAGACACAGGGTGGCAGGCTGCAGAGGTGGAAGCTGGTGGTCGGATATTTGTGGGCTGAATCTCCTTCAGTCCCATTCCCATTTCTGGTTGCACAGAGGCCCTACTTCCTGTGTGTGACGCAGAGCCATAGGATTGCGGGCAGGAGCCAAGTTCTCCATGCAGTAAAGACCCCAGTGTGCCTTGGTTATAGTAATCTACCTGGCTTCCTTCCCGGTAGGGAAGTGACAGGCGGCTATGCCCCTGATTTGTTCGTGGGCCTCCTGATCCAGCAGTTCCCTTGGCTCTGCCCCTGTCGTCAGCTGCCCCTAGGATAACTGTGAGCCCTTGCCACTTCTCTGGTAGATTTCCCTATTCCCCCACTATAATCACACCTGAATAAGGCAACTCAGACCTTTCAGAGATGTGTCCTGAACCTCTTGTTTTCTGAAATACCTATGTGGTGGTTGTGAGACTGAAGGCCAACGTCCCCAAGAGACTTTTTCTATTTCTCCTAGTAAAGCTAGACTCATCTTCTGTCCCCTTCAACTCTCCTCAAATTGTGTTCTTTCAACCCAGACCTCTGACCCTGCTTTTTACTTCTGCCATTTCATCCTCACTCCTGCTTCCTTTCCTAAATCCATACCTCTCTGTTGGCCTTCCTAGGCCTGGGCCAAGTTCCTTCCTCTTTCCTCAGTGTTTACCCCTTTCCTTCATTCTCCCATCCAACTTTCAGTCCTTCCTTTCTCACGCCCCAGTTAGCAGCATCTCAAAATTCTTAAGGTTTATTACTCATCTAGTCATTGTATTCCATTTACTTATTCAGTTCTATACCTATCTTACCTATGTATGGAAGAACAGCTGGTAGCCAAGGTGGCACCAAGAATCCCAGCAGCTCTCACTTGACGTATCCGTAGTAGTCAGCAATTTCCATTTGTTTTTCCCTCTCGGTGAGAAATGGCAGCTTCCCCGAAGAGGTGTATCTGGCAGCATTCTCCCGTTGTTGTTGAGCCCGCCTCTTCATGGCCTCTCGCTCTGGCCTCTGCTCTTGTTCGATGGGCTTTGACATGACTGGCTCAGGCACGTTGGGTTCCCTCCATGGAACTCGTTGCTTGCTGAAGTCTTGGAGTAGAAATTGGGTTTGGAGCTTGGGTGGGGACTGGCGCTTAGTCCCAGCAGGGGGAACAGGCTCGCGCTGGAGAGAAGCGCCAGATGAAGTTTGGTAGGGTGCAGGCCTAGGAGCAGTGGACTGAGGGACACGGGGCTGGGTATGGTTGGTCCAAGCCGGTTGGGTTGGGTTGGTCACAGTTGGCTGAGCTGGTTTGGCGGGACCTGGCAAAGAGGCAGGAGCTGGCTGGGATGAATTGACTGCAGCAGGTTGAGCTGAGTCAGTAGAACCAGGCTGGGCACGGTAAGCCCCAGCAGGCCGACGTGAGGCCAGAGACTGTGGCCTCCGAGGAGCGGGTCGAGCTTGAGGCTTGTCCCAGGCAGAAAAAGGCAGAGGTATCAACTTGACCTTCCCAGGAGGAGGCCGCTCATACTGGGATGGAGAGGGACACTCTGTTTCAGCACTGCTGTCTGGTTTCTGGGCTTGGACCTGCGTTTTCTCAGGACTCTTCCCCTCACGTGGGGTATGCCGCCATGGCTGGATAGCTGGGGGTGGCTGGGGGTCTTTGGGGTTGCTTGCATTTCCCAAGAGCCGACAGGAAGAGAGCCCAGTTTTCGTCTCATTCTTCCTCCCCAGCGCATGAAGGACCTTCACAGACTCCAGCATGCGCACGCCAAGGGAGGTTCGAGGCTTTTGCAAGCTCTCTTGGAGAAGCTCAGTTTGGTGTTCCTTTCGCTTCGTGTTGGGGATTGCTGGCTTCTCTTCTGCCTTGACTTTGTTCCCTGACTGCTTGTTCTCTTCAGCCTTGTTTCTTCCTCTGGTCCTTTTGGTCTTTTCCTGCCCGTGGCTCTTAGTTTTGCTGACCTTTCTGGATGCAGCTTTCTGAGGTTTGCCTTGCGAGTGCTTGGCCGTGTTCACAGGAGCCCTGTCACTGACTGCAGCATTGCATAGAACCACTTCTCCCCCTAACAGGCACTCTGGATTCTTTGGCTGGCTTTTGGCCTTGGGAGCACCACTGATAGGCTCAGAGGCTTTCTGTTTGTTCTTCCTGGGTTGATGAGAGGGAACCTTTACGACACTTGGCTTTTCCTGCACCTGATTCACCTTAATGGCTCTGGTGTCTTTAGCTTTGATCACGTTGGGACCTTGGGATTGACCAAGATCTTTCAAAGAATTAAAGAGCTGGGGAAGGTGACTCTCCTCCGCCAGTGTCGTCATGTCTGCAAAACCACTGCTAGGTTCAGTCCCATTTTCAAGTGTCCCTAGGTCCTGACGACTGCGGCTGTTCTCTCTCAGATCAGCATTTTCAGAACCAGGCTGCTCCTCTTGGCTGAGGGGATCGGTGCAGGCCAGCGGCTGGTGAATATCAGGGATTCCTAAAGGGCGTAGTGGAGGATCTTGGTTCTCTGTTGGGATCTGGTAGGCATCCAGAGGCTTTGAAAGCTTGGTTTTGATATCATCCACGTTCTTACTCTCTGTTTGTCCCTGGCTTGGAGCTGGAGGCAGGGCCAGGAGACGACTGGCACTCTGGACTGGAGCTGTCACTGAAATGTCCCCAAGTTCAGACGGTGGGTTACTCTCAAGTATGTGACTGTTTCTGGTACTGCAGGACTTGGGGAGTTGTTGAGTTTGTGTCACACGAAACGTCTGGCTCGGAGGTCGCAATCCCAGGGAATTGTTCATCACCGGGGAAGTCTCCGTCACTACAAAGGGATCAAGGGAGAAGTCAGTCCCTGGGAAGTGAGATGCTCCCCCTAAACACCAACACAGCAGTCATGTACCTTTCAAGGGGTTCAGGGGCAAGATGGGCAAGGCATTTCTGCTAACTCTTCTTAAGGACCATGGACAGTGCCCTATGCTACGAGGTAAGCGGTGACTGTTGTAATTCTTACTGGTGATCATTTCCTGTCACTGATTCTTGGCTTTCTTTGTATTTCATAGGACTGTTGTAAGTCCAATACAAAATGAGTCTTATTTTTAAAACACACTGAAATGTTTTACAAAGCCTAGCATTCTCATCTAGAGTCCTTTCAATTCTCCCCACTTTCCCGAGAGGCTACGAACACTTCACACCATGAACTAGGAGAGGGGGTAGAGCCCTTTCTGATGAAATGTATCAACAAAGACAGAGTCTCAGCCTGCTTGCTCTCTGGACAGGATCTCAGACCACAAGGTCTTAAATCCTGGTATAAATGAAGGAAGTGAGGACAGTTCAACTGGCACTCTCACAACGAGAGTTCTGAAACACCTTCCAAAGAGACTATAGCAGTAGATGAGGGAAGGGAGTGCTACAGTGTGGTAGTACAGGGGGAATGATCGGCTACAGCAGTGAAAAATGTGGTACCTATTGGTGTGCTCTCGGGGTTCTTGTACATGTAGCATAGATGACCTTTACAGTGTCCCTCCCACCTTCCCACCTGCATTAGGTTTTTTTTTTTTTTAATTTATGTTTATTTATTTATTGTTTGAACTTATTTGTTCTACGTATTTATTTTTTTGGCCGCACTGGGTCTTCATCGCTGTGCACGGGCTTTCTTTAGTTGGCGGCTAGCGGGGGCTGCTCTTGGTTGCGGTGTGCGGGCTTCTCATCGCGGTGGCGTCTGTTGCTGCGGAGCATGGGCTGCAGGCGCGTGGGCTTCGGTAGTTGCGGCTCACGGGCTCTAGAATGCAGGCTCAGTCGTTGTGGCACATGGGCTTAGTTGCTCCACGGCATGTGGGATCTTCCCAGACCAGGGCTCGAACCCGTGTCCCCCGCATTGCATTGACAGGCGGATTCTTCACCACGGCGCCACCAGGGAAGCCCTAGGTGTTCTTCTATAGAGTCTCAAAACAGAGGGCACTGAGCGAAGGTAGTGGTTATTAAAGGCTCGGGATCTAAATTCTACCTGTCTCTACACCACTTCCCAGCTGTCGATTTGACCCCACTTTTGAACGCCGACCTCATTCTTCAACTTTCTCTGCCGTTTGTATACTCACCTTGAAAACTTGTTTCTGTGATGCGTTGAGCAGACACAGGGTGGCAGATTGCAGAGGTGGAAGCTGGTGGTCGGATATTTGTGGGCTGAATCTCCTTCAGTCCCATTCCCATTTCTGGTTGCACAGAGGCCCTACTTCCTGTGTGTGACGCAGAGCCATAGGATTGCGGGCAGGAGCCAAGTTCTCCATACAGTAAAGACCCCAGTGTGCCTTGGTTATAGTAATCTACCTGGCTTCCTTCCTGGTAGGGAGGTGACAGGCGGCTATGCCCCTGATTTGGAATCTGAGATGGTGTTCCCTGAGCAAGGCTGGCAGAAAGCGATGGATATAGAGGGACCATGTTATTGGCGTCTGAAGTTTTATCATAGTGGGCTGCCATAAACATGGAGGAAGCAACTGTGTGCCGGTCAGTGAGTGCCAGAGTAAAGTCTCCGGGTGAAGAAGAATTCTTTTCAGTGCTTCGTGTGATGTCCCACCGAAGAACGCCTGGATAGGAAGGAGCTGAAGTGGAGATCTGGCTGTGGTCAGTAACTCCAGATACCGTAGTCGTGCTAGAATGTTGGTAAAGGTAGGCACTACCCGTGAGTGTCTGGAAAGAGGTACCAGTAGCTGATGGCGAACTGACGGCAGGGGCAGAGACTCTGGAGAAGTTGCAGACACTTCGTGTTAGGGAAGTTGCATTGCTCACCACAGGAAGAGAATGCTGCAGAGATTTCAGAGTTCCAAGTAGAGATGGATTTTGGAAATTTTCTGTAAGAACAAGAGGGTCATGAAAAACTCAGGGAGGTTGAGAAATTCTCAGTCCGTTTGAGGAACAGCATTATCTTAAGGTTCTTGCTATCAGGACACCTCTACTATCAATACTTGCTGAGAAACCCAAAATCAGACAGTTAATGATGGCTGTAAGGACTGAGCAGTTTTCCACTCTTCTGTATTAACTGCCTGTGCTCCCATCTTGGGCACAGATGGGCAGAAGAGCCAAGTGGTATGGTTCAGACATTGTTCTCTAGGCTGGAAGCAACCTTCTCCCTGCCCTGTCTTTCCCTTCAGCCTGCACTCGTATTGACTTCTATGCTACTTCCTAGACTGGAAGCATTTTAGAACTAGGAGGCCCTTAGAGAACTTCGATTTTCTCAGTCTCATTTCGTGAGTAAGGAAACTGAGGCTCAGAGAGGTCGGGTTGACTTGTTCAAGTTCTCTCATTATGTTAGTATCATTACCAGGTTCCAGAACCTACGTATCCTGACTTCCTTGCCAGGACTCTACTCTGAGCATGATACTGCCAGAAAGCAGGAGAAATAGAACTTACAATATAGGCATTTTTTTGGTCCATTAGAAAACAGTACGGCTATTACCATTGTCGTCTTCAGTGTCTCCCTTTGCTTGTACAGTTCCCATGCTATTACCTAGAGTTGACGTATAGCTCAGTCCAACTGGTGAATTGTGAAAGAGTCATTTTTGCCCTCTTCAAGCCTGGATTCTCATCCTACCTCAAAATGATTACCCGCAAGTGGATATCTTAAGTGCTTTTGGAAAGAGAAAAGTTATCTGATGACTTCGGATTACTCATCTATAAAGTGGTTATAACACCACCACCAATAATAATAGCAGTAATAATTAATAGATGAATAAGCTGATATATTGCATCTGATTTATATGGAGGAAGATACAATAAGTTCTAGAAAGACAAAGAAAAATCATGACAAGCACATTACATAACGAAAAAGGAATCCATAGATATTAATGAAAACTGGGGTATGTGGCAAGTATCAAAGCCTAATGAATTTACTAACAAATGACATTCTGTACCATCCATGCAATATTAGGAAAGTGAATGTTGCCCGCTCTATTTTAGTGAATGCTGTTAACCAAAACACACGATAGAGGTGATAGAGGTGAATGAATTCCTAGCCAATGCATACAGACAGAGACGGTATATCAGTAAACAATGCCTAACAAGCAACAGAATGCAATAAATGTGAATGTATAGGTAGCCACAACATATATAGACAAGTATTGCAATGAAAAGCGGTACGAAGCAGACAGCAAAATAATAAGGGTAAAAGAGTTTCATGATTGTGCTCATTCATATTTTTACCCAGCAAGTAACAGGTATTCAGCCTAGGAGAAATATATATTTCAATGAATATAACTTATATAATAAGCAGAAAGGAAGCTTAAAAAGTATCAGGAAGGTTTTTGTATTTATCCTAGAACTTAGATTAGAATTATCTTCAACATCCAGGAAGATGACATCCCAAAACCTCAAAAAACCATCATCCCTAGAATCCAACGAAAAAAGATTTTCAAATGTAAGAAAATCCAAAGGACTCCACAACATTGTTTTCGATAAATGTGGATGTTTGTTTTTTTTTTTTCTTTTGCCGCGCCGCGTGGCCCTGGCCGTGAAAGCACCGAGTCCTAAGCACTGGACCGCCAGGGAATTCCCTAAATGGGGAATTAGAGATGTGGGGCTTGACTTTTTCTTTTTCTCCTTCGGTAGCTAAGATCTACAAGCGAACGATGGCTGTTGATCAATGTGCTCTCTGTGTTAGGAAGGAAATAACTGTGAAAATGAAAAGCAGCCTTGCCTTAGAACCTACATATCACACAAAGGAAATAGTCCTTCTGATTCAATTTAGAAGATGCCACTTAAAATGTTTAATTGGTAAAATGTCTACCTAGTTTAAAAATTAGAAAGACTAAAACACTGAAAATCAGCCCCCTAGATAACCACTTTGGTTTCTTGTTTATAGGAAGCATCATTTCTAAAACATATTTCTAAAATGTTTATATTCAAAACTGTCAAGTGCCAACTGTATTCAGAGAGGCAATAAAAGAAAGAAAACGGAGTATGACTTTTCTGATAAGCTGCCTTTCCTGGTGATCCCCTGTTCTGGCCTGACTTTCCTTCTTAGTCTGTTAATGTAAGGATTTGCTACCATCAACTTTGTTTTGCCCTGCTCTGAGCAGATTTCCCTCTGTGCTGTTTCTGCTTTAATTTAAAATCTTTGGTTCCCATCAGCATTCCATTGCAAACTACGTTTTTCTTGAGAGCCCCTCTATGCTTTCCCTCTTGATTCTTATATTTTTTTTCCCATCTCTTGGTTCCTGTTGGCCTGTGCTAATGAAAACAATCCTCAACTTCCTTACGTTTGACTCTGTGCCTCCCTATATAGCCCAGTACTCTCCATCCTCTCTCCCTATTCTCTCTTTTCAGCTGGTCGCAGTACTAGTGGAGGGAGACCATTAGAGATGAAACATCTTGGTATATATTGCTAGTTTTCTATGTCACCTGGCTTTTCTATGTTTCTGTTGAAACCCTCTTGAGAAGTCTCTGATTTCATTTTCTCCATGGGTACCCTTTAAGGCTCAATACTGGAAAGGAAGGGGATCAGAGTGATCAACCCAATGTGGTAGCCTAACGTAACAGATAAGGAAAGCAGCAGGCTTTGTGAGACAGTCAGCGATTCGTCCAAAGTCACACAGATAGTAAACGTCCAAGTCAAAACTGAAGTTAGGTCTCCAGACTTGTAGTTCAATACTTTCCCTCATCATTCCCTGCTATGTTGAATCTCCTACTCAATTTAGGGGCCAAAGAAATCGAACGCAAAACTTTCCAAAGTGTCTTTTCTTACCTGACATGGTCAGAGAAGAGGAACCATCAACTGCAGGTACAAGGGCTGAGGAGACAACACTAGAGGATGTCTGAGTGGCTGCAGCTGAACGGCGCACGTGTCCAGTCCAGAGGTCACTGGTTACTGGTCCAAACAGCTCCACGGAAACCCCAAGACTCTACCAAGTGGTAGTAGGTTTGGTAGGAGAGTGATGTCACAAAGCAGGCAGTTGGAAGGTATGAGCTAGCCAATAGGGAGGTCCGATCCCCAAGAGGAAGGCGGGGTTGGGTGAAGAGAGTGTAGGAGAGCTAAAACAACACCTACATTTCTGAGCTCTGGGGAGGAAATCCTAGAAGACAGACTTACCTCCCCCAGGCTCTTCCATTAGGGAAATCATTGCAACATTTCTTACAGACGTTCATTAATATAATGAACTAACAGTTGCTTATATTCTACAGAGTATTCTATTTTATGTATCATATACTTAGAGCTATAGAGATCTTAACTTAATTAATATCCTTAGGAAGGAAAGTGCCATCTAGTTTGAACTATTAACAGTTGTTCTGAAATCATATGTGTCTAATGAGTGAACTGATAGCAGCTTTCAAGGAGCAAAAGTAGGGATGAAGAAGCTCTTTTTGTAGCTTGGTTCAAGAGTAGGGTGAAGTTTGTTGAGTGTACCTTGTGGAGAATGTTGTGGTCCAAGGCTCTTCTCTTCGAGTTTCTTCTCCTTGACTCCTGCCTTCCTTGGGCTGGGCTAGGCTGGGGGCCAGGTTGGACTTGCGACTTAGCATTTCTCTTCCGCTTTCTTCTTCTTTTTTTTTTTTTTTTTTCCTTCCATTATGGGCATTGCTTCTAGGACAAGCCTTGATCTTGCATTGGATGTTACTTCCTGTCAACTTCCAGCAGCAGGAGTCTTCTTTTCAGTGCTTGATGCTTCACGAAATCGACTCTGCCCGTTGGCAGCAAATACCAGAGAGCTAGGAGACAGAGCTGGTTGCAGACCTTTCCTCTTCCAGCCTTTGGTTGCAATTCTTTGGCCCATAATTTGCTAGCTCTAGTTCCTTGGGCCACACAGGTATCCTGCCATCCAGCTCTTTTTCTATGTGAGAGACGTTCTGAACACTGTCCCTTTTTCTTTGCACAGAAGTATATACAGTGTGGCAGTTACTGTAATCTCCTCCCCCTTGCAAACAGCCACTCTCGAATCTTGGACCTCTAGGACTCTCTGTCTTGCATGCTTGGGTGCAAGGCCAAGCAAAATGAAGAGGAGAATAATTAGAGAAAGAGGAGGACATTGGTGGAGAATTGGGAGCAGGTAAGGTGAAAGGGCACAGGAGAAAAGAGATGCATGGAAGTTTTTTGGTTTCTGTGGGAAACAAGTGGACACACTTGGGCCTCATTTTGTATTCACAGAACAGAGAGTTAACGATATAAGTAGCTAGAGAGTGGAGCAACTGCCACGAAGTCTGTACACTGAAGAGAACAGTCTCACATCTAGTTTTCATTTTGTTTTATGTCATAGTACCTTATTGATAGCATTCACTGGTGTGTTTGTAGAACACAGATGTGTTCAAATGCTCTGGTTTTGTCTACATGGTTATTTCCTTGTCCTATTTGTAAGGAATCCAACATTGTAAGACATATTGCATGTTTTTCTCTTGACGATCGTTGACCTTGAAGCGTCATGAACTAAGTTGAGCTGTTGGATTTTGTGGAGAAACTTTCAAAAGGGTCTGTGAAAAAGGCATTGTGGTGAGTCGCATTATGCACCCGAGCGTAAGGAGCAGATATCTGCCACCAGCCCAACTTGGCCTGGATTGCCTCTGTTTTAGTTCCCCCGGTTAGTGCTTTTCTCCCTAACCACTCTTGTGACTGTGATCATGTGAGTAAGGGCTGAGTTGCTACTGATTTCTGTGTGAGGTAAGCTGGTTTGAGGGAGGAAATCTGTGGACCTAGTCATTTTCCTTGGTGGTAAGCTTTCAGGGGTGCAAAAAGATTGATCTTCCTGGGGACTTTTCTGGTCCCAGGAAGATAGCGCATAGATGGGACCTCCAAAGACACACATTGAATCTTTAGGCCTGTTTTTCCTATTATGAGATACGAGTTTCTTCACTGATGGGGATGATGCTTATCTGAGAAGAAATTGTGAAAGGTGGTGTAGTATAGAGGTGTGGCTTAAGCTTGTAAGTTTTCTTCAAGGTTTTTCCCCTAAGCTTCCTACTTCAGACGGCCTACTTACATGATACTAGTATGTGATGTCAGGCTAACAACTTCCTAAATACCGGCAGGCCAGATCAGTGTCTCTTTTCTCTATATTGCCATGGAAATCAAGGGTCCCGCCGAATTTTCCATCGAAACAGTTGATTTGTGTTGTCTCTGGGAATTCTGAAGGGCGTACCGTTGCTTCCTAACCGGTGTCGTTTGGGAGATCTACCTCTGTACGTCCAAATGATTCATTTTGAGGCTTTGCTCATGTGCGCAGTAAACCCTTGAATTCCCTACGACCTTCCTTTCCTCCATCTCATACCCCATTAAGCCCGCTTCAGTTTATCTCCTGCATTTCTTTGGAATCTGTCAGCTCTTCCTCAACATCCTAATACTGAACTTGCCTGTCTGTTGCGACTAGGTCCTAACTAGTGTCCATATATCTTGTTTCCTTCCAATCCATTCTTCACACAAGAAACCTTCAAAGCAAGCTGGAACATTGCTCATAAACATCGCTCACAAACATTGTTTTGAGACTAGAAAACACAGTGTTGGCCTTGAAGACTCTGCGTGGTCTAGAATCCTCTCTGCTCCTCTAGCCCCATCTTGTGCCACTTTTGCCCTCACTTTCTATGCTTCAGATACACTGAATTAACCTTAGTTCTCACTCATCTGACAGAAGTCAGTTGAGATATGATTTTTCACTGTGATTCCTCGCATTAAGGAATTTGATGATCAGGTTTTGTGTGAGGACTAAAAGTAAACTGGGAAGTGGAAGAATTGAGTTTCAACCGTTTCAGTCAACACGCACGTATTAATGATACCTACGTATCGAACACCGGGCTAGGTTTCATGAGGGATCCAGAAGTTCTGGCCATCTCTGGTTTTGGATATCCCTTAGTTGTTGAGACCTTTGCGTTGTCTGGTTGCCTTTTGTCTGTTTTCCAGATGGGAAAACAGGAACAAGGGAAGTATAGGTTATTACTAGGTGGGGTTGAACAAGCGGAGCAGCAAACTGCAAAGCTGAAAGAAGAGGGACGTACTCTAGAGGGATATGATTTCCATTTTCAAGGCGCCTGCATCCTGTGCAGGGAGACAGCCTAACATAAAATGTGCCTAACAACAAATATATTGACTTCTTACTAAAAATCTCCAGTTCATGTAACCAAGGGGTTTATACCTTCTCCTTTAAAAGTGATATTCCTGGGACTTCCCTGGTGGTCCAGTGGTGAAGACTCTGCGCTTCCAATGCTAGCAGGCGTGGGTTCAATCCCTGGCTGGGGAGCTAAGATCCCACATGCTGCGCAGCCAAAGAAATGTTTTTCGAAAGTTATATTCCTGTATTATTGAATTTAGTGGTTTAGATTTTGTTTTAACGTTAAGAAGATGACAGTTTCTTTACCAGGAACAAACAAAACATAATGTAAAAATAGTTTCCCAGAAACGATGTCCATCATTCTCTTCTTCCCTTTCTCCCGCAGACTGGTGTTTCATCTTGACAAGTTCTCTGTCAGTCCGTAGGAAAGCTGTCTGGCTTGGAGGTTGCAATCCCAGGGAATTTTTCATCAGCGGGGAAGTCTCCATCACTACAGAGGAATCAAGGGAGAAGTCAGTCCCTGGTAAGTGAGATGCTCCCCCTAAACACCAACACAGCAGTCATGTACCTTTCAAGGGGTTCAGGGGCAAGATGGGCAAGGCATTTCTGCTAACTCTTCTTAAGGATCATGGACAGTGCCCTATGCTACGAGGTAAGCGGTGACTGTTGTAATTCTTACTGGTGATCATTTCCTGTCACTGATTCTTGGCTTTCTTTGTATTTCATAGGACTGTTGTAAGTCCAATACAAAATGAGTCTTATTTTTAAAACACACTGAAATGTTTTACAAAGCCTAGCATTCTCATCTAGAGTCCTTTCAATTCTCCCCACTTTCCCGAGAGGCTACGAACACTTCACACCATGAACTAGGAGAGGGGGTAGAGCCCTTTCTGATGAAATATATCAACAGAGTCTTAGCCTGCTTGGTCTCTGGACAGGATCTCGGAGCACAAGGTCTTAAATCCTGGTATAAATGAAGGAAGTGAGGACAGTTCAACTGGCACTCTCATAACAAGAGTTCTGAAACACCTTCCAAAGAGACTGTAGCAGTAGATGAGGGAAGGGAGTGCCACAGTGTGGTATAGTACAGGGGGAGTGATCGGCTACAGCAGTGAAAAATGTGGTACCTATTGGTGTGCTCTCGGGGTTCTTGTACATGTAGCATAGATGACCTTTACAGTGGCCCTCCCACCTTCCCTCCTGCATTAGGTGTTCTTTTTTTTTTTTTTAATTTATGTTTATTTATTTATTTATTGTTTGAACTTATTTATTCTACGTATTTATTTTTTTGGCCGCACTGGGTCTTCATTGCTGTGCATGGGCTTTCTCTAGTTATGGCTAGCGGGGGCTACTCTTGGTTGCGGTGTGCGGGCTTCTCATCGCGGTGGCTTCTCTTGTAGCGGAGCATGGGCTGTAGGCGCCTGGGCTTCGGTAGTTGAGGCTCACGGGCTCTAGAATGCAGGCTCAGTCGTTGTGGCACACGCGCTTAGTTGCTGCACGGCATGTGGGATCTTCCCAGACCAGGGCTCGAACCCGTGTCCCCTGCATTGGCAGGCGCCACCAGGGAAGCCCTAGGTGTTCTTCTATAGAGTCTAAAAACAGAGAGCACTGAGAGAAGGTAGTGGTTATTAAAGGCTCAGGATCTAAATTCTACCTGTCGCTACGCCACTTCCCAGCTGTCGATTTGACCCCATTTTTGAACGCCGACCTCATTCTTCAACTTTCTCTGCCGTTTGTATACTCACCTTGAAAACTTGTTTCTGTGATGCGTTGAGCAGACACAGGGTGGCAGGCTGCAGAGGTGGAAGCTGGTGGTCGGATATTTGTGGGCTGAATCTCCTTCAGTCCCATTCCCATTTCTGGTTGCACAGAGGCCCTACTTCCTGTGTGTGACGCAGAGCCATAGGATTGCGGGCAGGAGCCAAGTTCTCCATGCAGTAAAGACCCCAGTGTGCCTTGGTTATAGTAATCTACCTGGCTTCCTTCCCGGTAGGGAAGTGACAGGCGGCTATGCCCCTGATTTGTTCGTGGGCCTCCTGATCCAGCAGTTCCCTTGGCTCTGCCCCTGTCGTCAGCTGCCCCTAGGATAACTGTGAGCCCTTGCCACTTCTCTGGTAGATTTCCCTATTCCCCCACTATAATCACACCTGAATAAGGCAACTCAGACCTTTCAGAGATGTGTCCTGAACCTCTTGTTTTCTGAAATACCTATGTGGTGGTTGTGAGACTGAAGGCCAACGTCCCCAAGAGACTTTTTCTATTTCTCCTAGTAAAGCTAGACTCATCTTCTGTCCCCTTCAACTCTCCTCAAATTGTGTTCTTTCAACCCAGACCTCTGACCCTGCTTTTTACTTCTGCCATTTCATCCTCACTCCTGCTTCCTTTCCTAAATCCATACCTCTCTGTTGGCCTTCCTAGGCCTGGGCCAAGTTCCTTCCTCTTTCCTCAGTGTTTACCCCTTTCCTTCATTCTCCCATCCAACTTTCAGTCCTTCCTTTCTCACGCCCCAGTTAGCAGCATCTCAAAATTCTTAAGGTTTATTACTCATCTAGTCATTGTATTCCATTTACTTATTCAGTTCTATACCTATCTTACCTATGTATGGAAGAACAGCTGGTAGCCAAGGTGGCACCAAGAATCCCAGCAGCTCTCACTTGACGTATCCGTAGTAGTCAGCAATTTCCATTTGTTTTTCCCTCTCGGTGAGAAATGGCAGCTTCCCCGAAGAGGTGTATCTGGCAGCATTCTCCCGTTGTTGTTGAGCCCGCCTCTTCATGGCCTCTCGCTCTGGCCTCTGCTCTTGTTCGATGGGCTTTGACATGACTGGCTCAGGCACGTTGGGTTCCCTCCATGGAACTCGTTGCTTGCTGAAGTCTTGGAGTAGAAATTGGGTTTGGAGCTTGGGTGGGGACTGGCGCTTAGTCCCAGCAGGGGGAACAGGCTCGCGCTGGAGAGAAGCGCCAGATGAAGTTTGGTAGGGTGCAGGCCTAGGAGCAGTGGACTGAGGGACACGGGGCTGGGTATGGTTGGTCCAAGCCGGTTGGGTTGGGTTGGTCACAGTTGGCTGAGCTGGTTTGGCGGGACCTGGCAAAGAGGCAGGAGCTGGCTGGGATGAATTGACTGCAGCAGGTTGAGCTGAGTCAGTAGAACCAGGCTGGGCACGGTAAGCCCCAGCAGGCCGACGTGAGGCCAGAGACTGTGGCCTCCGAGGAGCGGGTCGAGCTTGAGGCTTGTCCCAGGCAGAAAAAGGCAGAGGTATCAACTTGACCTTCCCAGGAGGAGGCCGCTCATACTGGGATGGAGAGGGACACTCTGTTTCAGCACTGCTGTCTGGTTTCTGGGCTTGGACCTGCGTTTTCTCAGGACTCTTCCCCTCACGTGGGGTATGCCGCCATGGCTGGATAGCTGGGGGTGGCTGGGGGTCTTTGGGGTTGCTTGCATTTCCCAAGAGCCGACAGGAAGAGAGCCCAGTTTTCGTCTCATTCTTCCTCCCCAGCGCATGAAGGACCTTCACAGACTCCAGCATGCGCACGCCAAGGGAGGTTCGAGGCTTTTGCAAGCTCTCTTGGAGAAGCTCAGTTTGGTGTTCCTTTCGCTTCGTGTTGGGGATTGCTGGCTTCTCTTCTGCCTTGACTTTGTTCCCTGACTGCTTGTTCTCTTCAGCCTTGTTTCTTCCTCTGGTCCTTTTGGTCTTTTCCTGCCCGTGGCTCTTAGTTTTGCTGACCTTTCTGGATGCAGCTTTCTGAGGTTTGCCTTGCGAGTGCTTGGCCGTGTTCACAGGAGCCCTGTCACTGACTGCAGCATTGCATAGAACCACTTCTCCCCCTAACAGGCACTCTGGATTCTTTGGCTGGCTTTTGGCCTTGGGAGCACCACTGATAGGCTCAGAGGCTTTCTGTTTGTTCTTCCTGGGTTGATGAGAGGGAACCTTTACGACACTTGGCTTTTCCTGCACCTGATTCACCTTAATGGCTCTGGTGTCTTTAGCTTTGATCACGTTGGGACCTTGGGATTGACCAAGATCTTTCAAAGAATTAAAGAGCTGGGGAAGGTGACTCTCCTCCGCCAGTGTCGTCATGTCTGCAAAACCACTGCTAGGTTCAGTCCCATTTTCAAGTGTCCCTAGGTCCTGACGACTGCGGCTGTTCTCTCTCAGATCAGCATTTTCAGAACCAGGCTGCTCCTCTTGGCTGAGGGGATCGGTGCAGGCCAGCGGCTGGTGAATATCAGGGATTCCTAAAGGGCGTAGTGGAGGATCTTGGTTCTCTGTTGGGATCTGGTAGGCATCCAGAGGCTTTGAAAGCTTGGTTTTGATATCATCCACGTTCTTACTCTCTGTTTGTCCCTGGCTTGGAGCTGGAGGCAGGGCCAGGAGACGACTGGCACTCTGGACTGGAGCTGTCACTGAAATGTCCCCAAGTTCAGACGGTGGGTTACTCTCAAGTATGTGACTGTTTCTGGTACTGCAGGACTTGGGGAGTTGTTGAGTTTGTGTCACACGAAACGTCTGGCTCGGAGGTCGCAATCCCAGGGAATTGTTCATCACCGGGGAAGTCTCCGTCACTACAAAGGGATCAAGGGAGAAGTCAGTCCCTGGGAAGTGAGATGCTCCCCCTAAACACCAACACAGCAGTCATGTACCTTTCAAGGGGTTCAGGGGCAAGATGGGCAAGGCATTTCTGCTAACTCTTCTTAAGGACCATGGACAGTGCCCTATGCTACGAGGTAAGCGGTGACTGTTGTAATTCTTACTGGTGATCATTTCCTGTCACTGATTCTTGGCTTTCTTTGTATTTCATAGGACTGTTGTAAGTCCAATACAAAATGAGTCTTATTTTTAAAACACACTGAAATGTTTTACAAAGCCTAGCATTCTCATCTAGAGTCCTTTCAATTCTCCCCACTTTCCCGAGAGGCTACGAACACTTCACACCATGAACTAGGAGAGGGGGTAGAGCCCTTTCTGATGAAATGTATCAACAAAGACAGAGTCTCAGCCTGCTTGCTCTCTGGACAGGATCTCAGACCACAAGGTCTTAAATCCTGGTATAAATGAAGGAAGTGAGGACAGTTCAACTGGCACTCTCACAACGAGAGTTCTGAAACACCTTCCAAAGAGACTATAGCAGTAGATGAGGGAAGGGAGTGCTACAGTGTGGTAGTACAGGGGGAATGATCGGCTACAGCAGTGAAAAATGTGGTACCTATTGGTGTGCTCTCGGGGTTCTTGTACATGTAGCATAGATGACCTTTACAGTGTCCCTCCCACCTTCCCACCTGCATTAGGTTTTTTTTTTTTTTAATTTATGTTTATTTATTTATTGTTTGAACTTATTTGTTCTACGTATTTATTTTTTTGGCCGCACTGGGTCTTCATCGCTGTGCACGGGCTTTCTTTAGTTGGCGGCTAGCGGGGGCTGCTCTTGGTTGCGGTGTGCGGGCTTCTCATCGCGGTGGCGTCTGTTGCTGCGGAGCATGGGCTGCAGGCGCGTGGGCTTCGGTAGTTGCGGCTCACGGGCTCTAGAATGCAGGCTCAGTCGTTGTGGCACATGGGCTTAGTTGCTCCACGGCATGTGGGATCTTCCCAGACCAGGGCTCGAACCCGTGTCCCCCGCATTGCATTGACAGGCGGATTCTTCACCACGGCGCCACCAGGGAAGCCCTAGGTGTTCTTCTATAGAGTCTCAAAACAGAGGGCACTGAGCGAAGGTAGTGGTTATTAAAGGCTCGGGATCTAAATTCTACCTGTCTCTACACCACTTCCCAGCTGTCGATTTGACCCCACTTTTGAACGCCGACCTCATTCTTCAACTTTCTCTGCCGTTTGTATACTCACCTTGAAAACTTGTTTCTGTGATGCGTTGAGCAGACACAGGGTGGCAGATTGCAGAGGTGGAAGCTGGTGGTCGGATATTTGTGGGCTGAATCTCCTTCAGTCCCATTCCCATTTCTGGTTGCACAGAGGCCCTACTTCCTGTGTGTGACGCAGAGCCATAGGATTGCGGGCAGGAGCCAAGTTCTCCATACAGTAAAGACCCCAGTGTGCCTTGGTTATAGTAATCTACCTGGCTTCCTTCCTGGTAGGGAGGTGACAGGCGGCTATGCCCCTGATTTGGAATCTGAGATGGTGTTCCCTGAGCAAGGCTGGCAGAAAGCGATGGATATAGAGGGACCATGTTATTGGCGTCTGAAGTTTTATCATAGTGGGCTGCCATAAACATGGAGGAAGCAACTGTGTGCCGGTCAGTGAGTGCCAGAGTAAAGTCTCCGGGTGAAGAAGAATTCTTTTCAGTGCTTCGTGTGATGTCCCACCGAAGAACGCCTGGATAGGAAGGAGCTGAAGTGGAGATCTGGCTGTGGTCAGTAACTCCAGATACCGTAGTCGTGCTAGAATGTTGGTAAAGGTAGGCACTACCCGTGAGTGTCTGGAAAGAGGTACCAGTAGCTGATGGCGAACTGACGGCAGGGGCAGAGACTCTGGAGAAGTTGCAGACACTTCGTGTTAGGGAAGTTGCATTGCTCACCACAGGAAGAGAATGCTGCAGAGATTTCAGAGTTCCAAGTAGAGATGGATTTTGGAAATTTTCTGTAAGAACAAGAGGGTCATGAAAAACTCAGGGAGGTTGAGAAATTCTCAGTCCGTTTGAGGAACAGCATTATCTTAAGGTTCTTGCTATCAGGACACCTCTACTATCAATACTTGCTGAGAAACCCAAAATCAGACAGTTAATGATGGCTGTAAGGACTGAGCAGTTTTCCACTCTTCTGTATTAACTGCCTGTGCTCCCATCTTGGGCACAGATGGGCAGAAGAGCCAAGTGGTATGGTTCAGACATTGTTCTCTAGGCTGGAAGCAACCTTCTCCCTGCCCTGTCTTTCCCTTCAGCCTGCACTCGTATTGACTTCTATGCTACTTCCTAGACTGGAAGCATTTTAGAACTAGGAGGCCCTTAGAGAACTTCGATTTTCTCAGTCTCATTTCGTGAGTAAGGAAACTGAGGCTCAGAGAGGTCGGGTTGACTTGTTCAAGTTCTCTCATTATGTTAGTATCATTACCAGGTTCCAGAACCTACGTATCCTGACTTCCTTGCCAGGACTCTACTCTGAGCATGATACTGCCAGAAAGCAGGAGAAATAGAACTTACAATATAGGCATTTTTTTGGTCCATTAGAAAACAGTACGGCTATTACCATTGTCGTCTTCAGTGTCTCCCTTTGCTTGTACAGTTCCCATGCTATTACCTAGAGTTGACGTATAGCTCAGTCCAACTGGTGAATTGTGAAAGAGTCATTTTTGCCCTCTTCAAGCCTGGATTCTCATCCTACCTCAAAATGATTACCCGCAAGTGGATATCTTAAGTGCTTTTGGAAAGAGAAAAGTTATCTGATGACTTCGGATTACTCATCTATAAAGTGGTTATAACACCACCACCAATAATAATAGCAGTAATAATTAATAGATGAATAAGCTGATATATTGCATCTGATTTATATGGAGGAAGATACAATAAGTTCTAGAAAGACAAAGAAAAATCATGACAAGCACATTACATAACGAAAAAGGAATCCATAGATATTAATGAAAACTGGGGTATGTGGCAAGTATCAAAGCCTAATGAATTTACTAACAAATGACATTCTGTACCATCCATGCAATATTAGGAAAGTGAATGTTGCCCGCTCTATTTTAGTGAATGCTGTTAACCAAAACACACGATAGAGGTGATAGAGGTGAATGAATTCCTAGCCAATGCATACAGACAGAGACGGTATATCAGTAAACAATGCCTAACAAGCAACAGAATGCAATAAATGTGAATGTATAGGTAGCCACAACATATATAGACAAGTATTGCAATGAAAAGCGGTACGAAGCAGACAGCAAAATAATAAGGGTAAAAGAGTTTCATGATTGTGCTCATTCATATTTTTACCCAGCAAGTAACAGGTATTCAGCCTAGGAGAAATATATATTTCAATGAATATAACTTATATAATAAGCAGAAAGGAAGCTTAAAAAGTATCAGGAAGGTTTTTGTATTTATCCTAGAACTTAGATTAGAATTATCTTCAACATCCAGGAAGATGACATCCCAAAACCTCAAAAAACCATCATCCCTAGAATCCAACGAAAAAAGATTTTCAAATGTAAGAAAATCCAAAGGACTCCACAACATTGTTTTCGATAAATGTGGATGTTTGTTTTTTTTTTTTCTTTTGCCGCGCCGCGTGGCCCTGGCCGTGAAAGCACCGAGTCCTAAGCACTGGACCGCCAGGGAATTCCCTAAATGGGGAATTAGAGATGTGGGGCTTGACTTTTTCTTTTTCTCCTTCGGTAGCTAAGATCTACAAGCGAACGATGGCTGTTGATCAATGTGCTCTCTGTGTTAGGAAGGAAATAACTGTGAAAATGAAAAGCAGCCTTGCCTTAGAACCTACATATCACACAAAGGAAATAGTCCTTCTGATTCAATTTAGAAGATGCCACTTAAAATGTTTAATTGGTAAAATGTCTACCTAGTTTAAAAATTAGAAAGACTAAAACACTGAAAATCAGCCCCCTAGATAACCACTTTGGTTTCTTGTTTATAGGAAGCATCATTTCTAAAACATATTTCTAAAATGTTTATATTCAAAACTGTCAAGTGCCAACTGTATTCAGAGAGGCAATAAAAGAAAGAAAACGGAGTATGACTTTTCTGATAAGCTGCCTTTCCTGGTGATCCCCTGTTCTGGCCTGACTTTCCTTCTTAGTCTGTTAATGTAAGGATTTGCTACCATCAACTTTGTTTTGCCCTGCTCTGAGCAGATTTCCCTCTGTGCTGTTTCTGCTTTAATTTAAAATCTTTGGTTCCCATCAGCATTCCATTGCAAACTACGTTTTTCTTGAGAGCCCCTCTATGCTTTCCCTCTTGATTCTTATATTTTTTTTCCCATCTCTTGGTTCCTGTTGGCCTGTGCTAATGAAAACAATCCTCAACTTCCTTACGTTTGACTCTGTGCCTCCCTATATAGCCCAGTACTCTCCATCCTCTCTCCCTATTCTCTCTTTTCAGCTGGTCGCAGTACTAGTGGAGGGAGACCATTAGAGATGAAACATCTTGGTATATATTGCTAGTTTTCTATGTCACCTGGCTTTTCTATGTTTCTGTTGAAACCCTCTTGAGAAGTCTCTGATTTCATTTTCTCCATGGGTACCCTTTAAGGCTCAATACTGGAAAGGAAGGGGATCAGAGTGATCAACCCAATGTGGTAGCCTAACGTAACAGATAAGGAAAGCAGCAGGCTTTGTGAGACAGTCAGCGATTCGTCCAAAGTCACACAGATAGTAAACGTCCAAGTCAAAACTGAAGTTAGGTCTCCAGACTTGTAGTTCAATACTTTCCCTCATCATTCCCTGCTATGTTGAATCTCCTACTCAATTTAGGGGCCAAAGAAATCGAACGCAAAACTTTCCAAAGTGTCTTTTCTTACCTGACATGGTCAGAGAAGAGGAACCATCAACTGCAGGTACAAGGGCTGAGGAGACAACACTAGAGGATGTCTGAGTGGCTGCAGCTGAACGGCGCACGTGTCCAGTCCAGAGGTCACTGGTTACTGGTCCAAACAGCTCCACGGAAACCCCAAGACTCTACCAAGTGGTAGTAGGTTTGGTAGGAGAGTGATGTCACAAAGCAGGCAGTTGGAAGGTATGAGCTAGCCAATAGGGAGGTCCGATCCCCAAGAGGAAGGCGGGGTTGGGTGAAGAGAGTGTAGGAGAGCTAAAACAACACCTACATTTCTGAGCTCTGGGGAGGAAATCCTAGAAGACAGACTTACCTCCCCCAGGCTCTTCCATTAGGGAAATCATTGCAACATTTCTTACAGACGTTCATTAATATAATGAACTAACAGTTGCTTATATTCTACAGAGTATTCTATTTTATGTATCATATACTTAGAGCTATAGAGATCTTAACTTAATTAATATCCTTAGGAAGGAAAGTGCCATCTAGTTTGAACTATTAACAGTTGTTCTGAAATCATATGTGTCTAATGAGTGAACTGATAGCAGCTTTCAAGGAGCAAAAGTAGGGATGAAGAAGCTCTTTTTGTAGCTTGGTTCAAGAGTAGGGTGAAGTTTGTTGAGTGTACCTTGTGGAGAATGTTGTGGTCCAAGGCTCTTCTCTTCGAGTTTCTTCTCCTTGACTCCTGCCTTCCTTGGGCTGGGCTAGGCTGGGGGCCAGGTTGGACTTGCGACTTAGCATTTCTCTTCCGCTTTCTTCTTCTTTTTTTTTTTTTTTTTTCCTTCCATTATGGGCATTGCTTCTAGGACAAGCCTTGATCTTGCATTGGATGTTACTTCCTGTCAACTTCCAGCAGCAGGAGTCTTCTTTTCAGTGCTTGATGCTTCACGAAATCGACTCTGCCCGTTGGCAGCAAATACCAGAGAGCTAGGAGACAGAGCTGGTTGCAGACCTTTCCTCTTCCAGCCTTTGGTTGCAATTCTTTGGCCCATAATTTGCTAGCTCTAGTTCCTTGGGCCACACAGGTATCCTGCCATCCAGCTCTTTTTCTATGTGAGAGACGTTCTGAACACTGTCCCTTTTTCTTTGCACAGAAGTATATACAGTGTGGCAGTTACTGTAATCTCCTCCCCCTTGCAAACAGCCACTCTCGAATCTTGGACCTCTAGGACTCTCTGTCTTGCATGCTTGGGTGCAAGGCCAAGCAAAATGAAGAGGAGAATAATTAGAGAAAGAGGAGGACATTGGTGGAGAATTGGGAGCAGGTAAGGTGAAAGGGCACAGGAGAAAAGAGATGCATGGAAGTTTTTTGGTTTCTGTGGGAAACAAGTGGACACACTTGGGCCTCATTTTGTATTCACAGAACAGAGAGTTAACGATATAAGTAGCTAGAGAGTGGAGCAACTGCCACGAAGTCTGTACACTGAAGAGAACAGTCTCACATCTAGTTTTCATTTTGTTTTATGTCATAGTACCTTATTGATAGCATTCACTGGTGTGTTTGTAGAACACAGATGTGTTCAAATGCTCTGGTTTTGTCTACATGGTTATTTCCTTGTCCTATTTGTAAGGAATCCAACATTGTAAGACATATTGCATGTTTTTCTCTTGACGATCGTTGACCTTGAAGCGTCATGAACTAAGTTGAGCTGTTGGATTTTGTGGAGAAACTTTCAAAAGGGTCTGTGAAAAAGGCATTGTGGTGAGTCGCATTATGCACCCGAGCGTAAGGAGCAGATATCTGCCACCAGCCCAACTTGGCCTGGATTGCCTCTGTTTTAGTTCCCCCGGTTAGTGCTTTTCTCCCTAACCACTCTTGTGACTGTGATCATGTGAGTAAGGGCTGAGTTGCTACTGATTTCTGTGTGAGGTAAGCTGGTTTGAGGGAGGAAATCTGTGGACCTAGTCATTTTCCTTGGTGGTAAGCTTTCAGGGGTGCAAAAAGATTGATCTTCCTGGGGACTTTTCTGGTCCCAGGAAGATAGCGCATAGATGGGACCTCCAAAGACACACATTGAATCTTTAGGCCTGTTTTTCCTATTATGAGATACGAGTTTCTTCACTGATGGGGATGATGCTTATCTGAGAAGAAATTGTGAAAGGTGGTGTAGTATAGAGGTGTGGCTTAAGCTTGTAAGTTTTCTTCAAGGTTTTTCCCCTAAGCTTCCTACTTCAGACGGCCTACTTACATGATACTAGTATGTGATGTCAGGCTAACAACTTCCTAAATACCGGCAGGCCAGATCAGTGTCTCTTTTCTCTATATTGCCATGGAAATCAAGGGTCCCGCCGAATTTTCCATCGAAACAGTTGATTTGTGTTGTCTCTGGGAATTCTGAAGGGCGTACCGTTGCTTCCTAACCGGTGTCGTTTGGGAGATCTACCTCTGTACGTCCAAATGATTCATTTTGAGGCTTTGCTCATGTGCGCAGTAAACCCTTGAATTCCCTACGACCTTCCTTTCCTCCATCTCATACCCCATTAAGCCCGCTTCAGTTTATCTCCTGCATTTCTTTGGAATCTGTCAGCTCTTCCTCAACATCCTAATACTGAACTTGCCTGTCTGTTGCGACTAGGTCCTAACTAGTGTCCATATATCTTGTTTCCTTCCAATCCATTCTTCACACAAGAAACCTTCAAAGCAAGCTGGAACATTGCTCATAAACATCGCTCACAAACATTGTTTTGAGACTAGAAAACACAGTGTTGGCCTTGAAGACTCTGCGTGGTCTAGAATCCTCTCTGCTCCTCTAGCCCCATCTTGTGCCACTTTTGCCCTCACTTTCTATGCTTCAGATACACTGAATTAACCTTAGTTCTCACTCATCTGACAGAAGTCAGTTGAGATATGATTTTTCACTGTGATTCCTCGCATTAAGGAATTTGATGATCAGGTTTTGTGTGAGGACTAAAACTAAACTGGGAAGTGGAAGAATTGAGTTTCAACCGTTTCAGTCAACACGCACGTATTAATGATACCTACGTATCGAACACCGGGCTAGGTTTCATGAGGGATCCAGAAGTTCTGGCCATCTCTGGTTTTGGATATCCCTTAGTTGTTGAGACCTTTGCGTTGTCTGGTTGCCTTTTGTCTGTTTTCCAGATGGGAAAACAGGAACAAGGGAAGTATAGGTTATTACTAGGTGGGGTTGAACAAGCGGAGCAGCAAACTGCAAAGCTGAAAGAAGAGGGACGTACTCTAGAGGGATATGATTTCCATTTTCAAGGCGCCTGCATCCTGTGCAGGGAGACAGCCTAACATAAAATGTGCCTAACAACAAATATATTGACTTCTTACTAAAAATCTCCAGTTCATGTAACCAAGGGGTTTATACCTTCTCCTTTAAAAGTGATATTCCTGGGACTTCCCTGGTGGTCCAGTGGTGAAGACTCTGCGCTTCCAATGCTAGCAGGCGTGGGTTCAATCCCTGGCTGGGGAGCTAAGATCCCACATGCTGCGCAGCCAAAGAAATGTTTTTCGAAAGTTATATTCCTGTATTATTGAATTTAGTGGTTTAGATTTTGTTTTAACGTTAAGAAGATGACAGTTTCTTTACCAGGAACAAACAAAACATAATGTAAAAATAGTTTCCCAGAAACGATGTCCATCATTCTCTTCTTCCCTTTCTCCCGCAGACTGGTGTTTCATCTTGACAAGTTCTCTGTCAGTCCGTAGGAAAGCTGTCTGGCTTGGAGGTTGCAATCCCAGGGAATTGTTCATCAGCGGGGAAGTCTCCATCACTACAGAGGAATCAAGGGAGAAGTCAGTCCCTGGTAAGTGAGATGCTCCCCCTAAACACCAACACAGCAGTCATGTACCTTTCAAGGGGTTCAGGGGCAAGATGGGCAAGGCATTTCTGCTAACTCTTCTTAAGGATCATGGACAGTGCCCTATGCTACGAGGTAAGCGGTGACTGTTGTAATTCTTACTGGTGATCATTTCCTGTCACTGATTCTTGGCTTTCTTTGTATTTCATAGGACTGTTGTAAGTCCAATACAAAATGAGTCTTATTTTTAAAACACACTGAAATGTTTTACAAAGCCTAGCATTCTCATCTAGAGTCCTTTCAATTCTCCCCACTTTCCCGAGAGGCTACGAACACTTCACACCATGAACTAGGAGAGGGGGTAGAGCCCTTTCTGATGAAATATATCAACAAAGACAGAGTCTTAGCCTGCTTGCTCTCTGGACAGGATCTCGGACCACAAGGTCTTAAATCCTGGTATAAATGAAGGAAGTGAGGACAGTTCAACTGGCACTCTCATAACAAGAGTTCTGAAACACCTTCCAAAGAGACTGTAGCAGTAGATGAGGGAAGGGAGTGCTACAGTGTGGTAGTACAGGGGGAATGATCGGCTACAGCAGTGAAAAATGTGGTACCTATTGGTGTGCTCTCGGGGTTCTTGTACATGTAGCATAGATGACCTTTACAGTGGCCCTCCCACCTTCCCTCCTGCATTAGGTGTTCTTTTTTTTTTTTTTAATTTATGTTTATTTATTTATTTATTGTTTGAACTTATTTATTCTACGTATTTATTTTTTTGGCCGCACTGGGTCTTCATTGCTGTGCATGGGCTTTCTCTAGTTATGGCTAGCGGGGGCTACTCTTGGTTGCGGTGTGCGGGCTTCTCATCGCGGTGGCTTCTCTTGTAGCGGAGCATGGGCTGTAGGCGCCTGGGCTTCGGTAGTTGAGGCTCACGGGCTCTAGAATGCAGGCTCAGTCGTTGTGGCACATGCGCTTAGTTGCTGCACGGCATGTGGGATCTTCCCAGACCAGGGCTCGAACCCGTGTCCCCTGCATTGGCAGGCGCCACCAGGGAAGCCCTAGGTGTTCTTCTATAGAGTCTAAAAACAGAGAGCACTGAGAGAAGGTAGTGGTTATTAAAGGCTCAGGATCTAAATTCTACCTGTCGCTACGCCACTTCCCAGCTGTCGATTTGACCCCATTTTTGAACGCCGACCTCATTCTTCAACTTTCTCTGCCGTTTGTATACTCACCTTGAAAACTTGTTTCTGTGATGCGTTGAGCAGACACAGGGTGGCAGGCTGCAGAGGTGGAAGCTGGTGGTCGGATATTTGTGGGCTGAATCTCCTTCAGTCCCATTCCCATTTCTGGTTGCACAGAGGCCCTACTTCCTGTGTGTGACGCAGAGCCATAGGATTGCGGGCAGGAGCCAAGTTCTCCATGCAGTAAAGACCCCAGTGTGCCTTGGTTATAGTAATCTACCTGGCTTCCTTCCCGGTAGGGAAGTGACAGGCGGCTATGCCCCTGATTTGTTCGTGGGCCTCCTGATCCAGCAGTTCCCTTGGCTCTGCCCCTGTCGTCAGCTGCCCCTAGGATAACTGTTAGCCCTTGCCACTTCTCTGGTAGATTTCCCTATTCCCCCACTATAATCACACCTGAATAAGGCAACTCAGACCTTTCAGAGATGTGTCCTGAACCTCTTGTTTTCTGAAATACCTATCTGGTGGTTGTGAGACTGAAGGCCAACGTCCCCAAGAGACTTTTTCTATTTCTCCTAGTAAAGCTAGACTCATCTTCTGTCCCCTTCAACTCTCCTCAAATTGTGTTCTTTCAACCCAGACCTCTGACCCTGCTTTTTACTTCTGCCATTTCATCCTCACTCCTGCTTCCTTTCCTAAATCCATACCTCTCTGTTGGCCTTCCTAGGCCTGGGCCAAGTTCCTTCCTCTTTCCTCAGTGTTTACCCCTTTCCTTCATTCTCCCATCCAACTTTCAGTCCTTCCTTTCTCACGCCCCAGTTAGCAGCATCTCAAAATTCTTAAGGTTTATTACTCATCTAGTCATTGTATTCCATTTACTTATTCAGTTCTATACCTATCTTACCTATGTATGGAAGAACAGCTGGTAGCCAAGGTGGCACCAAGAATCCCAGCAGCTCTCACTTGACGTATCCGTAGTAGTCAGCAATTTCCATTTGTTTTTCCCTCTCGGTGAGAAATGGCAGCTTCCCCGAAGAGGTGTATCTGGCAGCATTCTCCCGTTGTTGTTGAGCCCGCCTCTTCATGGCCTCTCGCTCTGGCCTCTGCTCTTGTTCGATGGGCTTTGACATGACTGGCTCAGGCACGTTGGGTTCCCTCCATGGAACTCGTTGCTTGCTGAAGTCTTGGAGTAGAAATTGGGTTTGGAGCTTGGGTGGGGACTGGCGCTTAGTCCCAGCAGGGGGAACAGGCTCGCGCTGGAGAGAAGCGCCAGATGAAGTTTGGTAGGGTGCAGGCCTAGGAGCAGTGGACTGAGGGACACGGGGCTGGGTATGGTTGGTCCAAGCCGGTTGGGTTGGGTTGGTCACAGTTGGCTGAGCTGGTTTGGCGGGACCTGGCAAAGAGGCAGGAGCTGGCTGGGATGAATTGACTGCAGCAGGTTGAGCTGAGTCAGTAGAACCAGGCTGGGCACGGTAAGCCCCAGCAGGCCGACGTGAGGCCAGAGACTGTGGCCTCCGAGGAGCGGGTCGAGCTTGAGGCTTGTCCCAGGCAGAAAAAGGCAGAGGTATCAACTTGACCTTCCCAGGAGGAGGCCGCTCATACTGGGATGGAGAGGGACACTCTGTTTCAGCACTGCTGTCTGGTTTCTGGGCTTGGACCTGCGTTTTCTCAGGACTCTTCCCCTCACGTGGGGTATGCCGCCATGGCTGGATAGCTGGGGGTGGCTGGGGGTCTTTGGGGTTGCTTGCATTTCCCAAGAGCCGACAGGAAGAGAGCCCAGTTTTCGTCTCATTCTTCCTCCCCAGCGCATGAAGGACCTTCACAGACTCCAGCATGCGCACGCCAAGGGAGGTTCGAGGCTTTTGCAAGCTCTCTTGGAGAAGCTCAGTTTGGTGTTCCTTTCGCTTCGTGTTGGGGATTGCTGGCTTCTCTTCTGCCTTGACTTTGTTCCCTGACTGCTTGTTCTCTTCAGCCTTGTTTCTTCCTCTGGTCCTTTTGGTCTTTTCCTGCCCGTGGCTCTTAGTTTTGCTGACCTTTCTGGATGCAGCTTTCTGAGGTTTGCCTTGCGAGTGCTTGGCCGTGTTCACAGGAGCCCTGTCACTGACTGCAGCATTGCATAGGACCACTTCTCCCCCTAACAGGCACTCTGGATTCTTTGGCTGGCTTTTGGCCTTGGGAGCACCACTGATAGGCTCAGAGGCTTTCTGTTTGTTCTTCCTGGGTTGATCAGAGGGAACCTTTACGACACTTGGCTTTTCCTGCACCTGATTCACCTTAATGGCTCTGGTGTCTTTAGCTTTGATCACGTTGGGACCTTGGGATTGACCAAGATCTTTCAAAGAATTAAAGAGCTGGGGAAGGTGACTCTCCTCCGCCAGTGTCGTCATGTCTGCAAAACCACTGCTAGGTTCAGTCCCATTTTCAAGTGTCCCTAGGTCCTGACGACTGCGGCTGTTCTCTCTCAGATCAGCATTTTCAGAACCAGGCTGCTCCTCTTGGCTGAGGGGATCGGTGCAGGCCAGCGGCTGGTGAATATCAGGGATTCCTAAAGGGCGTAGTGGAGGATCTTGGTTCTCTGTTGGGATCTGGTAGGCATCCAGAGGCTTTGAAAGCTTGGTTTTGATATCATCCACGTTCTTACTCTCTGTTTGTCCCTGGCTTGGAGCTGGAGGCAGGGCCAGGAGACGACTGGCACTCTGGACTGGAGCTGTCACTGAAATGTCCCCAAGTTCAGACGGTGGGTTACTCTCAAGTATGTGACTGTTTCTGGTACTGCAGGACTTGGGGAGTTGTTGAGTTTGTGTCACACGAAACGTCTGGCTCGGAGGTCGCAATCCCAGGGAATTGTTCATCACCGGGGAAGTCTCCGTCACTACAAAGGGATCAAGGGAGAAGTCAGTCCCTGGGAAGTGAGATGCTCCCCCTAAACACCAACACAGCAGTCATGTACCTTTCAAGGGGTTCAGGGGCAAGATGGGCAAGGCATTTCTGCTAACTCTTCTTAAGGACCATGGACAGTGCCCTATGCTACGAGGTAAGCGGTGACTGTTGTAATTCTTACTGGTGATCATTTCCTGTCACTGATTCTTGGCTTTCTTTGTATTTCATAGGACTGTTGTAAGTCCAATACAAAATGAGTCTTATTTTTAAAACACACTGAAATGTTTTACAAAGCCTAGCATTCTCATCTAGAGTCCTTTCAATTCTCCCCACTTTCCCGAGAGGCTACGAACACTTCACACCATGAACTAGGAGAGGGGGTAGAGCCCTTTCTGATGAAATGTATCAACAAAGACAGAGTCTCAGCCTGCTTGCTCTCTGGACAGGATCTCAGACCACAAGGTCTTAAATCCTGGTATAAATGAAGGAAGTGAGGACAGTTCAACTGGCACTCTCACAACGAGAGTTCTGAAACACCTTCCAAAGAGACTATAGCAGTAGATGAGGGAAGGGAGTGCTACAGTGTGGTAGTACAGGGGGAATGATCGGCTACAGCAGTGAAAAATGTGGTACCTATTGGTGTGCTCTCGGGGTTCTTGTACATGTAGCATAGATGACCTTTACAGTGTCCCTCCCACCTTCCCACCTGCATTAGGTTTTTTTTTTTTTTAATTTATGTTTATTTATTTATTGTTTGAACTTATTTGTTCTACGTATTTATTTTTTTGGCCGCACTGGGTCTTCATCGCTGTGCACGGGCTTTCTTTAGTTGGCGGCTAGCGGGGGCTGCTCTTGGTTGCGGTGTGCGGGCTTCTCATCGCGGTGGCGTCTGTTGCTGCGGAGCATGGGCTGCAGGCGCGTGGGCTTCGGTAGTTGCGGCTCACGGGCTCTAGAATGCAGGCTCAGTCGTTGTGGCACATGGGCTTAGTTGCTCCACGGCATGTGGGATCTTCCCAGACCAGGGCTCGAACCCGTGTCCCCCGCATTGCATTGACAGGCGGATTCTTCACCACGGCGCCACCAGGGAAGCCCTAGGTGTTCTTCTATAGAGTCTCAAAACAGAGGGCACTGAGCGAAGGTAGTGGTTATTAAAGGCTCGGGATCTAAATTCTACCTGTCTCTACACCACTTCCCAGCTGTCGATTTGACCCCACTTTTGAACGCCAACCTCATTCTTCAACTTTCTCTGCCGTTTGTATACTCACCTTGAAAACTTGTTTCTGTGATGCGTTGAGCAGACACAGGGTGGCAGATTGCAGAGGTGGAAGCTGGTGGTCGGATATTTGTGGGCTCGATCTCCTTCAGTCCCATTCCCATTTCTGGTTGCACAGAGGCCCTACTTCCTGTGTGTGACGCAGAGCCATAGGATTGCGGGCAGGAGCCAAGTTCTCCATACAGTAAAGACCCCAGTGTGCCTTGGTTATAGTAATCTACCTGGCTTCCTTCCTGGTAGGGAGGTGACAGGCGGCTATGCCCCTGATTTGGAATCTGAGATGGTGTTCCCTGAGCAAGGCTGGCAGAAAGCGATGGATATAGAGGGACCATGTTATTGGCGTCTGAAGTTTTATCATAGTGGGCTGCCATAAACATGGAGGAAGCAACTGTGTGCCGGTCAGTGAGTGCCAGAGTAAAGTCTCCGGGTGAAGAAGAATTCTTTTCAGTGCTTCGTGTGATGTCCCACCGAAGAACGCCTGGATAGGAAGGAGCTGAAGTGGAGATCTGGCTGTGGTCAGTAACTCCAGATACCGTAGTCGTGCTAGAATGTTGGTAAAGGTAGGCACTACCCGTGAGTGTCTGGAAAGAGGTACCAGTAGCTGATGGCGAACTGACGGCAGGGGCAGAGACTCTGGAGAAGTTGCAGACACTTCGTGTTAGGGAAGTTGCATTGCTCACCACAGGAAGAGAATGCTGCAGAGATTTCAGAGTTCCAAGTAGAGATGGATTTTGGAAATTTTCTGTAAGAACAAGAGGGTCATGAAAAACTCAGGGAGGTTGAGAAATTCTCAGTCCGTTTGAGGAACAGCATTATCTTAAGGTTCTTGCTATCAGGACACCTCTACTATCAATACTTGCTGAGAAACCCAAAATCAGACAGTTAATGATGGCTGTAAGGACTGAGCAGTTTTCCACTCTTCTGTATTAACTGCCTGTGCTCCCATCTTGGGCACAGATGGGCAGAAGAGCCAAGTGGTATGGTTCAGACATTGTTCTCTAGGCTGGAAGCAACCTTCTCCCTGCCCTGTCTTTCCCTTCAGCCTGCACTCGTATTGACTTCTATGCTACTTCCTAGACTGGAAGCATTTTAGAACTAGGAGGCCCTTAGAGAACTTCGATTTTCTCAGTCTCATTTCGTGAGTAAGGAAACTGAGGCTCAGAGAGGTCGGGTTGACTTGTTCAAGTTCTCTCATTATGTTAGTATCATTACCAGGTTCCAGAACCTACGTATCCTGACTTCCTTGCCAGGACTCTACTCTGAGCATGATACTGCCAGAAAGCAGGAGAAATAGAACTTACAATATAGGCATTTTTTTGGTCCATTAGAAAACAGTACGGCTATTACCATTGTCGTCTTCAGTGTCTCCCTTTGCTTGTACAGTTCCCATGCTATTACCTAGAGTTGACGTATAGCTCAGTCCAACTGGTGAATTGTGAAAGAGTCATTTTTGCCCTCTTCAAGCCTGGATTCTCATCCTACCTCAAAATGATTACCCGCAAGTGGATATCTTAAGTGCTTTTGGAAAGAGAAAAGTTATCTGATGACTTCGGATTACTCATCTATAAAGTGGTTATAACACCACCACCAATAATAATAGCAGTAATAATTAATAGATGAATAAGCTGATATATTGCATCTGATTTATATGGAGGAAGATACAATAAGTTCTAGAAAGACAAAGAAAAATCATGACGAGCACATTACATAACGAAAAAGGAATCCATAGATATTAATGAAAACTGGGGTATGTGGCAAGTATCAAAGCCTAATGAATTTACTAACAAATGACATTCTGTACCATCCATGCAATATTAGGAAAGTGAATGTTGCCCGCTCTATTTTAGTGAATGCTATTAACCAAAACACACGATAGAGGTGATAGAGGTGAATGAATTCCTAGCCAATGCATACAGACAGAGACGGTATATCAGTAAACAATGCCTAACAAGCAACAGAATGCAATAAATGTGAATGTATAGGTAGCCACAACATATATAGACAAGTATTGCAATGAAAAGCGGTACGAAGCAGACAGCAAAATAATAAGGGTAAAAGAGTTTCATGATTGTGCTCATTCATATTTTTACCCAGCAAGTAACAGGTATTCAGCCTAGGAGAAATATATATTTCAATGAATATAACTTATATAATAAGCAGAAAGGAAGCTTAAAAAGTATCAGGAAGGTTTTTGTATTTATCCTAGAACTTAGATTAGAATTATCTTCAACATCCAGGAAGATGACATCCCAAAACCTCAAAAAACCATCATCCCTAGAATCCAACGAAAAAAGATTTTCAAATGTAAGAAAATCCAAAGGACTCCACAACATTGTTTTCGATAAATGTGGATGTTTGTTTTTTTTTTTCTTTTGCCGCGCCGCGTGGCCCTGGCCGTGAAAGCACCGAGTCCTAAGCACTGGACCGCCAGGGAATTCCCTAAATGGGGAATTAGAGATGTGGGGCTTGACTTTTTCTTTTTCTCCTTCGGTAGCTAAGATCTACAAGCGAACGATGGCTGTTGATCAATGTGCTCTCTGTGTTAGGAAGGAAATAACTGTGAAAATGAAAAGCAGCCTTGCCTTAGAACCTACATATCACACAAAGGAAATAGTCCTTCTGATTCAATTTAGAAGATGCCACTTAAAATGTTTAATTGGTAAAATGTCTACCTAGTTTAAAAATTAGAAAGACTAAAACACTGAAAATCAGCCCCCTAGATAACCACTTTGGTTTCTTGTTTATAGGAAGCATCATTTCTAAAACATATTTCTAAAATGTTTATATTCAAAACTGTCAAGTGCCAACTGTATTCAGAGAGGCAATAAAAGAAAGAAAACGGAGTATGACTTTTCTGATAAGCTGCCTTTCCTGGTGATCCCCTGTTCTGGCCTGACTTTCCTTCTTAGTCTGTTAATGTAAGGATTTGCTACCATCAACTTTGTTTTGCCCTGCTCTGAGCAGATTTCCCTCTGTGCTGTTTCTGCTTTAATTTAAAATCTTTGGTTCCCATCAGCATTCCATTGCAAACTACGTTTTTCTTGAGAGCCCCTCTATGCTTTCCCTCTTGATTCTTATATTTTTTTTCCCATCTCTTGGTTCCTGTTGGCCTGTGCTAATGAAAACAATCCTCAACTTCCTTACGTTTGACTCTGTGCCTCCCTATATAGCCCAGTACTCTCCATCCTCTCTCCCTATTCTCTCTTTTCAGCTGGTCGCAGTACTAGTGGAGGGAGACCATTAGAGATGAAACATCTTGGTATATATTGCTAGTTTTCTATGTCACCTGGCTTTTCTATGTTTCTGTTGAAACCCTCTTGAGAAGTCTCTGATTTCATTTTCTCCATGGGTACCCTTTAAGGCTCAATACTGGAAAGGAAGGGGATCAGAGTGATCAACCCAATGTGGTAGCCTAACGTAACAGATAAGGAAAGCAGCAGGCTTTGTGAGACAGTCAGCGATTCGTCCAAAGTCACACAGATAGTAAACGTCCAAGTCAAAACTGAAGTTAGGTCTCCAGACTTGTAGTTCAATACTTTCCCTCATCATTCCCTGCTATGTTGAATCTCCTACTCAATTTAGGGGCCAAAGAAATCGAACGCAAAACTTTCCAAAGTGTCTTTTCTTACCTGACATGGTCAGAGAAGAGGAACCATCAACTGCAGGTACAAGGGCTGAGGAGACAACACTAGAGGATGTCTGAGTGGCTGCAGCTGAACGGCGCACGTGTCCAGTCCAGAGGTCACTGGTTACTGGTCCAAACAGCTCCACGGAAACCCCAAGACTCTACCAAGTGGTAGTAGGTTTGGTAGGAGAGTGATGTCACAAAGCAGGCAGTTGGAAGGTATGAGCTAGCCAATAGGGAGGTCCGATCCCCAAGAGGAAGGCGGGGTTGGGTGAAGAGAGTGTAGGAGAGCTAAAACAACACCTACATTTCTGAGCTCTGGGGAGGAAATCCTAGAAGACAGACTTACCTCCCCCAGGCTCTTCCATTAGGGAAATCATTGCAACATTTCTTACAGACGTTCATTAATATAATGAACTAACAGTTGCTTATATTCTACAGAGTATTCTATTTTATGTATCATATACTTAGAGCTATAGAGATCTTAACTTAATTACTATCCTTAGGAAGGAAAGTGCCATCTAGTTTGAACTATTAACAGTTGTTCTGAAATCATATGTGTCTAATGAGTGAACTGATAGCAGCTTTCAAGGAGCAAAAGTAGGGATGAAGAAGCTCTTTTTGTAGCTTGGTTCAAGAGTAGGGTGAAGTTTGTTGAGTGTACCTTGTGGAGAATGTTGTGGTCCAAGGCTCTTCTCTTCGAGTTTCTTCTCCTTGACTCCTGCCTTCCTTGGGCTGGGCTAGGCTGGGGGCCAGGTTGGACTTGCGACTTAGCATTTCTCTTCCGCTTTCTTCTTCTTTTTTTTTTTTTTTTTCCCTTCCATTATGGGCATTGCTTCTAGGACAAGCCTTGATCTTGCATTGGATGTTACTTCCTGTCAACTTCCAGCAGCCGGAGTCTTCTTTTCAGTGCTTGATGCTTCACGAAATCGACTCTGCCCGTTGGCAGCAAATACCAGAGAGCTAGGAGACAGAGCTGGTTGCAGACCTTTCCTCTTCCAGCCTTTGGTTGCAATTCTTTGGCCCATAATTTGCTAGCTCTGGTTCCTTGGGGCCACACAGGTATCCTGCCATCCAGCTCTTTTTCTATGTGAGAGACGTTCTGAACACTGTCCCTTTTTCTTTGCACAGAAGTATATACAGTGTGGCAGTTACTGTAATCTCCTCCCCCTTGCAAACAGCCACTCTCGAATCTTGGACCTCTAGGACTCTCTGTCTTGCATGCTTGGGTGCAAGGCCAAGCAAAATGAAGAGGAGAATAATTAGAGAAAGAGGAGGACATTGGTGGAGAATTGGGAGCAGGTAAGGTGAAAGGGCACAGGAGAAAAGAGATGCATGGAGGTTTTTTGGTTTCTGTGGGAAACAAGTTGACACACTTGGGCCTCATTTTGTATTCACAGAACAGAGAGTTAACGATATAAGTAGCTAGATAGTGGAGCAACTGCCACGAAGTCTGTACACTGAAGAGAACAGTCTCACATCTAGTTTTCATTTTGTTTTATGTCATAGTACCTTATTGATAGCATTCACTGGTGTGTTTGTAGAACACAGATGTGTTCAAATGCTCTGGTTTTGTCTACATGGTTATTTCCTTGTCCTATTTGTAAGGAATCCAACATTGTAAGACATATTGCATGTTTTTCTCTTGACGATCGTTGACCTTGAAGCGTCATGAACTAAGTTGAGCTGTTGGATTTTGTGGAGAAACTTTCAAAAGGGTCTGTGAAAAAGGCATTGTGGTGAGTCGCATTATGCACCCGAGCGTAAGGAGCAGATATCTGCCACCAGCCCAACTTGGCCTGGATTGCCTCTGTTTTAGTTCCCCCGGTTAGTGCTTTTCTCCCTAACCACTCTTGTGACTGTGATCATGTGAGTAAGGGCTGAGTTGCTACTGATTTCTGTGTGAGGTAAGCTGGTTTGAGGGAGGAAATCTGTGGACCTAGTCATTTTCCTTGGTGGTAAGCTTTCAGGGGTGCAAAAAGATTGATCTTCCTGGGGACTTTTCTGGTCCCAGGAAGATAGCGCATAGATGGGACCTCCAAAGACACACATTGAATCTTTAGGCCTGTTTTTCCTATTATGAGATACGAGTTTCTTCACTGATGGGGATGATGCTTATCTGAGAAGAAATTGTGAAAGGTGGTGTAGTATAGAGGTGTGGCTTAAGCTTGTAAGTTTTCTTCAAGGTTTTTCCCCTAAGCTTCCTACTTCAGACGGCCTACTTACATGATACTAGTATGTGATGTCAGGCTAACAACTTCCTAAATACCGGCAGGCCAGATCAGTGTCTCTTTTCTCTATATTGCCATGGAAATCAAGGGTCCCGCCGAATTTTCCATCGAAACAGTTGATTTGTGTTGTCTCTGGGAATTCTGAAGGGCGTACCGTTGCTTCCTAACCGGTGTCGTTTGGGAGATCTACCTCTGTACGTTCAAATGATTCATTTTGAGGCTTTGCTCATGTGCGCAGTAAACCCTTGAATTCCCTACGACCTTCCTTTCCTCCATCTCATACCCCATTAAGCCCGCTTCAGTTTATCTCCTGCATTTCTTTGGAATCTGTCAGCTCTTCCTCAACATCCTAATACTGAACTTGCCTGTCTGTTGCGACTAGGTCCTAACTAGTGTCCATATATCTTGTTTCCTTCCGATCCATTCTTCACACAAGAAACCTTCGAAGCAAGCTGGAACATTGCTCATAAACATCGCTCACAAACATTGTTTTGAGACTAGAAAACACAGTGTTGGCCTTGAAGACTCTGCGTGGTCTAGAATCCTCTCTGCTCCTCTAGCCCCATCTTGTGCCACTTTTGCCCTCACTTTCTATGCTTCAGATACACTGAATTAACCTTAGTTCTCACTCATCTGACAGAAGTCAGTTGAGATATGACTTTTAACTGTGATTCCTCGCATTAAGGAATTTGATGATCAGGTTTTGTGTGAGGACTAAAAGTAAACTGGGAAGTGGAAGAATTGAGTTTCAACCGTTTCAGTCAACACGCACGTATTAATGATACCTACGTATCGAACACCGGGCTAGGTTTCATGAGGGATCCAGAAGTTCTGGCCATCTCTGGTTTTGGATATCCCTTAGTTGTTGAGACCTTTGCGTTGTCTGGTTGCCTTTTGTCTGTTTTCCAGATGGGAAAACAGGAACAAGGGAAGTATAGGTTATTACTAGGTGGGGTTGAACAAGCGGAGCAGCAAACTGCAAAGCTGAAAGAAGAGGGACGTACTCTAGAGGGATATGATTTCCATTTTCAAGGCGCCTGCATCCTGTGCAGGGAGACAGCCTAACATAAAATGTGCCTAACAACAAATATATTGACTTCTTACTAAAAATCTCCAGTTCATGTAACCAAGGGGTTTATACCTTCTCCTTTAAAAGTGATATTCCTGGGACTTCCCTGGTGGTCCAGTGGTGAAGACTCTGCGCTTCCAATGCTAGCAGGCGTGGGTTCAATCCCTGGCTGGGGAGCTAAGATCCCACATGCTGCGCAGCCAAAGAAATGTTTTTCGAAAGTTATATTCCTGTATTATTGAATTTAGTGGTTTAGATTTTGTTTTAACGTTAAGAAGATGACAGTTTATTTACCAGGAACAAACAAAACATAATGTAAAAATAGTTTCCCAGAAACGATGTCCATCATTCTCTTCTTCCCTTTCTCCCGCAGACTGGTGTTTCATCTTGACAAGTTCTCTGTCAGTCCGTAGGAAAGCTGTCTGGCTTGGAGGTTGCAATCCCAGGGAATTGTTCATCAGCGGGGAAGTCTCCATCACTACAGAGGAATCAAGGGAGAAGTCAGTCCCTGGTAAGTGAGATGCTCCCCCTAAACACCAACACAGCATTCGTGTACCTTTCAAGGGGTTCAGGGGCAAGATGGGCAAGGCATTTCTGCTAACTCTTCTTAAGGATCATGGACAGTGCCCTATGCTACGAGGTAAGCGGTGACTGTTGTAATTCTTACTGGTGATCATTTCCTGTCACTGATTCTTGGCTTTCTTTGTATTTCATAGGACTGTTGTAAGTCCAATACAAAATGAGTCTTATTTTTAAAAAACACTGAAATGTTTTACAAAGCCTAGCGTTCTCATCTAGAGTCCTTTCAATTCTCCCCACTTTCCCGAGAGGCTACGAACACTTCACACCATGAACTAGGAGAGGGGGTAGAGCCCTTTCTGATGAAATGTATCAACAAAGACAGAGTCTCAGCCTGCTTGCTCTCTGGACAGGATCTCAGACCACAAGGTCTTAAATCCTGGTATAAATGAAGGAAGTGAGGACAGTTCAACTGGCACTCTCACAACGAGAGTTCTGAAACACCTTCCAAAGAGACTATAGCAGTAGATGAGGGAAGGGAGTGCTACAGTGTGGTAGTACAGGGGGAATGATCGGCTACAGCAGTGAAAAATGTGGTACCTATTGGTGTGCTCTCGGGGTTCTTGTACATGTAGCATAGATGACCTTTACAGTGGCCCTCCCACCTTCCCTCCTGCATTAGGTGTTCTTTTTTTTTTTTTTAATTTATGTTTATTTATTTATTTATTGTTTGAACTTATTTATTCTACGTATTTATTTTTTTGGCCGCACTGGGTCTTCATTGCTGTGCACGGGCTTTCTCTAGTTATGGCTAGCGGGGGCTACTCTTGGTTGCGGTGTGCGGGCTTCTCATCGCGGTGGCTTCTCTTGTAGCGGAGCATGGGCTGTCGGCGCGTGGGCTTCGGTAGTTGAGGCTCACGGGCTCTAGAATGCAGGCTCAGTCGTTGTGGCACATGCGCTTAGTTGCTGCACGGCATGTGGGATCTTCCCAGACCAGGGCTCGAACCCGTGTCCCCTTCATTGGCAGGCGCCACCAGGGAAGCCCTAGGTGTTCTTCTATAGAGTCTAAAAACAGAGAGCACTGAGAGAAGGTAGTGGTTATTAAAGGCTCAGGATCTAAATTCTACCTGTCTCTACACCACTTCCCAGCTGTCGATTTGACCCCACTTTTGAACGCCGACCTCATTCTTCAACTTTCTCTGCCGTTTGTATACTCACCTTGAAAACTTGTTTCTGTGATGCGTTGAGCAGACACAGGGTGGCAGACTGCAGAGGTGGAAGCTGGTGGTCGGATATTTGTGGGCTGAATCTCCTTCAGTCCCATTCCCATTTCTGGTTGCACAGAGGCCCTACTTCCTGTGTGTGACGCAGAGCCATAGGATTGCGGGCAGGAGCCAAGTTCTCCATACAGTAAAGACCCCAGTGTGCCTTGGTTATAGTAGTCTACCTGGCTTCCTTCCCGGTAGGGAAGTGACAGGCGGCTATGCCCCTGATTTGTTCGTGGGCCTCCTGATCCAGCAGTTCCCTTGGCTCTGCCCCTGTCGTCAGCTGCCCCTAGGATAACTGTGAGCCCTTGCCACTTCTCTGGTAGATTTCCCTATTCCCCCACTATAATCACACCTGAATAAGGCAACTCAGACCTTTCAGAGATGTGTCCTGAACCTCTTGTTTTCTGAAATACCTATCTGGTGGTTGTGAGACTGAAGGCCAACGTCCCCAAGAGACTTTTTCTATTTCTCCTAGTAAAGCTAGACTCATCTTCTGTCCCCTTCAACTCTCCTCAAATTGTGTTCTTTCAACCCAGACCTCTGACCCTGCTTTTTACTTCTGCCATTTCATCCTCACTCCTGCTTCCTTTCCTAAATCCATACCTCTCTGTTGGCCTTCCTAGGCCTGGGCCAAGTTCCTTCCTCTTTCCTCAGTGTTTACCCCTTTCCTTCATTCTCCCATCCAACTTTCAGTCCTTCCTTTCTCACGCCCCAGTTAGCAGCATCTCAAAATTCTTAAGGTTTATTACTCATCTAGTCATTGTATTCCATTTACTTATTCAGTTCTATACCTATCTTACCTATGTATGGAAGAACAGCTGGTAGCCAAGGTGGCACCAAGAATCCCAGCAGCTCTCACTTGACGTATCCGTAGTAGTCAGCAATTTCCATTTGTTTTTCCCTCTCGGTGAGAAATGGCAGCTTCCCCGAAGAGGTGTATCTGGCAGCATTCTCCCGTTGTTGTTGAGCCCGCCTCTTCATGGCCTCTCGCTCTGGCCTCTGCTCTTGTTCGATGGGCTTTGACATGACTGGCTCAGGCACGTTGGGTTCCCTCCATGGAACTCGTTGCTTGCTGAAGTCTTGGAGTAGAAATTGGGTTTGGAGCTTGGGTGGGGACTGGCGCTTAGTCCCAGCAGGGGGAACAGGCTCGCGCTGGAGAGAAGCGCCAGATGAAGTTTGGTAGGGTGCAGGCCTAGGAGCAGCGGACTGAGGGACACGGGGCTGGGTATGGTTGGTCCAAGCCGGTTGGGTTGGGTTGGTCACAGTTGGCTGAGCTGGTTTGGCGGGACCTGGCAAAGAGGCAGGAGCTGGCTGGGATGAATTGACTGCAGCAGGTTGAGCTGAGTCAGTAGAACCAGGCTGGGCACGGTAAGCCCCAGCAGGCCGACGTGAGGCCAGAGACTGTGGCCTCCGAGGAGCGGGTCGAGCTTGAGGCTTGTCCCAGGCAGAAAAAGGCAGAGGTATCAACTTGACCTTCCCAGGAGGAGGCCGCTCATACTGGGATGGAGAGGGACACTCTGTTTCAGCACTGCTGTCTGGTTTCTGGGCTTGGACCTGCGTTTTCTCAGGACTCTTCCCCTCACGTGGGGTATGCCGCCATGGCTGGATAGCTGGGGGTGGCTGGGGGTCTTTGGGGTTGCTTGCATTTCCCAAGAGCCGACAGGAAGAGAGCCCAGTTTTCGTCTCATTCTTCCTCCCCAGCGCATGAAGGACCTTCACAGACTCCAGCATGCGCACGCCAAGGGAGGTTCGAGGCTTTTGCAAGCTCTCTTGGAGAAGCTCAGTTTGGTGTTCCTTTCGCTTCGTGTTGGGGATTGCTGGCTTCTCTTCTGCCTTGACTTTGTTCCCTGACTGCTTGTTCTCTTCAGCCTTGTTTCTTCCTCTGGTCCTTTTGGTCTTTTCCTGCCCGTGGCTCTTAGTTTTGCTGACCTTTCTGGATGCAGCTTTCTGAGGTTTGCCTTGCGAGTGCTTGGCCGTGTTCACAGGAGCCCTGTCACTGACTGCAGCATTGCATAGAACCACTTCTCCCCCTAACAGGCACTCTGGATTCTTTGGCTGGCTTTTGGCCTTGGGAGCACCACTGATAGGCTCAGAGGCTTTCTGTTTGTTCTTCCTGGGTTGATGAGAGGGAACCTTTACGACACTTGGCTTTTCCTGCACCTGATTCACCTTAATGGCTCTGGTGTCTTTAGCTTTGATCACGTTGGGACCTTGGGATTGACCAAGATCTTTCAAAGAATTAAAGAGCTGGGGAAGGTGACTCTCCTCCGCCAGTGTCGTCATGTCTGCAAAACCACTGCTAGGTTCAGTCCCATTTTCAAGTGTCCCTAGGTCCTGACGACTGCGGCTGTTCTCTCTCAGATCAGCATTTTCAGAACCAGGCTGCTCCTCTTGGCTGAGGGGATCGGTGCAGGCCAGCGGCTGGTGAATATCAGGGATTCCTAAAGGGCGTAGTGGAGGATCTTGGTTCTCTGTTGGGATCTGGTAGGCATCCAGAGGCTTTGAAAGCTTGGTTTTGATATCATCCACGTTCTTACTCTCTGTTTGTCCCTGGCTTGGAGCTGGAGGCAGGGCCAGGAGACGACTGGCACTCTGGACTGGAGCTGTCACTGAAATGTCCCCAAGTTCAGACGGTGGGTTACTCTCAAGTATGTGACTGTTTCTGGTACTGCAGGACTTGGGGAGTTGTTGAGTTTGTGTCACACGAAACGTCTGGCTCGGAGGTCGCAATCCCAGGGAATTGTTCATCACCGGGGAAGTCTCCGTCACTACAAAGGGATCAAGGGAGAAGTCAGTCCCTGGGAAGTGAGATGCTCCCCCTAAACACCAACACAGCAGTCATGTACCTTTCAAGGGGTTCAGGGGCAAGATGGGCAAGGCATTTCTACTAACTCTTCTTAAGGACCATGGACAGTGCCCTATGCTACGAGGTAAGCGGTGACTGTTGTAATTCTTACTGGTGATCATTTCCTGTCACTGATTCTTGGCTTTCTTTGTATTTCATAGGACTGTTGTAAGTCCAATACAAAATGAGTCTTATTTTTAAAACACACTGAAATGTTTTACAAAGCCTAGCATTCTCATCTAGAGTCCTTTCAATTCTCCCCACTTTCCCGAGAGGCTACGAACACTTCACACCATGAAGTAGGAGAGGGGGTAGAGCCCTTTCTGATGAAATGTATCAACAAAGACAGAGTCTCAGCCTGCTTGCTCTCTGGACAGGATCTCAGACCACAAGGTCTTAAATCCTGGTATAAATGAAGGAAGTGAGGACAGTTCAACTGGCACTCTCATAACAAGAGTTCTGAAACACCTTCCAAAGAGACTGTAGCAGTAGATGAGGGAAGGGAGTGCCACAGTGTGGTATAGTACAGGGGGAGTGATCGGCTACAGCAGTGAAAAATGTGGTACCTATTGGTGTGCTCTCGGGGTTCTTGTACATGTAGCATAGATGACCTTTACAGTGTCCCTCCCACCTTCCCACCTGCATTAGGTTTTTTTTTTTTTTAATTTATGTTTATTTATTTATTGTTTGAACTTATTTGTTCTACGTATTTATTTTTTTGGCCGCACTGGGTCTTCATCGCTGTGCACGGGCTTTCTCTAGTTGGCGGCTAGCGGGGGCTGCTCTTGGTTGCGGTGTGCAGGCTTCTCATCGCGGTGGCGTCTATTGCTGCGGAGCATGGGCTGTAGGCGCGTGGGCTTCGGTAGTTGCGGCTCACGGGCTCTAGAATTCAGGCTCAGTCGTTGTGGCACATGGGCTTAGTTCCTCCACGGCATGTGGGATCTTCCCAGACCAGGGCTCAAACCCGTGTCCCCCGCATTGCATTGACAGGCGGATTCTTAACCCCGGCGCCACCAGGGAAGCCCTAGGTGTTCTTCTATAGAGTCTCAAAACAGAGGGCACTGAGCGAAGGTAGTGGTTATTAAAGGCTCAGGATCTAAATTCTACCTGTCTCTACACCACTTCCCAGCTGTCGATTTGACCCCACTTTTGAACGCCAACCTCATTCTTCAACTTTCTCTGCCGTTTGTATACTCACCTTGAAAACTTGTTTCTGTGATGCGTTGAGCAGACACAGGGTGGCAGATTGCAGAGGTGGAAGCTGGTGGTCGGATATTTGTGGGCTCGAACTCCTTCAGTCCCATTCCCATTTCTGGTTGCACAGAGGCCCTACTTCCTGTGTGTGACGCAGAGCCATAGGATTGCGGGCAGGAGCCAAGTTCTCCATACAGTAAAGACCCCAGTGTGCCTTGGTTATAGTAATCTACCTGGCTTCCTTCCTGGTAGGGAGGTGACAGGCGGCTATGCCCCTGATTTGGAATCTGAGATGGTGTTCCCTGAGCAAGGCTGGCAGAAAGCGATGGATATAGAGGGACCATGTTATTGGCGTCTGAAGTTTTATCATAGTGGGCTGCCATAAACATGGAGGAAGCAACTGTGTGCCGGTCAGTGAGTGCCAGAGTAAAGTCTCCGAGTGAAGAAGAATTCTTTTCAGTGCTTCGTGTGATGTCCCACCGAAGAACGCCTGGATAGGAAGGAGCTGAAGTGGAGATCTGGCTGTGGTCAGTAACTCCAGATACCGTAGTCGTGCTAGAATGTTGGTAAAGGTAGGCACTACCCGTGAGTGTCTGGAAAGAGGTACCAGTAGCTGATGGCGAACTGACGGCAGGGGCAGAGACTCTGGAGAAGTTGCAGACACTTCGTGTTAGGGAAGTTGCATTGCTCATCACAGGAAGAGAATGCTGCAGAGATTTCAGAGTTCCAAGTAGAGATGGATTTTGGAAATTTTCTGTAAGAACAAGAGGGTCATGAAAAACTCAGGGAGGTTGAGAAATTCTCAGTCCGTTTGAGGAACAGCATTATCTTAAGGTTCTTGCTATCAGGACACCTCTACTATCAATACTTGCTGAGAAACCCAAAATCAGACAGTTAATGATGGCTGTAAGGACTGAGCAGTTTTCCACTCTTCTGTATTAACTGCCTGTGCTCCCATCTTGGGCACAGATGGGCAGAAGAGCCAAGTGGTATGGTTCAGACATTGTTCTCTAGGCTGGAAGCAACCTTCTCCCTGCCCTGTCTTTCCCTTCAGCCTGCACTCGTATTGACTTCTATGCTACTTCCTAGACTGGAAGCATTTTAGAACTAGGAGGCCCTTAGAGAACTTCGATTTTCTCAGTCTCATTTCGTGAGTAAGGAAACTGAGGCTCAGAGAGGTCGGGTTGACTTGTTCAAGTTCTCTCATTATGTTAGTATCATTACCAGGTTCCAGAACCTACGTATCCTGACTTCCTTGCCAGGACTCTACTCTGAGCATGATACTGCCAGAAAGCAGGAGAAATAGAACTTACAATATAGGCATTTTTTTGGTCCATTAGAAAACAGTACGGCTATTACCATTGTCGTCTTCAGTGTCTCCCTTTGCTTGTACAGTTCCCATGCTATTACCTAGAGTTGACGTATAGCTCAGTCCAACTGGTGAATTGTGAAAGAGTCATTTTTGCCCTCTTCAAGCCTGGATTCTCATCCTACCTCAAAATGATTACCCGCAAGTGGATATCTTAAGTGCTTTTGGAAAGAGAAAAGTTATCTGATGACTTCGGATTACTCATCTATAAAGTGGTTATAACACCACCACCAATAATAATAGCAGTAATAATTAATAGATGAATAAGCTGATATATTGCATCTGATTTATATGGAGGAAGATACAATAAGTTCTAGAAAGACAAAGAAAAATCATGACAAGCACATTACATAACGAAAAAGGAATCCATAGATATTAATGAAAACTGGGGTATGTGGCAAGTATCAAAGCCTAATGAATTTACTAACAAATGACATTCTGTACCATCCATGCAATATTAGGAAAGTGAATGTTGCCCGCTCTATTTTAGTGAATGCTATTAACCAAAACACACGATAGAGGTGATAGAGGTGAATGAATTCCTAGCCAATGCATACAGACAGAGACGGTATATCAGTAAACAATGCCTAACAAGCAACAGAATGCAATAAATGTGAATGTATAGGTAGCCACAACATATATAGACAAGTATTGCAATGAAAAGCGGTACGAAGCAGACAGCAAAATAATAAGGGTAAAAGAGTTTCATGATTGTGCTCATTCATATTTTTACCCAGCAAGTAACAGGTATTCAGCCTAGGAGAAATATATATTTCAATGAATATAACTTATATAATAAGCAGAAAGGAAGCTTAAAAAGTATCAGGAAGGTTTTTGTATTTATCCTAGAACTTAGATTAGAATTATCTTCAACATCCAGGAAGATGACATCCCAAAACCTCAAAAAACCATCATCCCTAGAATCCAACGAAAAAAGATTTTCAAATGTAAGAAAATCCAAAGGACTCCACAACATTGTTTTCGATAAATGTGGATGTTTGTTTTTTTTTTTCTTTTGCCGCGCCGCATGGCCCTGGCCGTGAAAGCACCGAGTCCTAAGCACTGGACCGCCAGGGAATTCCCTAAATGGGGAATTAGAGATGTGGGGCTTGACTTTTTCTTTTTCTCCTTCGGTAGCTAAGATCTACAAGCGAACGATGGCTGTTGATCAATGTGCTCTCTGTGTTAGGAAGGAAATAACTGTGAAAATGAAAAGCAGCCTTGCCTTAGAACCTACATATCACACAAAGGAAATAGTCCTTCTGATTCAATTTAGAAGATGCCACTTAAAATGTTTAATTGGTAAAATGTCTACCTAGTTTAAAAATTAGAAAGAATAAAACACTGAAAATCAGCCCCCTAGATAACCACTTTGGTTTCTTGTTTATAGGAAGCATCATTTCTAAAACATATTTCTAAAATGTTTATATTCAAAACTGTCAAGTGCCAACTGTATTCAGAGAGGCAATAAAAGAAAGAAAACGGAGTATGACTTTTCTGATAAGCTGCCTTTCCTGGTGATCCCCTGTTCTGGCCTGACTTTCCTTCTTAGTCTGTTAATGTAAGGATTTGCTACCATCAACTTTGTTTTGCCCTGCTCTGAGCAGATTTCCCTCTGTGCTGTTTCTGCTTTAATTTAAAATCTTTGGTTCCCATCAGCATTCCATTGCAAACTACGTTTTTCTTGAGAGCCCCTCTATGCTTTCCCTCTTGATTCTTATATTTTTTTTCCCATCTCTTGGTTCCTGTTGGCCTGTGCTAATGAAAACAATCCTCAACTTCCTTACGTTTGACTCTGTGCCTCCCTATATAGCCCAGTACTCTCCATCCTCTCTCCCTATTCTCTCTTTTCAGCTGGTCGCAGTACTAGTGGAGGGAGACCATTAGAGATGAAACATCTTGGTATATATTGCTAGTTTTCTATGTCACCTGGCTTTTCTATGTTTCTGTTGAAACCCTCTTGAGAAGTCTCTGATTTCATTTTCTCCATGGGTACCCTTTAAGGCTCAATACTGGAAAGGAAGGGGATCAGAGTGATCAACCCAATGTGGTAGCCTAACGTAACAGATAAGGAAAGCAGCAGGCTTTGTGAGACAGTCAGCGATTCGTCCAAAGTCACACAGATAGTAAACGTCCAAGTCAAAACTGAAGTTAGGTCTCCAGACTTGTAGTTCAATACTTTCCCTCATCATTCCCTGCTATGTTGAATCTCCTACTCAATTTAGGGGCCAAAGAAATCGAACGCAAAACTTTCCAAAGTGTCTTTTCTTACCTGACATGGTCAGAGAAGAGGAACCATCAACTGCAGGTACAAGGGCTGAGGAGACAACACTAGAGGATGTCTGAGTGGCTGCAGCTGAACGGCGCACGTGTCCAGTCCAGAGGTCACTGGTTACTGGTCCAAACAGCTCCACGGAAACCCCAAGACTCTACCAAGTGGTAGTAGGTTTGGTAGGAGAGTGATGTCACAAAGCAGGCAGTTGGAAGGTATGAGCTAGCCAATAGGGAGGTCCGATCCCCAAGAGGAAGGCGGGGTTGGGTGAAGAGAGTGTAGGAGAGCTAAAACAACACCTACATTTCTGAGCTCTGGGGAGGAAATCCTAGAAGACAGACTTACCTCCCCCAGGCTCTTCCATTAGGGAAATCATTGCAACATTTCTTACAGACGTTCATTAATATAATGAACTAACAGTTGCTTATATTCTACAGAGTATTCTATTTTATGTATCATATACTTAGAGCTATAGAGATCTTAACTTAATTAATATCCTTAGGAAGGAAAGTGCCATCTAGTTTGAACTATTAACAGTTGTTCTGAAATCATATGTGTCTAATGAGTGAACTGATAGCAGCTTTCAAGGAGCAAAAGTAGGGATGAAGAAGCTCTTTTTGTAGCTTGGTTCAAGAGTAGGGTGAAGTTTGTTGAGTGTACCTTGTGGAGAATGTTGTGGTCCAAGGCTCTTCTCTTCGAGTTTCTTCTCCTTGACTCCTGCCTTCCTTGGGCTGGGCTAGGCTGGGGGCCAGGTTGGACTTGCGACTTAGCATTTCTCTTCCGCTTTCTTCTTCTTTTTTTTTTTTTTTTTTTCCTTCCATTATGGGCATTGCTTCTAGGACAAGCCTTGATCTTGCATTGGATGTTACTTCCTGTCAACTTCCAGCAGCAGGAGTCTTCTTTTCAGTGCTTGATGCTTCACGAAATCGACTCTGCCCGTTGGCAGCAAATACCAGAGAGCTAGGAGACAGAGCTGGTTGCAGACCTTTCCTCTTCCAGCCTTTGGTTGCAATTCTTTGGCCCATAATTTGCTAGCTCTGGTTCCTTGGGGCCACACAGGTATCCTGCCATCCAGCTCTTTTTCTATGTGAGAGACGTTCTGAACACTGTCCCTTTTTCTTTGCACAGAAGTATATACAGTGTGGCAGTTACTGTAATCTCCTCCCCCTTGCAAACAGCCACTCTCGAATCTTGGACCTCTAGGACTCTCTGTCTTGCATGCTTGGGTGCAAGGCCAAGCAAAATGAAGAGGAGAATAATTAGAGAAAGAGGAGGACATTGGTGGAGAATTGGGAGCAGGTAAGGTGAAAGGGCACAGGAGAAAAGAGATGCATGGAGGTTTTTTGGTTTCTGTGGGAAACAAGTTGACACACTTGGGCCTCATTTTGTATTCACAGAACAGAGAGTTAACGATATAAGTAGCTAGATAGTGGAGCAACTGCCACGAAGTCTGTACACTGAAGAGAACAGTCTCACATCTAGTTTTCATTTTGTTTTATGTCATAGTACCTTATTGATAGCATTCACTGGTGTGTTTGTAGAACACAGATGTGTTCAAATGCTCTGGTTTTGTCTACATGGTTATTTCCTTGTCCTATTTGTAAGGAATCCAACATTGTAAGACATATTGCATGTTTTTCTCTTGACGATCGTTGACCTTGAAGCGTCATGAACTAAGTTGAGCTGTTGGATTTTGTGGAGAAACTTTCAAAAGGGTCTGTGAAAAAGGCATTGTGGTGAGTCGCATTATGCACCCGAGCGTAAGGAGCAGATATCTGCCACCAGCCCAACTTGGCCTGGATTGCCTCTGTTTTAGTTCCCCCGGTTAGTGCTTTTCTCCCTAACCACTCTTGTGACTGTGATCATGTGAGTAAGGGCTGAGTTGCTACTGATTTCTGTGTGAGGTAAGCTGGTTTGAGGGAGGAAATCTGTGGACCTAGTCATTTTCCTTGGTGGTAAGCTTTCAGGGGTGCAAAAAGATTGATCTTCCTGGGGACTTTTCTGGTCCCAGGAAGATAGCGCATAGATGGGACCTCCAAAGACACACATTGAATCTTTAGGCCTGTTTTTCCTATTATGAGATACGAGTTTCTTCACTGATGGGGATGATGCTTATCTGAGAAGAAATTGTGAAAGGTGGTGTAGTATAGAGGTGTGGCTTAAGCTTGTAAGTTTTCTTCAAGGTTTTTCCCCTAAGCTTCCTACTTCAGACGGCCTACTTACATGATACTAGTATGTGATGTCAGGCTAACAACTTCCTAAATACCGGCAGGCCAGATCAGTGTCTCTTTTCTCTATATTGCCATGGAAATCAAGGGTCCCGCCGAATTTTCCATCGAAACAGTTGATTTGTGTTGTCTCTGGGAATTCTGAAGGGCGTACCGTTGCTTCCTAACCGGTGTCGTTTGGGAGATCTACCTCTGTACGTCCAAATGATTCATTTTGAGGCTTTGCTCATGTGCGCAGTAAACCCTTGAATTCCCTACGACCTTCCTTTCCTCCATCTCATACCCCATTAAGCCCGCTTCAGTTTATCTCCTGCATTTCTTTGGAATCTGTCAGCTCTTCCTCAACATCCTAATACTGAACTTGCCTGTCTGTTGCGACTAGGTCCTAACTAGTGTCCATATATCTTGTTTCCTTCCAATCCATTCTTCACACAAGAAACCTTCAAAGCAAGCTGGAACATTGCTCATAAACATCGCTCACAAACATTGTTTTGAGACTAGAAAACACAGTGTTGGCCTTGAAGACTCTGCGTGGTCTAGAATCCTCTCTGCTCCTCTAGCCCCATCTTGTGCCACTTGTGCCCTCACTTTCTATGCTTCAGATACACTGAATTAACCTTAGTTCTCACTCATCTGACAGAAGTCAGTTGAGATATGATTTTTCACTGTGATTCCTCGCATTAAGGAATTTGATGATCAGGTTTTGTGTGAGGACTAAAACTAAACTGGGAAGTGGAAGAATTGAGTTTCAACCGTTTCAGTCAACACGCACGTATTAATGATACCTACGTATCGAACACCGGGCTAGGTTTCATGAGGGATCCAGAAGTTCTGGCCATCTCTGGTTTTGGATATCCCTTAGTTGTTGAGACCTTTGCGTTGTCTGGTTGCCTTTTGTCTGTTTTCCAGATGGGAAAACAGGAACAAGGGAAGTATAGGTTATTACTAGGTGGGGTTGAACAAGCGGAGCAGCAAACTGCAAAGCTGAAAGAAGAGGGACGTACTCTAGAGGGATATGATTTCCATTTTCAAGGCGCCTGCATCCTGTGCAGGGAGACAGCCTAACATAAAATGTGCCTAACAACAAATATATTGACTTCTTACTAAAAATCTCCAGTTCATGTAACCAAGGGGTTTATACCTTCTCCTTTAAAAGTGATATTCCTGGGACTTCCCTGGTGGTCCAGTGGTGAAGACTCTGCGCTTCCAATGCTAGCAGGCGTGGGTTCAATCCCTGGCTGGGGAGCTAAGATCCCACATGCTGCGCAGCCAAAGAAATGTTTTTCGAAAGTTATATTCCTGTATTATTGAATTTAGTGGTTTAGATTTTGTTTTAACGTTAAGAAGATGACAGTTTCTTTACCAGGAACAAACAAAACATAATGTAAAAATAGTTTCCCAGAAACGATGTCCATCATTCTCTTCTTCCCTTTCTCCCGCAGACTGGTGTTTCATCTTGACGAGTTCTCTGTCAGTCCGTAGGAAAGCTGTCTGGCTTGGAGGTTGCAATCCCAGGGAATTTTTCATCAGCGGGGAAGTCTCCATCACTACAGAGGAATCAAGGGAGAAGTCAGTCCCTGGTAAGTGAGATGCTCCCCCTAAACACCAACACAGCAGTCGTGTACCTTTCAAGGGGTTCAGGGGCAAGATGGGCAAGGCATTTCTGCTAACTCTTCTTAAGGATCATGGACAGTGCCCTATGCTACGAGGTAAGCGGTGACTGTTGTAATTCTTACTGGTGATCATTTCCTGTCACTGATTCTTGGCTTTCTTTGTATTTCATAGGACTGTTGTAAGTCCAATACAAAATGAGTCTTATTTTTAAAACACACTGAAATGTTTTACAAAGCCTAGCATTCTCATCTAGAGTCCTTTCAATTCTCCCCACTTTCCCGAGAGGCTACGAACACTTCACACCATGAACTAGGAGAGGGGGTAGAGCCCTTTCTGATGAAATATATCAACAAAGACAGAGTCTTAGCCTGCTTGCTCTCTGGACAGGATCTCGGACCACAAGGTCTTAAATCCTGGTATAAATGAAGGAAGTGAGGACAGTTCAACTGGCACTCTCATAACAAGAGTTCTGAAACACCTTCCAAAGAGACTGTAGCAGTAGATGAGGGAAGGGAGTGCCACAGTGTGGTATAGTACAGGGGGAGTGATCGGCTACAGCAGTGAAAAATGTGGTACCTATTGGTGTGCTCTCGGGGTTCTTGTACATGTAGCATAGATGACCTTTACAGTGGCCCTCCCACCTTCCCTCCTGCATTAGGTGTTCTTTTTTTTTTTTTTAATTTATGTTTATTTATTTATTTATTGTTTGAACTTATTTATTCTACGTATTTATTTTTTTGGCCGCACTGGGTCTTCATTGCTGTGCAAGGGCTTTCTCTAGTTATGGCTAGCGGGGGCTACTCTTGGTTGCGGTGTGCGGGCTTCTCATCGCGGTGGCTTCTCTTGTAGCGGAGCATGGGCTCTAGGCGCCTGGGCTTCGGTAGTTGAGGCTCACGGGCTCTAGAATGCAGGCTCAGTCGTTGTGGCACATGCGCTTAGTTGCTGCACGGCATGTGGGATCTTCCCAGACCAGGGCTCGAACCCGTGTCCCCTGCATTGGCAGGCGCCACCAGGGAAGCCCTAGGTGTTCTTCTATAGAGTCTAAAAACAGAGAGCACTGAGAGAAGGTAGTGGTTATTAAAGGCTCAGGATCTAAATTCTACCTGTCGCTACGCCACTTCCCAGCTGTCGATTTGACCCCATTTTTGAACGCCGACCTCATTCTTCAACTTTCTCTGCCGTTTGTATACTCACCTTGAAAACTTGTTTCTGTGATGCGTTGAGCAGACACAGGGTGGCAGGCTGCAGAGGTGGAAGCTGGTGGTCGGATATTTGTGGGCTGAATCTCCTTCAGTCCCATTCCCATTTCTGGTTGCACAGAGGCCCTACTTCCTGTGTGTGACGCAGAGCCATAGGATTGCGGGCAGGAGCCAAGTTCTCCATGCAGTAAAGACCCCAGTGTGCCTTGGTTATAGTAATCTACCTGGCTTCCTTCCCGGTAGGGAAGTGACAGGCGGCTATGCCCCTGATTTGTTCGTGGGCCTCCTGATCCAGCAGTTCCCTTGGCTCTGCCCCTGTCGTCAGCTGCCCCTAGGATAACTGTGAGCCCTTGCCACTTCTCTGGTAGATTTCCCTATTCCCCCACTATAATCACACCTGAATAAGGCAACTCAGACCTTTCAGAGATGTGTCCTGAACCTCTTGTTTTCTGAAATACCTATCTGGTGGTTGTGAGACTGAAGGCCAACGTCCCCAAGAGACTTTTTCTATTTCTCCTAGTAAAGCTAGACTCATCTTCTGTCCCCCCTTCAACTCTCCTCAAATTGTGTTCTTTCAACCCAGACCTCTGACCCTGCTTTTTACTTCTGCCATTTCATCCTCACTCCTGCTTCCTTTCCTAAATCCATACCTCTCTGTTGGCCTTCCTAGGCCTGGGCCAAGTTCCTTCCTCTTTCCTCAGTGTTTACCCCTTTCCTTCATTCTCCCATCCAACTTTCAGTCCTTCCTTTCTCACGCCTCAGTTAGCAGCATCTCAAAATTCTTAAGGTTTATTACTCATCTAGTCATTGTATTCCATTTACTTATTCAGTTCTATACCTATCTTACCTATGTATGGAAGAACAGCTGGTAGCCAAGGTGGCACCAAGAATCCCAGCAGCTCTCACTTGACGTATCCGTAGTAGTCAGCAATTTCCATTTGTTTTTCCCTCTCGGTGAGAAATGGCAGCTTCCCCGAAGAGGTGTATCTGGCAGCATTCTCCCGTTGTTGTTGAGCCCGCCTCTTCATGGCCTCTCGCTCTGGCCTCTGCTCTTGTTCGATGGGCTTTGACATGACTGGCTCAGGCACATTGGGTTCCCTCCATGGAACTCGTTGCTTGCTGAAGTCTTGGAGTAGAAATTGGGTTTGGAGCTTGGGTGGGGACTGGCGCTTAGTCCAGCAGGGGGAACAGGCTCGCGCTGGAGAGAAGCGCCAGATGAAGTTTGGTAGGGTGCAGGCCTAGGAGCAGCGGACTGAGGGACACGGGGCTGGGTATGGTTGGTCCAAGCCGGTTGGGTTGGGTTGGTCACAGTTGGCTGAGCTGGTTTGGCGGGACCTGGCAAAGAGGCAGGAGCTGGCTGGGATGAATTGACTGCAGCAGGTTGAGCTGAGTCAGTAGAACCAGGCTGGGCACGGTAAGCCCCAGCAGGCCGACGTGAGGCCAGAGACTGTGGCCTCCGAGGAGCGGGTCGAGCTTGAGGCTTGTCCCAGGCAGAAAAAGGCAGAGGTATCAACTTGACCTTCCCAGGAGGAGGCCGCTCATACTGGATGGAGAGGGACACTCTGTTTCAGCACTGCTGTCTGGTTTCTGGGCTTGGACCTGCGTTTTCTCAGGACTCTTCCCCTCACGTGGGGTATGCCGCCATGGCTGGATAGCTGGGGGTGGCTGGGGGTCTTTGGGGTTGCTTGCATTTCCCAAGAGCCGACAGGAAGAGAGCCCAGTTTTCGTCTCATTCTTCCTCCCCAGCGCATGAAGGACCTTCACAGACTCCAGCATGCGCACGCCAAGGGAGGTTCGAGGCTTTTGCAAGCTCTCTTGGAGAAGCTCAGTTTGGTGTTCCTTTCGCTTCGTGTTGGGGATTGCTGGCTTCTCTTCTGCCTTGACTTTGTTCCCTGACTGCTTGTTCTCTTCAGCCTTGTTTCTTCCTCTGGTCCTTTTGGTCTTTTCCTGCCCGTGGCTCTTAGTTTTGCTGACCTTTCTGGATGCAGCTTTCTGAGGTTTGCCTTGCGAGTGCTTGGCCGTGTTCACAGGAGCCCTGTCACTGACTGCAGCATTGCATAGAACCACTTCTCCCCCTAACAGGCACTCTGGATTCTTTGGCTGGCTTTTGGCCTTGGGAGCACCACTGATAGGCTCAGAGGCTTTCTGTTTGTTCTTCCTGGGTTGATCAGAGGGAACCTTTACGACACTTGGCTTTTCCTGCACCTGATTCACCTTAATGGCTCTGGTGTCTTTAGCTTTGATCACGTTGGGACCTTGGGATTGACCAAGATCTTTCAAAGAATTAAAGAGCTGGGGAAGGTGACTCTCCTCCGCCAGTGTCGTCATGTCTGCAAAACCACTGCTAGGTTCAGTCCCATTTTCAAGTGTCCCTAGGTCCTGACGACTGCGGCTGTTCTCTCTCAGATCAGCATTTTCAGAACCAGGCTGCTCCTCTTGGCTGAGGGGATCGGTGCAGGCCAGCGGCTGGTGAATATCAGGGATTCCTAAAGGGCGTAGTGGAGGATCTTGGTTCTCTGTTGGGATCTGGTAGGCATCCAGAGGCTTTGAAAGCTTGGTTTTGATATCATCCACGTTCTTACTCTCTGTTTGTCCCTGGCTTGGAGCTGGAGGCAGGGCCAGGAGACGACTGGCACTCTGGACTGGAGCTGTCACTGAAATGTCCCCAAGTTCAGACGGTGGGTTACTCTCAAGTATGTGACTGTTTCTGGTACTGCAGGACTTGGGGAGTTGTTGAGTTTGTGTCACACGAAACGTCTGGCTCGGAGGTCGCAATCCCAGGGAATTGTTCATCACCGGGGAAGTCTCCGTCACTACAAAGGGATCAAGGGAGAAGTCAGTCCCTGGGAAGTGAGATGCTCCCCCTAAACACCAACACAGCAGTCATGTACCTTTCAAGGGGTTCAGGGGCAAGATGGGCAAGGCATTTCTGCTAACTCTTCTTAAGGACCATGGACAGTGCCCTATGCTACGAGGTAAGCGGTGACTGTTGTAATTCTTACTGGTGATCATTTCCTGTCACTGATTCTTGGCTTTCTTTGTATTTCATAGGACTGTTGTAAGTCCAATACAAAATGAGTCTTATTTTTAAAACACACTGAAATGTTTTACAAAGCCTAGCATTCTCATCTAGAGTCCTTTCAATTCTCCCCACTTTCCCGAGAGGCTACGAACACTTCACACCATGAACTAGGAGAGGGGGTAGAGCCCTTTCTGATGAAATGTATCAACAAAGACAGAGTCTCAGCCTGCTTGCTCTCTGGACAGGATCTCAGACCACAAGGTCTTAAATCCTGGTATAAATGAAGGAAGTGAGGACAGTTCAACTGGCACTCTCACAACGAGAGTTCTGAAACACCTTCCAAAGAGACTATAGCAGTAGATGAGGGAAGGGAGTGCTACAGTGTGGTAGTACAGGGGGAATGATCGGCTACAGCAGTGAAAAATGTGGTACCTATTGGTGTGCTCTCGGGGTTCTTGTACATGTAGCATAGATGACCTTTACAGTGTCCCTCCCACCTTCCCACCTGCATTAGGTTTGTTTTTTTTTTTTAATTTATGTTTATTTATTTATTGTTTGAACTTATTTGTTCTACGTATTTATTTTTTTGGCCGCACTGGGTCTTCATCGCTGTGCACGGGCTTTCTCTAGTTGGCGGCTAGCGGGGGCTGCTCTTGGTTGCGGTGTGCGGGCTTCTCATCGCGGTGGCGTCTGTTGCTGCGGAGCATGGGCTGCAGGCGCGTGGGCTTCGGTAGTTGCGGCTCACGGGCTCTAGAATGCAGGCTCAGTCGTTGTGGCACATGGGCTTAGTTGCTCCACGGCATGTGGGATCTTCCCAGACCAGGGCTCGAACCCGTGTCCCCCGCATTGCATTGACAGGCGGATTCTTCACCACGGCGCCACCAGGGAAGCCCTAGGTGTTCTTCTATAGAGTCTCAAAACAGAGGGCACTGAGCGAAGGTAGTGGTTATTAAAGGCTCGGGATCTAAATTCTACCTGTCTCTACACCACTTCCCAGCTGTCGATTTGACCCCACTTTTGAACGCCAACCTCATTCTTCAACTTTCTCTGCCGTTTGTATACTCACCTTGAAAACTTGTTTCTGTGATGCGTTGAGCAGACACAGGGTGGCAGATTGCAGAGGTGGAAGCTGGTGGTCGGATATTTGTGGGCTCGATCTCCTTCAGTCCCATTCCCATTTCTGGTTGCACAGAGGCCCTACTTCCTGTGTGTGACGCAGAGCCATAGGATTGCGGGCAGGAGCCAAGTTCTCCATACAGTAAAGACCCCAGTGTGCCTTGGTTATAGTAATCTACCTGGCTTCCTTCCTGGTAGGGAGGTGACAGGCGGCTATGCCCCTGATTTGGAATCTGAGATGGTGTTCCCTGAGCAAGGCTGGCAGAAAGCGATGGATATAGAGGGACCATGTTATTGGCGTCTGAAGTTTTATCATAGTGGGCTGCCATAAACATGGAGGAAGCAACTGTGTGCCGGTCAGTGAGTGCCAGAGTAAAGTCTCCGGGTGAAGAAGAATTCTTTTCAGTGCTTCGTGTGATGTCCCACCGAAGAACGCCTGGATAGGAAGGAGCTGAAGTGGAGATCTGGCTGTGGTCAGTAACTCCAGATACCGTAGTCGTGCTAGAATGTTGGTAAAGGTAGGCACTACCCGTGAGTGTCTGGAAAGAGGTACCAGTAGCTGATGGCGAACTGACGGCAGGGGCAGAGACTCTGGAGAAGTTGCAGACACTTCGTGTTAGGGAAGTTGCATTGCTCATCACAGGAAGAGAATGCTGCAGAGATTTCAGAGTTCCAAGTAGAGATGGATTTTGGAAATTTTCTGTAAGAACAAGAGGGTCATGAAAAACTCAGGGAGGTTGAGAAATTCTCAGTCCGTTTGAGGAACAGCATTATCTTAAGGTTCTTGCTATCAGGACACCTCTACTATCAATACTTGCTGAGAAACCCAAAATCAGACAGTTAATGATGGCTGTAAGGACTGAGCAGTTTTCCACTCTTCTGTATTAACTGCCTGTGCTCCCATCTTGGGCACAGATGGGCAGAAGAGCCAAGTGGTATGGTTCAGACATTGTTCTCTAGGCTGGAAGCAACCTTCTCCCTGCCCTGTCTTTCCCTTCAGCCTGCACTCGTATTGACTTCTATGCTACTTCCTAGACTGGAAGCATTTTAGAACTAGGAGGCCCTTAGAGAACTTCGATTTTCTCAGTCTCATTTCGTGAGTAAGGAAACTGAGGCTCAGAGAGGTCGGGTTGACTTGTTCAAGTTCTCTCATTATGTTAGTATCATTACCAGGTTCCAGAACCTACGTATCCTGACTTCCTTGCCAGGACTCTACTCTGAGCATGATACTGCCAGAAAGCAGGAGAAATAGAACTTACAATATAGGCATTTTTTTGGTCCATTAGAAAACAGTACGGCTATTACCATTGTCGTCTTCAGTGTCTCCCTTTGCTTGTACAGTTCCCATGCTATTACCTAGAGTTGACGTATAGCTCAGTCCAACTGGTGAATTGTGAAAGAGTCATTTTTGCCCTCTTCAAGCCTGGATTCTCATCCTACCTCAAAATGATTACCCGCAAGTGGATATCTTAAGTGCTTTTGGAAAGAGAAAAGTTATCTGATGACTTCGGATTACTCATCTATAAAGTGGTTATAACACCACCACCAATAATAATAGCAGTAATAATTAATAGATGAATAAGCTGATATATTGCATCTGATTTATATGGAGGAAGATACAATAAGTTCTAGAAAGACAAAGAAAAATCATGACAAGCACATTACATAACGAAAAAGGAATCCATAGATATTAATGAAAACTGGGGTATGTGGCAAGTATCAAAGCCTAATGAATTTACTAACAAATGACATTCTGTACCATCCATGCAATATTAGGAAAGTGAATGTTGCCCGCTCTATTTTAGTGAATGCTATTAACCAAAACACACGATAGAGGTGATAGAGGTGAATGAATTCCTAGCCAATGCATACAGACAGAGACGGTATATCAGTAAACAATGCCTAACAAGCAACAGAATGCAATAAATGTGAATGTATAGGTAGCCACAACATATATAGACAAGTATTGCAATGAAAAGCGGTACGAAGCAGACAGCAAAATAATAAGGGTAAAAGAGTTTCATGATTGTGCTCATTCATATTTTTACCCAGCAAGTAACAGGTATTCAGCCTAGGAGAAATATATATTTCAATGAATATAACTTATATAATAAGCAGAAAGGAAGCTTAAAAAGTATCAGGAAGGTTTTTGTATTTATCCTAGAACTTAGATTAGAATTATCTTCAACATCCAGGAAGATGACATCCCAAAACCTCAAAAAACCATCATCCCTAGAATCCAACGAAAAAAGATTTTCAAATGTAAGAAAATCCAAAGGACTCCACAACATTGTTTTCGATAAATGTGGATGTTTGTTTTTTTTTTTCTTTTGCCGCGCCGCGTGGCCCTGGCCGTGAAAGCACCGAGTCCTAAGCACTGGACCGCCAGGGAATTCCCTAAATGGGGAATTAGAGATGTGGGGCTTGACTTTTTCTTTTTCTCCTTCGGTAGCTAAGATCTACAAGCGAACGATGGCTGTTGATCAATGTGCTCTCTGTGTTAGGAAGGAAATAACTGTGAAAATGAAAAGCAGCCTTGCCTTAGAACCTACATATCACACAAAGGAAATAGTCCTTCTGATTCAATTTAGAAGATGCCACTTAAAATGTTTAATTGGTAAAATGTCTACCTAGTTTAAAAATTTAGAAAGAATAAAACACTGAAAATCAGCCCCCTAGATAACCACTTTGGTTTCTTGTTTATAGGAAGCATCATTTCTAAAACATATTTCTAAAATGTTTATATTCAAAACTGTCAAGTGCCAACTGTATTCAGAGAGGCAATAAAAGAAAGAAAACGGAGTATGACTTTTCTGATAAGCTGCCTTTCCTGGTGATCCCCTGTTCTGGCCTGACTTTCCTTCTTAGTCTGTTAATGTAAGGATTTGCTACCATCAACTTTGTTTTGCCCTGCTCTGAGCAGATTTCCCTCTGTGCTGTTTCTGCTTTAATTTAAAATCTTTGGTTCCCATCAGCATTCCATTGCAAACTACGTTTTTCTTGAGAGCCCCTCTATGCTTTCCCTCTTGATTCTTATATTTTTTTTCCCATCTCTTGGTTCCTGTTGGCCTGTGCTAATGAAAACAATCCTCAACTTCCTTACGTTTGACTCTGTGCCTCCCTATATAGCCCAGTACTCTCCATCCTCTCTCCCTATTCTCTCTTTTCAGCTGGTCGCAGTACTAGTGGAGGGAGACCATTAGAGATGAAACATCTTGGTATATATTGCTAGTTTTCTATGTCACCTGGCTTTTCTATGTTTCTGTTGAAACCCTCTTGAGAAGTCTCTGATTTCATTTTCTCCATGGGTACCCTTTAAGGCTCAATACTGGAAAGGAAGGGGATCAGAGTGATCAACCCAATGTGGTAGCCTAACGTAACAGATAAGGAAAGCAGCAGGCTTTGTGAGACAGTCAGCGATTCGTCCAAAGTCACACAGATAGTAAACGTCCAAGTCAAAACTGAAGTTAGGTCTCCAGACTTGTAGTTCAATACTTTCCCTCATCATTCCCTGCTATGTTGAATCTCCTACTCAATTTAGGGGCCAAAGAAATCGAACGCAAAACTTTCCAAAGTGTCTTTTCTTACCTGACATGGTCAGAGAAGAGGAACCATCAACTGCAGGTACAAGGGCTGAGGAGACAACACTAGAGGATGTCTGAGTGGCTGCAGCTGAACGGCGCACGTGTCCAGTCCAGAGGTCACTGGTTACTGGTCCAAACAGCTCCACGGAAACCCCAAGACTCTACCAAGTGGTAGTAGGTTTGGTAGGAGAGTGATGTCACAAAGCAGGCAGTTGGAAGGTATGAGCTAGCCAATAGGGAGGTCCGATCCCCAAGAGGAAGGCGGGGTTGGGTGAAGAGAGTGTAGGAGAGCTAAAACAACACCTACATTTCTGAGCTCTGGGGAGGAAATCCTAGAAGACAGACTTACCTCCCCCAGGCTCTTCCATTAGGGAAATCATTGCAACATTTCTTACAGACGTTCATTAATATAATGAACTAACAGTTGCTTATATTCTACAGAGTATTCTATTTTATGTATCATATACTTAGAGCTATAGAGATCTTAACTTAATTAATATCCTTAGGAAGGAAAGTGCCATCTAGTTTGAACTATTAACAGTTGTTCTGAAATCATATGTGTCTAATGAGTGAACTGATAGCAGCTTTCAAGGAGCAAAAGTAGGGATGAAGAAGCTCTTTTTGTAGCTTGGTTCAAGAGTAGGGTGAAGTTTGTTGAGTGTACCTTGTGGAGAATGTTGTGGTCCAAGGCTCTTCTCTTCGAGTTTCTTCTCCTTGACTCCTGCCTTCCTTGGGCTGGGCTAGGCTGGGGGCCAGGTTGGACTTGCGACTTAGCATTTCTCTTCCGCTTTCTTCTTCTTTTTTTTTTTTTTTTTTTCCTTCCATTATGGGCATTGCTTCTAGGACAAGCCTTGATCTTGCATTGGATGTTACTTCCTGTCAACTTCCAGCAGCAGGAGTCTTCTTTTCAGTGCTTGATGCTTCACGAAATCGACTCTGCCCGTTGGCAGCAAATACCAGAGAGCTAGGAGACAGAGCTGGTTGCAGACCTTTCCTCTTCCAGCCTTTGGTTGCAATTCTTTGGCCCATAATTTGCTAGCTCTGGTTCCTTGGGGCCACACAGGTATCCTGCCATCCAGCTCTTTTTCTATGTGAGAGACGTTCTGAACACTGTCCCTTTTTCTTTGCACAGAAGTATATACAGTGTGGCAGTTACTGTAATCTCCTCCCCCTTGCAAACAGCCACTCTCGAATCTTGGACCTCTAGGACTCTCTGTCTTGCATGCTTGGGTGCAAGGCCAAGCAAAATGAAGAGGAGAATAATTAGAGAAAGAGGAGGACATTGGTGGAGAATTGGGAGCAGGTAAGGTGAAAGGGCACAGGAGAAAAGAGATGCATGGAGGTTTTTTGGTTTCTGTGGGAAACAAGTTGACACACTTGGGCCTCATTTTGTATTCACAGAACAGAGAGTTAACGATATAAGTAGCTAGATAGTGGAGCAACTGCCACGAAGTCTGTACACTGAAGAGAACAGTCTCACATCTAGTTTTCATTTTGTTTTATGTCATAGTACCTTATTGATAGCATTCACTGGTGTGTTTGTAGAACACAGATGTGTTCAAATGCTCTGGTTTTGTCTACATGGTTATTTCCTTGTCCTATTTGTAAGGAATCCAACATTGTAAGACATATTGCATGTTTTTCTCTTGACGATCGTTGACCTTGAAGCGTCATGAACTAAGTTGAGCTGTTGGATTTTGTGGAGAAACTTTCAAAAGGGTCTGTGAAAAAGGCATTGTGGTGAGTCGCATTATGCACCCGAGCGTAAGGAGCAGATATCTGCCACCAGCCCAACTTGGCCTGGATTGCCTCTGTTTTAGTTCCCCCGGTTAGTGCTTTTCTCCCTAACCACTCTTGTGACTGTGATCATGTGAGTAAGGGCTGAGTTGCTACTGATTTCTGTGTGAGGTAAGCTGGTTTGAGGGAGGAAATCTGTGGACCTAGTCATTTTCCTTGGTGGTAAGCTTTCAGGGGTGCAAAAAGATTGATCTTCCTGGGGACTTTTCTGGTCCCAGGAAGATAGCGCATAGATGGGACCTCCAAAGACACACATTGAATCTTTAGGCCTGTTTTTCCTATTATGAGATACGAGTTTCTTCACTGATGGGGATGATGCTTATCTGAGAAGAAATTGTGAAAGGTGGTGTAGTATAGAGGTGTGGCTTAAGCTTGTAAGTTTTCTTCAAGGTTTTTCCCCTAAGCTTCCTACTTCAGACGGCCTACTTACATGATACTAGTATGTGATGTCAGGCTAACAACTTCCTAAATACCGGCAGGCCAGATCAGTGTCTCTTTTCTCTATATTGCCATGGAAATCAAGGGTCCCGCCGAATTTTCCATCGAAACAGTTGATTTGTGTTGTCTCTGGGAATTCTGAAGGGCGTACCGTTGCTTCCTAACCGGTGTCGTTTGGGAGATCTACCTCTGTACGTCCAAATGATTCATTTTGAGGCTTTGCTCATGTGCGCAGTAAACCCTTGAATTCCCTACGACCTTCCTTTCCTCCATCTCATACCCCATTAAGCCCGCTTCAGTTTATCTCCTGCATTTCTTTGGAATCTGTCAGCTCTTCCTCAACATCCTAATACTGAACTTGCCTGTCTGTTGCGACTAGGTCCTAACTAGTGTCCATATATCTTGTTTCCTTCCAATCCATTCTTCACACAAGAAACCTTCAAAGCAAGCTGGAACATTGCTCATAAACATCGCTCACAAACATTGTTTTGAGACTAGAAAACACAGTGTTGGCCTTGAAGACTCTGCGTGGTCTAGAATCCTCTCTGCTCCTCTAGCCCCATCTTGTGCCACTTGTGCCCTCACTTTCTATGCTTCAGATACACTGAATTAACCTTAGTTCTCACTCATCTGACAGAAGTCAGTTGAGATATGATTTTTCACTGTGATTCCTCGCATTAAGGAATTTGATGATCAGGTTTTGTGTGAGGACTAAAACTAAACTGGGAAGTGGAAGAATTGAGTTTCAACCGTTTCAGTCAACACGCACGTATTAATGATACCTACGTATCGAACACCGGGCTAGGTTTCATGAGGGATCCAGAAGTTCTGGCCATCTCTGGTTTTGGATATCCCTTAGTTGTTGAGACCTTTGCGTTGTCTGGTTGCCTTTTGTCTGTTTTCCAGATGGGAAAACAGGAACAAGGGAAGTATAGGTTATTACTAGGTGGGGTTGAACAAGCGGAGCAGCAAACTGCAAAGCTGAAAGAAGAGGGACGTACTCTAGAGGGATATGATTTCCATTTTCAAGGCGCCTGCATCCTGTGCAGGGAGACAGCCTAACATAAAATGTGCCTAACAACAAATATATTGACTTCTTACTAAAAATCTCCAGTTCATGTAACCAAGGGGTTTATACCTTCTCCTTTAAAAGTGATATTCCTGGGACTTCCCTGGTGGTCCAGTGGTGAAGACTCTGCGCTTCCAATGCTAGCAGGCGTGGGTTCAATCCCTGGCTGGGGAGCTAAGATCCCACATGCTGCGCAGCCAAAGAAATGTTTTTCGAAAGTTATATTCCTGTATTATTGAATTTAGTGGTTTAGATTTTGTTTTAACGTTAAGAAGATGACAGTTTCTTTACCAGGAACAAACAAAACATAATGTAAAAATAGTTTCCCAGAAACGATGTCCATCATTCTCTTCTTCCCTTTCTCCCGCAGACTGGTGTTTCATCTTGACGAGTTCTCTGTCAGTCCGTAGGAAAGCTGTCTGGCTTGGAGGTTGCAATCCCAGGGAATTTTTCATCAGCGGGGAAGTCTCCATCACTACAGAGGAATCAAGGGAGAAGTCAGTCCCTGGTAAGTGAGATGCTCCCCCTAAACACCAACACAGCAGTCGTGTACCTTTCAAGGGGTTCAGGGGCAAGATGGGCAAGGCATTTCTGCTAACTCTTCTTAAGGATCATGGACAGTGCCCTATGCTACGAGGTAAGCGGTGACTGTTGTAATTCTTACTGGTGATCATTTCCTGTCACTGATTCTTGGCTTTCTTTGTATTTCATAGGACTGTTGTAAGTCCAATACAAAATGAGTCTTATTTTTAAAACACACTGAAATGTTTTACAAAGCCTAGCATTCTCATCTAGAGTCCTTTCAATTCTCCCCACTTTCCCGAGAGGCTACGAACACTTCACACCATGAACTAGGAGAGGGGGTAGAGCCCTTTCTGATGAAATATATCAACAAAGACAGAGTCTTAGCCTGCTTGCTCTCTGGACAGGATCTCGGACCACAAGGTCTTAAATCCTGGTATAAATGAAGGAAGTGAGGACAGTTCAACTGGCACTCTCATAACAAGAGTTCTGAAACACCTTCCAAAGAGACTGTAGCAGTAGATGAGGGAAGGGAGTGCCACAGTGTGGTATAGTACAGGGGGAGTGATCGGCTACAGCAGTGAAAAATGTGGTACCTATTGGTGTGCTCTCGGGGTTCTTGTACATGTAGCATAGATGACCTTTACAGTGGCCCTCCCACCTTCCCTCCTGCATTAGGTGTTCTTTTTTTTTTTTTTAATTTATGTTTATTTATTTATTTATTGTTTGAACTTATTTATTCTACGTATTTATTTTTTTGGCCGCACTGGGTCTTCATTGCTGTGCAAGGGCTTTCTCTAGTTATGGCTAGCGGGGGCTACTCTTGGTTGCGGTGTGCGGGCTTCTCATCGCGGTGGCTTCTCTTGTAGCGGAGCATGGGCTCTAGGCGCCTGGGCTTCGGTAGTTGAGGCTCACGGGCTCTAGAATGCAGGCTCAGTCGTTGTGGCACATGCGCTTAGTTGCTGCACGGCATGTGGGATCTTCCCAGACCAGGGCTCGAACCCGTGTCCCCTGCATTGGCAGGCGCCACCAGGGAAGCCCTAGGTGTTCTTCTATAGAGTCTAAAAACAGAGAGCACTGAGAGAAGGTAGTGGTTATTAAAGGCTCAGGATCTAAATTCTACCTGTCGCTACGCCACTTCCCAGCTGTCGATTTGACCCCATTTTTGAACGCCGACCTCATTCTTCAACTTTCTCTGCCGTTTGTATACTCACCTTGAAAACTTGTTTCTGTGATGCGTTGAGCAGACACAGGGTGGCAGGCTGCAGAGGTGGAAGCTGGTGGTCGGATATTTGTGGGCTGAATCTCCTTCAGTCCCATTCCCATTTCTGGTTGCACAGAGGCCCTACTTCCTGTGTGTGACGCAGAGCCATAGGATTGCGGGCAGGAGCCAAGTTCTCCATGCAGTAAAGACCCCAGTGTGCCTTGGTTATAGTAATCTACCTGGCTTCCTTCCCGGTAGGGAAGTGACAGGCGGCTATGCCCCTGATTTGTTCGTGGGCCTCCTGATCCAGCAGTTCCCTTGGCTCTGCCCCTGTCGTCAGCTGCCCCTAGGATAACTGTGAGCCCTTGCCACTTCTCTGGTAGATTTCCCTATTCCCCCACTATAATCACACCTGAATAAGGCAACTCAGACCTTTCAGAGATGTGTCCTGAACCTCTTGTTTTCTGAAATACCTATCTGGTGGTTGTGAGACTGAAGGCCAACGTCCCCAAGAGACTTTTTCTATTTCTCCTAGTAAAGCTAGACTCATCTTCTGTCCCCTTCAACTCTCCTCAAATTGTGTTCTTTCAACCCAGACCTCTGACCCTGCTTTTTACTTCTGCCATTTCATCCTCACTCCTGCTTCCTTTCCTAAATCCATACCTCTCTGTTGGCCTTCCTAGGCCTGGGCCAAGTTCCTTCCTCTTTCCTCAGTGTTTACCCCTTTCCTTCATTCTCCCATCCAACTTTCAGTCCTTCCTTTCTCACGCCTCAGTTAGCAGCATCTCAAAATTCTTAAGGTTTATTACTCATCTAGTCATTGTATTCCATTTACTTATTCAGTTCTATACCTATCTTACCTATGTATGGAAGAACAGCTGGTAGCCAAGGTGGCACCAAGAATCCCAGCAGCTCTCACTTGACGTATCCGTAGTAGTCAGCAATTTCCATTTGTTTTTCCCTCTCGGTGAGAAATGGCAGCTTCCCCGAAGAGGTGTATCTGGCAGCATTCTCCCGTTGTTGTTGAGCCCGCCTCTTCATGGCCTCTCGCTCTGGCCTCTGCTCTTGTTCGATGGGCTTTGACATGACTGGCTCAGGCACGTTGGGTTCCCTCCATGGAACTCGTTGCTTGCTGAAGTCTTGGAGTAGAAATTGGGTTTGGAGCTTGGGTGGGGACTGGCGCTTAGTCCCAGCAGGGGGAACAGGCTCGCGCTGGAGAGAAGCGCCAGATGAAGTTTGGTAGGGTGCAGGCCTAGGAGCAGCGGACTGAGGGACACGGGGCTGGGTATGGTTGGTCCAAGCCGGTTGGGTTGGGTTGGTCACAGTTGGCTGAGCTGGTTTGGCGGGACCTGGCAAAGAGGCAGGAGCTGGCTGGGATGAATTGACTGCAGCAGGTTGAGCTGAGTCAGTAGAACCAGGCTGGGCACGGTAAGCCCCAGCAGGCCGACGTGAGGCCAGAGACTGTGGCCTCCGAGGAGCGGGTCGAGCTTGAGGCTTGTCCCAGGCAGAAAAAGGCAGAGGTATCAACTTGACCTTCCCAGGAGGAGGCCGCTCATACTGGGATGGAGAGGGACACTCTGTTTCAGCACTGCTGTCTGGTTTCTGGGCTTGGACCTGCGTTTTCTCAGGACTCTTCCCCTCACGTGGGGTATGCCGCCATGGCTGGATAGCTGGGGGTGGCTGGGGGTCTTTGGGGTTGCTTGCATTTCCCAAGAGCCGACAGGAAGAGAGCCCAGTTTTCGTCTCATTCTTCCTCCCCAGCGCATGAAGGACCTTCACAGACTCCAGCATGCGCACGCCAAGGGAGGTTCGAGGCTTTTGCAAGCTCTCTTGGAGAAGCTCAGTTTGGTGTTCCTTTCGCTTCGTGTTGGGGATTGCTGGCTTCTCTTCTGCCTTGACTTTGTTCCCTGACTGCTTGTTCTCTTCAGCCTTGTTTCTTCCTCTGGTCCTTTTGGTCTTTTCCTGCCCGTGGCTCTTAGTTTTGCTGACCTTTCTGGATGCAGCTTTCTGAGGTTTGCCTTGCGAGTGCTTGGCCGTGTTCACAGGAGCCCTGTCACTGACTGCAGCATTGCATAGAACCACTTCTCCCCCTAACAGGCACTCTGGATTCTTTGGCTGGCTTTTGGCCTTGGGAGCACCACTGATAGGCTCAGAGGCTTTCTGTTTGTTCTTCCTGGGTTGATGAGAGGGAACCTTTACGACACTTGGCTTTTCCTGCACCTGATTCACCTTAATGGCTCTGGTGTCTTTAGCTTTGATCACGTTGGGACCTTGGGATTGACCAAGATCTTTCAAAGAATTAAAGAGCTGGGGAAGGTGACTCTCCTCCGCCAGTGTCGTCATGTCTGCAAAACCACTGCTAGGTTCAGTCCCATTTTCAAGTGTCCCTAGGTCCTGACGACTGCGGCTGTTCTCTCTCAGATCAGCATTTTCAGAACCAGGCTGCTCCTCTTGGCTGAGGGGATCGGTGCAGGCCAGCGGCTGGTGAATATCAGGGATTCCTAAAGGGCGTAGTGGAGGATCTTGGTTCTCTGTTGGGATCTGGTAGGCATCCAGAGGCTTTGAAAGCTTGGTTTTGATATCATCCACGTTCTTACTCTCTGTTTGTCCCTGGCTTGGAGCTGGAGGCAGGGCCAGGAGACGACTGGCACTCTGGACTGGAGCTGTCACTGAAATGTCCCCAAGTTCAGACGGTGGGTTACTCTCAAGTATGTGACTGTTTCTGGTACTGCAGGACTTGGGGAGTTGTTGAGTTTGTGTCACACGAAACGTCTGGCTCGGAGGTCGCAATCCCAGGGAATTGTTCATCACCGGGGAAGTCTCCGTCACTACAAAGGGATCAAGGGAGAAGTCAGTCCCTGGGAAGTGAGATGCTCCCCCTAAACACCAACACAGCAGTCATGTACCTTTCAAGGGGTTCAGGGGCAAGATGGGCAAGGCATTTCTGCTAACTCTTCTTAAGGACCATGGACAGTGCCCTATGCTACGAGGTAAGCGGTGACTGTTGTAATTCTTACTGGTGATCATTTCCTGTCACTGATTCTTGGCTTTCTTTGTATTTCATAGGACTGTTGTAAGTCCAATACAAAATGAGTCTTATTTTTAAAACACACTGAAATGTTTTACAAAGCCTAGCATTCTCATCTAGAGTCCTTTCAATTCTCCCCACTTTCCCGAGAGGCTACGAACACTTCACACCATGAACTAGGAGAGGGGGTAGAGCCCTTTCTGATGAAATGTATCAACAAAGACAGAGTCTCAGCCTGCTTGCTCTCTGGACAGGATCTCAGACCACAAGGTCTTAAATCCTGGTATAAATGAAGGAAGTGAGGACAGTTCAACTGGCACTCTCACAACGAGAGTTCTGAAACACCTTCCAAAGAGACTATAGCAGTAGATGAGGGAAGGGAGTGCTACAGTGTGGTAGTACAGGGGGAATGATCGGCTACAGCAGTGAAAAATGTGGTACCTATTGGTGTGCTCTCGGGGTTCTTGTACATGTAGCATAGATGACCTTTACAGTGTCCCTCCCACCTTCCCACCTGCATTAGGTTTGTTTTTTTTTTTTAATTTATGTTTATTTATTTATTGTTTGAACTTATTTGTTCTACGTATTTATTTTTTTGGCCGCACTGGGTCTTCATCGCTGTGCACGGGCTTTCTCTAGTTGGCGGCTAGCGGGGGCTGCTCTTGGTTGCGGTGTGCGGGCTTCTCATCGCGGTGGCGTCTGTTGCTGCGGAGCATGGGCTGCAGGCGCGTGGGCTTCGGTAGTTGCGGCTCACGGGCTCTAGAATGCAGGCTCAGTCGTTGTGGCACATGGGCTTAGTTGCTCCACGGCATGTGGGATCTTCCCAGACCAGGGCTCGAACCCGTGTCCCCCGCATTGCATTGACAGGCGGATTCTTCACCACGGCGCCACCAGGGAAGCCCTAGGTGTTCTTCTATAGAGTCTCAAAACAGAGGGCACTGAGCGAAGGTAGTGGTTATTAAAGGCTCGGGATCTAAATTCTACCTGTCTCTACACCACTTCCCAGCTGTCGATTTGACCCCACTTTTGAACGCCAACCTCATTCTTCAACTTTCTCTGCCGTTTGTATACTCACCTTGAAAACTTGTTTCTGTGATGCGTTGAGCAGACACAGGGTGGCAGATTGCAGAGGTGGAAGCTGGTGGTCGGATATTTGTGGGCTCGATCTCCTTCAGTCCCATTCCCATTTCTGGTTGCACAGAGGCCCTACTTCCTGTGTGTGACGCAGAGCCATAGGATTGCGGGCAGGAGCCAAGTTCTCCATACAGTAAAGACCCCAGTGTGCCTTGGTTATAGTAATCTACCTGGCTTCCTTCCTGGTAGGGAGGTGACAGGCGGCTATGCCCCTGATTTGGAATCTGAGATGGTGTTCCCTGAGCAAGGCTGGCAGAAAGCGATGGATATAGAGGGACCATGTTATTGGCGTCTGAAGTTTTATCATAGTGGGCTGCCATAAACATGGAGGAAGCAACTGTGTGCCGGTCAGTGAGTGCCAGAGTAAAGTCTCCGGGTGAAGAAGAATTCTTTTCAGTGCTTCGTGTGATGTCCCACCGAAGAACGCCTGGATAGGAAGGAGCTGAAGTGGAGATCTGGCTGTGGTCAGTAACTCCAGATACCGTAGTCGTGCTAGAATGTTGGTAAAGGTAGGCACTACCCGTGAGTGTCTGGAAAGAGGTACCAGTAGCTGATGGCGAACTGACGGCAGGGGCAGAGACTCTGGAGAAGTTGCAGACACTTCGTGTTAGGGAAGTTGCATTGCTCATCACAGGAAGAGAATGCTGCAGAGATTTCAGAGTTCCAAGTAGAGATGGATTTTGGAAATTTTCTGTAAGAACAAGAGGGTCATGAAAAACTCAGGGAGGTTGAGAAATTCTCAGTCCGTTTGAGGAACAGCATTATCTTAAGGTTCTTGCTATCAGGACACCTCTACTATCAATACTTGCTGAGAAACCCAAAATCAGACAGTTAATGATGGCTGTAAGGACTGAGCAGTTTTCCACTCTTCTGTATTAACTGCCTGTGCTCCCATCTTGGGCACAGATGGGCAGAAGAGCCAAGTGGTATGGTTCAGACATTGTTCTCTAGGCTGGAAGCAACCTTCTCCCTGCCCTGTCTTTCCCTTCAGCCTGCACTCGTATTGACTTCTATGCTACTTCCTAGACTGGAAGCATTTTAGAACTAGGAGGCCCTTAGAGAACTTCGATTTTCTCAGTCTCATTTCGTGAGTAAGGAAACTGAGGCTCAGAGAGGTCGGGTTGACTTGTTCAAGTTCTCTCATTATGTTAGTATCATTACCAGGTTCCAGAACCTACGTATCCTGACTTCCTTGCCAGGACTCTACTCTGAGCATGATACTGCCAGAAAGCAGGAGAAATAGAACTTACAATATAGGCATTTTTTTGGTCCATTAGAAAACAGTACGGCTATTACCATTGTCGTCTTCAGTGTCTCCCTTTGCTTGTACAGTTCCCATGCTATTACCTAGAGTTGACGTATAGCTCAGTCCAACTGGTGAATTGTGAAAGAGTCATTTTTGCCCTCTTCAAGCCTGGATTCTCATCCTACCTCAAAATGATTACCCGCAAGTGGATATCTTAAGTGCTTTTGGAAAGAGAAAAGTTATCTGATGACTTCGGATTACTCATCTATAAAGTGGTTATAACACCACCACCAATAATAATAGCAGTAATAATTAATAGATGAATAAGCTGATATATTGCATCTGATTTATATGGAGGAAGATACAATAAGTTCTAGAAAGACAAAGAAAAATCATGACAAGCACATTACATAACGAAAAAGGAATCCATAGATATTAATGAAAACTGGGGTATGTGGCAAGTATCAAAGCCTAATGAATTTACTAACAAATGACATTCTGTACCATCCATGCAATATTAGGAAAGTGAATGTTGCCCGCTCTATTTTAGTGAATGCTATTAACCAAAACACACGATAGAGGTGATAGAGGTGAATGAATTCCTAGCCAATGCATACAGACAGAGACGGTATATCAGTAAACAATGCCTAACAAGCAACAGAATGCAATAAATGTGAATGTATAGGTAGCCACAACATATATAGACAAGTATTGCAATGAAAAGCGGTACGAAGCAGACAGCAAAATAATAAGGGTAAAAGAGTTTCATGATTGTGCTCATTCATATTTTTACCCAGCAAGTAACAGGTATTCAGCCTAGGAGAAATATATATTTCAATGAATATAACTTATATAATAAGCAGAAAGGAAGCTTAAAAAGTATCAGGAAGGTTTTTGTATTTATCCTAGAACTTAGATTAGAATTATCTTCAACATCCAGGAAGATGACATCCCAAAACCTCAAAAAACCATCATCCCTAGAATCCAACGAAAAAAGATTTTCAAATGTAAGAAAATCCAAAGGACTCCACAACATTGTTTTCGATAAATGTGGATGTTTGTTTTTTTTTTTCTTTTGCCGCGCCGCGTGGCCCTGGCCGTGAAAGCACCGAGTCCTAAGCACTGGACCGCCAGGGAATTCCCTAAATGGGGAATTAGAGATGTGGGGCTTGACTTTTTCTTTTTCTCCTTCGGTAGCTAAGATCTACAAGCGAACGATGGCTGTTGATCAATGTGCTCTCTGTGTTAGGAAGGAAATAACTGTGAAAATGAAAAGCAGCCTTGCCTTAGAACCTACATATCACACAAAGGAAATAGTCCTTCTGATTCAATTTAGAAGATGCCACTTAAAATGTTTAATTGGTAAAATGTCTACCTAGTTTAAAAATTAGAAAGAATAAAACACTGAAAATCAGCCCCCTAGATAACCACTTTGGTTTCTTGTTTATAGGAAGCATCATTTCTAAAACATATTTCTAAAATGTTTATATTCAAAACTGTCAAGTGCCAACTGTATTCAGAGAGGCAATAAAAGAAAGAAAACGGAGTATGACTTTTCTGATAAGCTGCCTTTCCTGGTGATCCCCTGTTCTGGCCTGACTTTCCTTCTTAGTCTGTTAATGTAAGGATTTGCTACCATCAACTTTGTTTTGCCCTGCTCTGAGCAGATTTCCCTCTGTGCTGTTTCTGCTTTAATTTAAAATCTTTGGTTCCCATCAGCATTCCATTGCAAACTACGTTTTTCTTGAGAGCCCCTCTATGCTTTCCCTCTTGATTCTTATATTTTTTTTCCCATCTCTTGGTTCCTGTTGGCCTGTGCTAATGAAAACAATCCTCAACTTCCTTACGTTTGACTCTGTGCCTCCCTATATAGCCCAGTACTCTCCATCCTCTCTCCCTATTCTCTCTTTTCAGCTGGTCGCAGTACTAGTGGAGGGAGACCATTAGAGATGAAACATCTTGGTATATATTGCTAGTTTTCTATGTCACCTGGCTTTTCTATGTTTCTGTTGAAACCCTCTTGAGAAGTCTCTGATTTCATTTTCTCCATGGGTACCCTTTAAGGCTCAATACTGGAAAGGAAGGGGATCAGAGTGATCAACCCAATGTGGTAGCCTAACGTAACAGATAAGGAAAGCAGCAGGCTTTGTGAGACAGTCAGCGATTCGTCCAAAGTCACACAGATAGTAAACGTCCAAGTCAAAACTGAAGTTAGGTCTCCAGACTTGTAGTTCAATACTTTCCCTCATCATTCCCTGCTATGTTGAATCTCCTACTCAATTTAGGGGCCAAAGAAATCGAACGCAAAACTTTCCAAAGTGTCTTTTCTTACCTGACATGGTCAGAGAAGAGGAACCATCAACTGCAGGTACAAGGGCTGAGGAGACAACACTAGAGGATGTCTGAGTGGCTGCAGCTGAACGGCGCACGTGTCCAGTCCAGAGGTCACTGGTTACTGGTCCAAACAGCTCCACGGAAACCCCAAGACTCTACCAAGTGGTAGTAGGTTTGGTAGGAGAGTGATGTCACAAAGCAGGCAGTTGGAAGGTATGAGCTAGCCAATAGGGAGGTCCGATCCCCAAGAGGAAGGCGGGGTTGGGTGAAGAGAGTGTAGGAGAGCTAAAACAACACCTACATTTCTGAGCTCTGGGGAGGAAATCCTAGAAGACAGACTTACCTCCCCCAGGCTCTTCCATTAGGGAAATCATTGCAACATTTCTTACAGACGTTCATTAATATAATGAACTAACAGTTGCTTATATTCTACAGAGTATTCTATTTTATGTATCATATACTTAGAGCTATAGAGATCTTAACTTAATTAATATCCTTAGGAAGGAAAGTGCCATCTAGTTTGAACTATTAACAGTTGTTCTGAAATCATATGTGTCTAATGAGTGAACTGATAGCAGCTTTCAAGGAGCAAAAGTAGGGATGAAGAAGCTCTTTTTGTAGCTTGGTTCAAGAGTAGGGTGAAGTTTGTTGAGTGTACCTTGTGGAGAATGTTGTGGTCCAAGGCTCTTCTCTTCGAGTTTCTTCTCCTTGACTCCTGCCTTCCTTGGGCTGGGCTAGGCTGGGGGCCAGGTTGGACTTGCGACTTAGCATTTCTCTTCCGCTTTCTTCTTCTTTTTTTTTTTTTTTTTTTCCTTCCATTATGGGCATTGCTTCTAGGACAAGCCTTGATCTTGCATTGGATGTTACTTCCTGTCAACTTCCAGCAGCAGGAGTCTTCTTTTCAGTGCTTGATGCTTCACGAAATCGACTCTGCCCGTTGGCAGCAAATACCAGAGAGCTAGGAGACAGAGCTGGTTGCAGACCTTTCCTCTTCCAGCCTTTGGTTGCAATTCTTTGGCCCATAATTTGCTAGCTCTGGTTCCTTGGGGCCACACAGGTATCCTGCCATCCAGCTCTTTTTCTATGTGAGAGACGTTCTGAACACTGTCCCTTTTTCTTTGCACAGAAGTATATACAGTGTGGCAGTTACTGTAATCTCCTCCCCCTTGCAAACAGCCACTCTCGAATCTTGGACCTCTAGGACTCTCTGTCTTGCATGCTTGGGTGCAAGGCCAAGCAAAATGAAGAGGAGAATAATTAGAGAAAGAGGAGGACATTGGTGGAGAATTGGGAGCAGGTAAGGTGAAAGGGCACAGGAGAAAAGAGATGCATGGAGGTTTTTTGGTTTCTGTGGGAAACAAGTTGACACACTTGGGCCTCATTTTGTATTCACAGAACAGAGAGTTAACGATATAAGTAGCTAGATAGTGGAGCAACTGCCACGAAGTCTGTACACTGAAGAGAACAGTCTCACATCTAGTTTTCATTTTGTTTTATGTCATAGTACCTTATTGATAGCATTCACTGGTGTGTTTGTAGAACACAGATGTGTTCAAATGCTCTGGTTTTGTCTACATGGTTATTTCCTTGTCCTATTTGTAAGGAATCCAACATTGTAAGACATATTGCATGTTTTTCTCTTGACGATCGTTGACCTTGAAGCGTCATGAACTAAGTTGAGCTGTTGGATTTTGTGGAGAAACTTTCAAAAGGGTCTGTGAAAAAGGCATTGTGGTGAGTCGCATTATGCACCCGAGCGTAAGGAGCAGATATCTGCCACCAGCCCAACTTGGCCTGGATTGCCTCTGTTTTAGTTCCCCCGGTTAGTGCTTTTCTCCCTAACCACTCTTGTGACTGTGATCATGTGAGTAAGGGCTGAGTTGCTACTGATTTCTGTGTGAGGTAAGCTGGTTTGAGGGAGGAAATCTGTGGACCTAGTCATTTTCCTTGGTGGTAAGCTTTCAGGGGTGCAAAAAGATTGATCTTCCTGGGGACTTTTCTGGTCCCAGGAAGATAGCGCATAGATGGGACCTCCAAAGACACACATTGAATCTTTAGGCCTGTTTTTCCTATTATGAGATACGAGTTTCTTCACTGATGGGGATGATGCTTATCTGAGAAGAAATTGTGAAAGGTGGTGTAGTATAGAGGTGTGGCTTAAGCTTGTAAGTTTTCTTCAAGGTTTTTCCCCTAAGCTTCCTACTTCAGACGGCCTACTTACATGATACTAGTATGTGATGTCAGGCTAACAACTTCCTAAATACCGGCAGGCCAGATCAGTGTCTCTTTTCTCTATATTGCCATGGAAATCAAGGGTCCCGCCGAATTTTCCATCGAAACAGTTGATTTGTGTTGTCTCTGGGAATTCTGAAGGGCGTACCGTTGCTTCCTAACCGGTGTCGTTTGGGAGATCTACCTCTGTACGTCCAAATGATTCATTTTGAGGCTTTGCTCATGTGCGCAGTAAACCCTTGAATTCCCTACGACCTTCCTTTCCTCCATCTCATACCCCATTAAGCCCGCTTCAGTTTATCTCCTGCATTTCTTTGGAATCTGTCAGCTCTTCCTCAACATCCTAATACTGAACTTGCCTGTCTGTTGCGACTAGGTCCTAACTAGTGTCCATATATCTTGTTTCCTTCCAATCCATTCTTCACACAAGAAACCTTCAAAGCAAGCTGGAACATTGCTCATAAACATCGCTCACAAACATTGTTTTGAGACTAGAAAACACAGTGTTGGCCTTGAAGACTCTGCGTGGTCTAGAATCCTCTCTGCTCCTCTAGCCCCATCTTGTGCCACTTTTGCCCTCACTTTCTATGCTTCAGATACACTGAATTAACCTTAGTTCTCACTCATCTGACAGAAGTCAGTTGAGATATGATTTTTCACTGTGATTCCTCGCATTAAGGAATTTGATGATCAGGTTTTGTGTGAGGACTAAAACTAAACTGGGAAGTGGAAGAATTGAGTTTCAACCGTTTCAGTCAACACGCACGTATTAATGATACCTACGTATCGAACACCGGGCTAGGTTTCATGAGGGATCCAGAAGTTCTGGCCATCTCTGGTTTTGGATATCCCTTAGTTGTTGAGACCTTTGCGTTGTCTGGTTGCCTTTTGTCTGTTTTCCAGATGGGAAAACAGGAACAAGGGAAGTATAGGTTATTACTAGGTGGGGTTGAACAAGCGGAGCAGCAAACTGCAAAGCTGAAAGAAGAGGGACGTACTCTAGAGGGATATGATTTCCATTTTCAAGGCGCCTGCATCCTGTGCAGGGAGACAGCCTAACATAAAATGTGCCTAACAACAAATATATTGACTTCTTACTAAAAATCTCCAGTTCATGTAACCAAGGGGTTTATACCTTCTCCTTTAAAAGTGATATTCCTGGGACTTCCCTGGTGGTCCAGTGGTGAAGACTCTGCGCTTCCAATGCTAGCAGGCGTGGGTTCAATCCCTGGCTGGGGAGCTAAGATCCCACATGCTGCGCAGCCAAAGAAATGTTTTTCGAAAGTTATATTCCTGTATTATTGAATTTAGTGGTTTAGATTTTGTTTTAACGTTAAGAAGATGACAGTTTCTTTACCAGGAACAAACAAAACATAATGTAAAAATAGTTTCCCAGAAACGATGTCCATCATTCTCTTCTTCCCTTTCTCCCGCAGACTGGTGTTTCATCTTGACGAGTTCTCTGTCAGTCCGTAGGAAAGCTGTCTGGCTTGGAGATTGCAATCCCAGGGAATTTTTCATCAGCGGGGAAGTCTCCATCACTACAGAGGAATCAAGGGAGAAGTCAGTCCCTGGTAAGTGAGATGCTCCCCCTAAACACCAACACAGCAGTCATGTAACTTTCAAGGGGTTCAGGGGCAAGATGGGCAAGGCATTTCTGCTAACTCTTCTTAAGGATCATGGACAGTGCCCTATGCTACGAGGTAAGCGGTGACTGTTGTAATTCTTACTGGTGATCATTTCCTGTCACTGATTCTTGGCTTTCTTTGTATTTCATAGGACTGTTGTAAGTCCAATACAAAATGAGTCTTATTTTTAAAACACACTGAAATGTTTTACAAAGCCTAGCATTCTCATCTAGAGTCCTTTCAATTCTCCCCACTTTCCCGAGAGGCTACGAACACTTCACACCATGAACTAGGAGAGGGGGTAGAGCCCTTTCTGATGAAATATATTAACAAAGACAGAGTCTTAGCCTGCTTGCTCTCTGGACAGGATCTCGGACCACAAGGTCTTAAATCCTGGTATAAATGAAGGAAGTGAGGACAGTTCAACTGGCACTCTCATAACAAGAGTTCTGAAACACCTTCCAAAGAGACTGTAGCAGTAGATGAGGGAAGGGAGTGCCACAGTGTGGTATAGTACAGGGGGAGTGATCGGCTACAGCAGTGAAAAATGTGGTACCTATTGGTGTGCTCTCGGGGTTCTTGTACATGTAGCATAGATGACCTTTACAGTGGCCCTCCCACCTTCCCTCCTGCATTAGGTGTTCTTTTTTTTTTTTTTAATTTATGTTTATTTATTTATTTATTGTTTGAACTTATTTATTCTACGTATTTATTTTTTTGGCCGCACTGGGTCTTCATTGCTGTGCATGGGCTTTCTCTAGTTATGGCTAGTGGGGGCTACTCTTGGTTGCGGTGTGCGGGCTTCTCATCGCGGTGGCTTCTCTTGTAGCGGAGCATGGGCTGTAGGCGCGTGGGCTTCGGTAGTTGAGGCTCACGGGCTCTAGAATGCAGGCTCAGTCGTTGTGGCACATGCGCTTAGTTGCTGCACGGCATGTGGGATCTTCCCAGACCAGGGCTCGAACCCGTGTCCCCTGCATTGGCAGGCGCCACCAGGGAAGCCCTAGGTGTTCTTCTATAGAGTCTAAAAACAGAGAGCACTGAGAGAAGGTAGTGGTTATTAAAGGCTCAGGATCTAAATTCTACCTGTCGCTACGCCACTTCCCAGCTGTCGATTTGACCCCATTTTTGAACGCCGACCTCATTCTTCAACTTTCTCTGCCGTTTGTATACTCACCTTGAAAACTTGTTTCTGTGATGCGTTGAGCAGACACAGGGTGGCAGGCTGCAGAGGTGGAAGCTGGTGGTCGGATATTTGTGGGCTGAATCTCCTTCAGTCCCATTCCCATTTCTGGTTGCACAGAGGCCCTACTTCCTGTGTGTGACGCAGAGCCATAGGATTGCGGGCAGGAGCCAAGTTCTCCATGCAGTAAAGACCCCAGTGTGCCTTGGTTATAGTAATCTACCTGGCTTCCTTCCCGGTAGGGAAGTGACAGGCGGCTATGCCCCTGATTTGTTCGTGGGCCTCCTGATCCAGCAGTTCCCTTGGCTCTGCCCCTGTCGTCAGCTGCCCCTAGGATAACTGTGAGCCCTTGCCACTTCTCTGGTAGATTTCCCTATTCCCCCACTATAATCACACCTGAATAAGGCAACTCAGACCTTTCAGAGATGTGTCCTGAACCTCTTGTTTTCTGAAATACCTATCTGGTGGTTGTGAGACTGAAGGCCAACGTCCCCAAGAGACTTTTTCTATTTCTCCTAGTAAAGCTAGACTCATCTTCTGTCCCCTTCAACTCTCCTCAAATTGTGTTCTTTCAACCCAGACCTCTGACCCTGCTTTTTACTTCTGCCATTTCATCCTCACTCCTGCTTCCTTTCCTAAATCCATACCTCTCTGTTGGCCTTCCTAGGCCTGGGCCAAGTTCCTTCCTCTTTCCTCAGTGTTTACCCCTTTCCTTCATTCTCCCATCCAACTTTCAGTCCTTCCTTTCTCACGCCCCAGTTAGCAGCATCTCAAAATTCTTAAGGTTTATTACTCATCTAGTCATTGTATTCCATTTACTTATTCAGTTCTATACCTATCTTACCTATGTATGGAAGAACAGCTGGTAGCCAAGGTGGCACCAAGAATCCCAGCAGCTCTCACTTGACGTATCCGTAGTAGTCAGCAATTTCCATTTGTTTTTCCCTCTCGGTGAGAAATGGCAGCTTCCCCGAAGAGGTGTATCTGGCAGCATTCTCCCGTTGTTGTTGAGCCCGCCTCTTCATGGCCTCTCGCTCTGGCCTCTGCTCTTGTTCGATGGGCTTTGACATGACTGGCTCAGGCACGTTGGGTTCCCTCCATGGAACTCGTTGCTTGCTGAAGTCTTGGAGTAGAAATTGGGTTTGGAGCTTGGGTGGGGACTGGCGCTTAGTCCCAGCAGGGGGAACAGGCTCGCGCTGGAGAGAAGCGCCAGATGAAGTTTGGTAGGGTGCAGGCCTAGGAGCAGTGGACTGAGGGACACGGGGCTGGGTATGGTTGGTCCAAGCCGGTTGGGTTGGGTTGGTCACAGTTGGCTGAGCTGGTTTGGCGGGACCTGGCAAAGAGGCAGGAGCTGGCTGGGATGAATTGACTGCAGCAGGTTGAGCTGAGTCAGTAGAACCAGGCTGGGCACGGTAAGCCCCAGCAGGCCGACGTGAGGCCAGAGACTGTGGCCTCCGAGGAGCGGGTCGAGCTTGAGGCTTGTCCCAGGCAGAAAAAGGCAGAGGTATCAACTTGACCTTCCCAGGAGGAGGCCGCTCATACTGGGATGGAGAGGGACACTCTGTTTCAGCACTGCTGTCTGGTTTCTGGGCTTGGACCTGCGTTTTCTCAGGACTCTTCCCCTCACGTGGGGTATGCCGCCATGGCTGGATAGCTGGGGGTGGCTGGGGGTCTTTGGGGTTGCTTGCATTTCCCAAGAGCCGACAGGAAGAGAGCCCAGTTTTCGTCTCATTCTTCCTCCCCAGCGCATGAAGGACCTTCACAGACTCCAGCATGCGCACGCCAAGGGAGGTTCGAGGCTTTTGCAAGCTCTCTTGGAGAAGCTCAGTTTGGTGTTCCTTTCGCTTCGTGTTGGGGATTGCTGGCTTCTCTTCTGCCTTGACTTTGTTCCCTGACTGCTTGTTCTCTTCAGCCTTGTTTCTTCCTCTGTTCCTTTTGGTCTTTTCCTGCCCGTGGCTCTTAGTTTTGCTGACCTTTCTGGATGCAGCTTTCTGAGGTTTGCCTTGCGAGTGCTTGGCCGTGTTCACAGGAGCCCTGTCACTGACTGCAGCATTGCATAGGACCACTTCTCCCGCTAACAGGCACTCTGGATTCTTTGGCTGGCTTTTGGCCTTGGGAGCACCACTGATAGGCTCAGAGGCTTTCTGTTTGTTCTTCCTGGGTTGATGAGAGGGAACCTTTACGACACTTGGCTTTTCCTGCACCTGATTCACCTTAATGGCTCTGGTGTCTTTAGCTTTGATCACGTTGGGACCTTGGGATTGACCAAGATCTTTCAAAGAATTAAAGAGCTGGGGAAGGTGACTCTCCTCCGCCAGTGTCGTCATGTCTGCAAAACCACTGCTAGGTTCAGTCCCATTTTCAAGTGTCCCTAGGTCCTGACGACTGCGGCTGTTCTCTCTCAGATCAGCATTTTCAGAACCAGGCTGCTCCTCTTGGCTGAGGGGATCGGTGCAGGCCAGCGGCTGGTGAATATCAGGGATTCCTAAAGGGCGTAGTGGAGGATCTTGGTTCTCTGTTGGGATCTGGTAGGCATCCAGAGGCTTTGAAAGCTTGGTTTTGATATCATCCACGTTCTTACTCTCTGTTTGTCCCTGGCTTGGAGCTGGAGGCAGGGCCAGGAGACGACTGGCACTCTGGACTGGAGCTGTCACTGAAATGTCCCCAAGTTCAGACGGTGGGTTACTCTCAAGTATGTGACTGTTTCTGGTACTGCAGGACTTGGGGAGTTGTTGAGTTTGTGTCACACGAAACGTCTGGCTCGGAGGTCGCAATCCCAGGGAATTGTTCATCACCGGGGAAGTCTCCGTCACTACAAAGGGATCAAGGGAGAAGTCAGTCCCTGGGAAGTGAGATGCTCCCCCTAAACACCAACACAGCAGTCATGTACCTTTCAAGGGGTTCAGGGGCAAGATGGGCAAGGCATTTCTGCTAACTCTTCTTAAGGACCATGGACAGTGCCCTATGCTACGAGGTAAGCGGTGACTGTTGTAATTCTTACTGGTGATCATTTCCTGTCACTGATTCTTGGCTTTCTTTGTATTTCATAGGACTGTTGTAAGTCCAATACAAAATGAGTCTTATTTTTAAAACACACTGAAATGTTTTACAAAGCCTAGCATTCTCATCTAGAGTCCTTTCAATTCTCCCCACTTTCCCGAGAGGCTACGAACACTTCACACCATGAACTAGGAGAGGGGGTAGAGCCCTTTCTGATGAAATGTATCAACAAAGACAGAGTCTCAGCCTGCTTGCTCTCTGGACAGGATCTCAGACCACAAGGTCTTAAATCCTGGTATAAATGAAGGAAGTGAGGACAGTTCAACTGGCACTCTCACAACGAGAGTTCTGAAACACCTTCCAAAGAGACTATAGCAGTAGATGAGGGAAGGGAGTGCTACAGTGTGGTAGTACAGGGGGAATGATCGGCTACAGCAGTGAAAAATGTGGTACCTATTGGTGTGCTCTCGGGGTTCTTGTACATGTAGCATAGATGACCTTTACAGTGTCCCTCCCACCTTCCCACCTGCATTAGGTTTTTTTTTTTTTAATTTATGTTTATTTATTTATTGTTTGAACTTATTTGTTCTACGTATTTATTTTTTTGGCCGCACTGGGTCTTCATCGCTGTGCACGGGCTTTCTTTAGTTGGCGGCTAGCGGGGGCTGCTCTTGGTTGCGGTGTGCGGGCTTCTCATCGCGGTGGCGTCTGTTGCTGCGGAGCATGGGCTGCAGGCGCGTGGGCTTCGGTAGTTGCGGCTCACGGGCTCTAGAATGCAGGCTCAGTCGTTGTGGCACATGGGCTTAGTTGCTCCACGGCATGTGGGATCTTCCCAGACCAGGGCTCGAACCCGTGTCCCCCGCATTGCATTGACAGGCGGATTCTTCACCACGGCGCCACCAGGGAAGCCCTAGGTGTTCTTCTATAGAGTCTCAAAACAGAGGGCACTGAGCGAAGGTAGTGGTTATTAAAGGCTCGGGATCTAAATTCTACCTGTCTCTACACCACTTCCCAGCTGTCGATTTGACCCCACTTTTGAACGCCGACCTCATTCTTCAACTTTCTCTGCCGTTTGTATACTCACCTTGAAAACTTGTTTCTGTGATGCGTTGAGCAGACACAGGGTGGCAGATTGCAGAGGTGGAAGCTGGTGGTCGGATATTTGTGGGCTGAATCTCCTTCAGTCCCATTCCCATTTCTGGTTGCACAGAGGCCCTACTTCCTGTGTGTGACGCAGAGCCATAGGATTGCGGGCAGGAGCCAAGTTCTCCATACAGTAAAGACCCCAGTGTGCCTTGGTTATAGTAATCTACCTGGCTTCCTTCCTGGTAGGGAGGTGACAGGCGGCTATGCCCCTGATTTGGAATCTGAGATGGTGTTCCCTGAGCAAGGCTGGCAGAAAGCGATGGATATAGAGGGACCATGTTATTGGCGTCTGAATTTTTATCATAGTGGGCTGCCATAAACATGGAGGAAGCAACTGTGTGCCGGTCAGTGAGTGCCAGAGTAAAGTCTCCGGGTGAAGAAGAATTCTTTTCAGTGCTTCGTGTGATGTCCCACCGAAGAACGCCTGGATAGGAAGGAGCTGAAGTGGAGATCTGGCTGTGGTCAGTAACTCCAGATACCGTAGTCGTGCTAGAATGTTGGTAAAGGTAGGCACTACCCGTGAGTGTCTGGAAAGAGGTACCAGTAGCTGATGGCGAACTGACGGCAGGGGCAGAGACTCTGGAGAAGTTGCAGACACTTCGTGTTAGGGAAGTTGCATTGCTCACCACAGGAAGAGAATGCTGCAGAGATTTCAGAGTTCCAAGTAGAGATGGATTTTGGAAATTTTCTGTAAGAACAAGAGGGTCATGAAAAACTCAGGGAGGTTGAGAAATTCTCAGTCCGTTTGAGGAACAGCATTATCTTCAGGTTCTTGCTATCAGGACACCTCTACTATCAATACTTGCTGAGAAACCCAAAATCAGACAGTTAATGATGGCTGTAAGGACTGAGCAGTTTTCCACTCTTCTGTATTAACTGCCTGTGCTCCCATCTTGGGCACAGATGGGCAGAAGAGCCAAGTGGTATGGTTCAGACATTGTTCTCTAGGCTGGAAGCAACCTTCTCCCTGCCCTGTCTTTCCCTTCAGCCTGCACTCGTATTGACTTCTATGCTACTTCCTAGACTGGAAGCATTTTAGAACTAGGAGGCCCTTAGAGAACTTCGATTTTCTCAGTCTCATTTCGTGAGTAAGGAAACTGAGGCTCAGAGAGGTCGGGTTGACTTGTTCAAGTTCTCTCATTATGTTAGTATCATTACCAGGTTCCAGAACCTACGTATCCTGACTTCCTTGCCAGGACTCTACTCTGAGCATGATACTGCCAGAAAGCAGGAGAAATAGAACTTACAATATAGGCATTTTTTTGGTCCATTAGAAAACAGTACGGCTATTACCATTGTCGTCTTCAGTGTCTCCCTTTGCTTGTACAGTTCCCATGCTATTACCTAGAGTTGACGTATAGCTCAGTCCAACTGGTGAATTGTGAAAGAGTCATTTTTGCCCTCTTCAAGCCTGGATTCTCATCCTACCTCAAAATGATTACCCGCAAGTGGATATCTTAAGTGCTTTTGGAAAGAGAAAAGTTATCTGATGACTTCGGATTACTCATCTATAAAGTGGTTATAACACCACCACCAATAATAATAGCAGTAATAATTAATAGATGAATAAGCTGATATATTGCATCTGATTTATATGGAGGAAGATACAATAAGTTCTAGAAAGACAAAGAAAAATCATGACAAGCACATTACATAACGAAAAAGGAATCCATAGATATTAATGAAAACTGGGGTATGTGGCAAGTATCAAAGCCTAATGAATTTACTAACAAATGACATTCTGTACCATCCATGCAATATTAGGAAAGTGAATGTTGCCCGCTCTATTTTAGTGAATGCTATTAACCAAAACACACGATAGAGGTGATAGAGGTGAATGAATTCCTAGCCAATGCATACAGACAGAGACGGTATATCAGTAAACAATGCCTAACAAGCAACAGAATGCAATAAATGTGAATGTATAGGTAGCCACAACATATATAGACAAGTATTGCAATGAAAAGCGGTACGAAGCAGACAGCAAAATAATAAGGGTAAAAGAGTTTCATGATTGTGCTCATTCATATTTTTACCCAGCAAGTAACAGGTATTCAGCCTAGGAGAAATATATATTTCAATGAATATAACTTATATAATAAGCAGAAAGGAAGCTTAAAAAGTATCAGGAAGGTTTTTGTATTTATCCTAGAACTTAGATTAGAATTATCTTCAACATCCAGGAAGATGACATCCCAAAACCTCAAAAAACCATCATCCCTAGAATCCAACGAAAAAAGATTTTCAAATGTAAGAAAATCCAAAGGACTCCACAACATTGTTTTCGATAAATGTGGATGTTTGTTTTTTTTTTTCTTTTGCCGCGCCGCGTGGCCCTGGCCGTGAAAGCACCGAGTCCTAAGCACTGGACCGCCAGGGAATTCCCTAAATGGGGAATTAGAGATGTGGGGCTTGACTTTTTCTTTTTCTCCTTCGGTAGCTAAGATCTACAAGCGAACGATGGCTGTTGATCAATGTGCTCTCTGTGTTAGGAAGGAAATAACTGTGAAAATGAAAAGCAGCCTTGCCTTAGAACCTACATATCACACAAAGGAAATAGTCCTTCTGATTCAATTTAGAAGATGCCACTTAAAATGTTTAATTGGTAAAATGTCTACCTAGTTTAAAAATTAGAAAGACTAAAACACTGAAAATCAGCCCCCTAGATAACCACTTTGGTTTCTTGTTTATAGGAAGCATCATTTCTAAAACATATTTCTAAAATGTTTATATTCAAAACTGTCAAGTGCCAACTGTATTCAGAGAGGCAATAAAAGAAAGAAAACGGAGTATGACTTTTCTGATAAGCTGCCTTTCCTGGTGATCCCCTGTTCTGGCCTGACTTTCCTTCTTAGTCTGTTAATGTAAGGATTTGCTACCATCAACTTTGTTTTGCCCTGCTCTGAGCAGATTTCCCTCTGTGCTGTTTCTGCTTTAATTTAAAATCTTTGGTTCCCATCAGCATTCCATTGCAAACTACGTTTTTCTTGAGAGCCCCTCTATGCTTTCCCTCTTGATTCTTATATTTTTTTTCCCATCTCTTGGTTCCTGTTGGCCTGTGCTAATGAAAACAATCCTCAACTTCCTTACGTTTGACTCTGTGCCTCCCTATATAGCCCAGTACTCTCCATCCTCTCTCCCTATTCTCTCTTTTCAGCTGGTCGCAGTACTAGTGGAGGGAGACCATTAGAGATGAAACATCTTGGTATATATTGCTAGTTTTCTATGTCACCTGGCTTTTCTATGTTTCTGTTGAAACCCTCTTGAGAAGTCTCTGATTTCATTTTCTCCATGGGTACCCTTTAAGGCTCAATACTGGAAAGGAAGGGGATCAGAGTGATCAACCCAATGTGGTAGCCTAACGTAACAGATAAGGAAAGCAGCAGGCTTTGTGAGACAGTCAGCGATTCGTCCAAAGTCACACAGATAGTAAACGTCCAAGTCAAAACTGAAGTTAGGTCTCCAGACTTGTAGTTCAATACTTTCCCTCATCATTCCCTGCTATGTTGAATCTCCTACTCAATTTAGGGGCCAAAGAAATCGAACGCAAAACTTTCCAAAGTGTCTTTTCTTACCTGACATGGTCAGAGAAGAGGAACCATCAACTGCAGGTACAAGGGCTGAGGAGACAACACTAGAGGATGTCTGAGTGGCTGCAGCTGAACGGCGCACGTGTCCAGTCCAGAGGTCACTGGTTACTGGTCCAAACAGCTCCACGGAAACCCCAAGACTCTACCAAGTGGTAGTAGGTTTGGTAGGAGAGTGATGTCACAAAGCAGGCAGTTGGAAGGTATGAGCTAGCCAATAGGGAGGTCCGATCCCCAAGAGGAAGGCGGGGTTGGGTGAAGAGAGTGTAGGAGAGCTAAAACAACACCTACATTTCTGAGCTCTGGGGAGGAAATCCTAGAAGACAGACTTACCTCCCCCAGGCTCTTCCATTAGGGAAATCATTGCAACATTTCTTACAGACGTTCATTAATATAATGAACTAACAGTTGCTTATATTCTACAGAGTATTCTATTTTATGTATCATATACTTAGAGCTATAGAGATCTTAACTTAATTAATATCCTTAGGAAGGAAAGTGCCATCTAGTTTGAACTATTAACAGTTGTTCTGAAATCATATGTGTCTAATGAGTGAACTGATAGCAGCTTTCAAGGAGCAAAAGTAGGGATGAAGAAGCTCTTTTTGTAGCTTGGTTCAAGAGTAGGGTGAAGTTTGTTGAGTGTACCTTGTGGAGAATGTTGTGGTCCAAGGCTCTTCTCTTCGAGTTTCTTCTCCTTGACTCCTGCCTTCCTTGGGCTGGGCTAGGCTGGGGGCCAGGTTGGACTTGCGACTTAGCATTTCTCTTCCGCTTTCTTCTTCTTTTTTTTTTTTTTTTTTTCCTTCCATTATGGGCATTGCTTCTAGGACAAGCCTTGATCTTGCATTGGATGTTACTTCCTGTCAACTTCCAGCAGCAGGAGTCTTCTTTTCAGTGCTTGATGCTTCACGAAATCGACTCTGCCCGTTGGCAGGAAATACCAGAGAGCTAGGAGACAGAGCTGGTTGCAGACCTTTCCTCTTCCAGCCTTTGGTTGCAATTCTTTGGCCCATAATTTGCTAGCTCTGGTTCCTTGGGGCCACACAGGTATCCTGCCATCCAGCTCTTTTTCTATGTGAGAGACGTTCTGAACACTGTCCCTTTTTCTTTGCACAGAAGTATATACAGTGTGGCAGTTACTGTAATCTCCTCCCCCTTGCAAACAGCCACTCTCGAATCTTGGACCTCTAGGACTCTCTGTCTTGCATGCTTGGGTGCAAGGCCAAGCAAAATGAAGAGGAGAATAATTAGAGAAAGAGGAGGACATTGGTGGAGAATTGGGAGCAGGTAAGGTGAAAGGGCACAGGAGAAAAGAGATGCATGGAGGTTTTTTGGTTTCTGTGGGAAACAAGTTGACACACTTGGGCCTCATTTTGTATTCACAGAACAGAGAGTTAACGATATAAGTAGCTAGATAGTGGAGCAACTGCCACGAAGTCTGTACACTGAAGAGAACAGTCTCACATCTAGTTTTCATTTTGTTTTATGTCATAGTACCTTATTGATAGCATTCACTGGTGTGTTTGTAGAACACAGATGTGTTCAAATGCTCTGGTTTTGTCTACATGGTTATTTCCTTGTCCTATTTGTAAGGAATCCAACATTGTAAGACATATTGCATGTTTTTCTCTTGACGATCGTTGACCTTGAAGCGTCATGAACTAAGTTGAGCTGTTGGATTTTGTGGAGAAACTTTCAAAAGGGTCTGTGAAAAAGGCATTGTGGTGAGTCGCATTATGCACCCGAGCGTAAGGAGCAGATATCTGCCACCAGCCCAACTTGGCCTGGATTGCCTCTGTTTTAGTTCCCCCGGTTAGTGCTTTTCTCCCTAACCACTCTTGTGACTGTGATCATGTGAGTAAGGGCTGAGTTGCTACTGATTTCTGTGTGAGGTAAGCTGGTTTGAGGGAGGAAATCTGTGGACCTAGTCATTTTCCTTGGTGGTAAGCTTTCAGGGGTGCAAAAAGATTGATCTTCCTGGGGACTTTTCTGGTCCCAGGAAGATAGCGCATAGATGGGACCTCCAAAGACACACATTGAATCTTTAGGCCTGTTTTTCCTATTATGAGATACGAGTTTCTTCACTGATGGGGATGATGCTTATCTGAGAAGAAATTGTGAAAGGTGGTGTAGTATAGAGGTGTGGCTTAAGCTTGTAAGTTTTCTTCAAGGTTTTTCCCCTAAGCTTCCTACTTCAGACGGCCTACTTACATGATACTAGTATGTGATGTCAGGCTAACAACTTCCTAAATACCGGCAGGCCAGATCAGTGTCTCTTTTCTCTATATTGCCATGGAAATCAAGGGTCCCGCCGAATTTTCCATCGAAACAGTTGATTTGTGTTGTCTCTGGGAATTCTGAAGGGCGTACCGTTGCTTCCTAACCGGTGTCGTTTGGGAGATCTACCTCTGTACGTTCAAATGATTCATTTTGAGGCTTTGCTCATGTGCGCAGTAAACCCTTGAATTCCCTACGACCTTCCTTTCCTCCATCTCATACCCCATTAAGCCCGCTTCAGTTTATCTCCTGCATTTCTTTGGAATCTGTCAGCTCTTCCTCAACATCCTAATACTGAACTTGCCTGTCTGTTGCGACTAGGTCCTAACTAGTGTCCATATATCTTGTTTCCTTCCAATCCATTCTTCACACAAGAAACCTTCAAAGCAAGCTGGAACATTGCTCATAAACATCGCTTACAAACATTGTTTTGAGACTAGAAAACACAGTGTTGGCCTTGAAGACTCTGCGTGGTCTAGAATCCTCTCTGCTCCTCTAGCCCCATCTTGTGCCACTTTTGCCCTCACTTTCTATGCTTCAGATACACTGAATTAACCTTAGTTCTCACTCATCTGACAGAAGTCAGTTGAGATATGATTTTTCACTGTGATTCCTCGCATTAAGGAATTTGATGATCAGGTTTTGTGTGAGGACTAAAACTAAACTGGGAAGTGGAAGAATTGAGTTTCAACCGTTTCAGTCAACACGCACGTATTAATGATACCTACGTATCGAACACCGGGCTAGGTTTCATGAGGGATCCAGAAGTTCTGGCCATCTCTGGTTTTGGATATCCCTTAGTTGTTGAGACCTTTGCGTTGTCTGGTTGCCTTTTGTCTGTTTTCCAGATGGGAAAACAGGAACAAGGGAAGTATAGGTTATTACTAGGTGGGGTTGAACAAGCGGAGCAGCAAACTGCAAAGCTGAAAGAAGAGGGACGTACTCTAGAGGGATATGATTTCCATTTTCAAGGCGCCTACATCCTGTGCAGGGAGACAGCCTAACATAAAATGTGCCTAACAACAAATATATTGACTTCTTACTAAAAATCTCCAGTTCATGTAACCAAGGGGTTTATACCTTCTCCTTTAAAAGTGATATTCCTGGGACTTCCCTGGTGGTCCAGTGGTGAAGACTCTGCGCTTCCAATGCTAGCAGGCGTGGGTTCAATCCCTGGCTGGGGAGCTAAGATCCCACATGCTGCGCAGCCAAAGAAATGTTTTTCGAAAGTTATATTCCTGTATTATTGAATTTAGTGGTTTAGATTTTGTTTTAACGTTAAGAAGATGACAGTTTATTTACCAGGAACAAACAAAACATAATGTAAAAATAGTTTCCCAGAAACGATGTCCATCATTCTCTTCTTCCCTTTCTCCCGCAGACTGGTGTTTCATCTTGACGAGTTCTCTGTCAGTCCGTAGGAAAGCTGTCTGGCTTGGAGGTTGCAATCCCAGGGAATTTTTCATCAGCGGGGAAGTCTCCATCACTACAGAGGAATCAAGGGAGAAGTCAGTCCCTAGTAAGTGAGATGCTCCCCCTAAACACCAACACAGCAGTCATGTACCTTTCAAGGGGTTCAGGGGCAAGATGGGCAAGGCATTTCTGCTAACTCTTCTTAAGGATCATGGACAGTGCCCTATGCTACGAGGTAAGCGGTGACTGTTGTAATTCTTACTGGTGATCATTTCCTGTCACTGATTCTTGGCTTTCTTTGTATTTCATAGGACTGTTGTAAGTCCAATACAAAATGAGTCTTATTTTTAAAAAACACTGAAATGTTTTACAAAGCCTAGCCTTCTCATCTAGAGTCCTTTCAATTCTCCCCACTTTCCTGAGAGGCTACGAACACTTCACACCATGAACTAGGAGAGGGGGTAGAGCCCTTTCTGATGAAATATATCAACAAAGACAGAGTCTTAGCCTGCTTGCTCTCTGGACAGGCTCTCGGACCACAAGGTCTTAAATCCTGGTATAAATGAAGGAAGTGAGGACAGTTCAACTGGCACTCTCATAACAAGAGTTCTGAAACACCTTCCAAAGAGACTGTAGCAGTAGATGAGGGAAGGGAGTGCCACAGTGTGGTATAGTACAGGGGGAGTGATCGGCTACAGCAGTGAAAAATGTGGTACCTATTGGTGTGCTCTCGGGGTTCTTGTACATGTAGCATAGATGACCTTTACAGTGGCCCTCCCACCTTCCCTCCTGCATTAGGTGTTCTTTTTTTTTTTTTTTAATTTATGTTTATTTATTTATTTATTGTTTGAACTTATTTATTCTACGTATTTATTTTTTTGGCCGCACTGGGTCTTCATTGCTGTGCACGGGCTTTCTCTAGTTACGGCTAGCGGGGGCTACTCTTGGTTGCGGTGTGCGGGCTTCTCATCGCGGTGGCTTCTCTTGTAGCGGAGCATGGGCTGTAGGCGCGTGGGCTTCGGTAGTTGAGGCTCACGGGCTCTAGAATGCAGGCTCAGTCGTTGTGGCACATGCGCTTAGTTGCTGCACGGCATGTGGGATCTTCCCAGACCAGGGCTCGAACCCGTGTCCCCTGCATTGGCAGGCGCCACCAGGGAAGCCCTAGGTGTTCTTCTATAGAGTCTAAAAACAGAGAGCACTGAGAGAAGGTAGTGGTTATTAAAGGCTCAGGATCTAAATTCTACCTGTCTCTACGCCACTTCCCAGCCGTCGATTTGACCCCATTTTTGAACGCCGACCTCATTCTTCAACTTTCTCTGCCGTTTGTATACTCACCTTGAAAACGTGTTTCTGTGATGCGTTGAGCAGACACAGGGTGGCAGACTGCAGAGGTGGAAGCTGGTGGTCGGATATTTGTGGGCTGAATCTCCTTCAGTCCCATTCCCATTTCTGGTTGCACAGAGGCCCTACTTCCTGTGTGTGACGCAGAGCCATAGGATTGCGGGCAGGAGCCAAGTTCTCCATACAGTAAAGACCCCAGTGTGCCTTGGTTATAGTAATCTACCTGGCTTCCTTCCCGGTAGGGAAGTGACAGGCGGCTATGCCCCTGATTTGTTCGTGGGCCTCCTGATCCAGCAGTTCCCTTGGCTCTGCCCCTGTCGTCAGCTGCCCCTAGGATAACTGTGAGCCCTTGCCACTTCTCTGGTAGATTTCCCTATTCCCCCACTATAATCACACCTGAATAAGGCAACTCAGACCTTTCAGAGATGTGTCCTGAACCTCTTGTTTTCTGAAATACCTATCTGGTGGTTGTGAGACTGAAGGCCAACGTCCCCAAGAGACTTTTTCTATTTCTCCTAGTAAAGCTAGACTCATCTTCTGTCCCCTTCAACTCTCCTCAAATTGTGTTCTTTCAACCCAGACCTCTGACCCTGCTTTTTACTTCTGCCATTTCATCCTCACTCCTGCTTCCTTTCCTAAATCCATACCTCTCTGTTGGCCTTCCTAGCCCTGGGCCAAGTTCCTTCCTCTTTCCTCAGTGTTTACCCCTTTCCTTCATTCTCCCATCCAACTTTCAGTCCTTCCTTTCTCACGCCCCAGTTAGCAGCATCTCAAAATTCTTAAGGTTTATTACTCATCTAGTCATTGTATTCCATTTACTTATTCAGTTCTATACCTATCTTACCTATGTATGGAAGAACAGCTGGTAGCCAAGGTGGCACCAAGAATCCCAGCAGCTCTCACTTGACGTATCCGTAGTAGTCAGCAATTTCCATTTGTTTTTCCCTCTCGGTGAGAAATGGCAGCTTCCCCGAAGAGGTGTATCTGGCAGCATTCTCCCGTTGTTGTTGAGCCCGCCTCTTCATGGCCTCTCGCTCTGGCCTCTGCTCTTGTTCGATGGGCTTTGACATGACTGGCTCAGGCACATTGGGTTCCCTCCATGGAACTCGTTGCTTGCTGAAGTCTTGGAGTAGAAATTGGGTTTGGAGCTTGGGTGGGGACTGGCGCTTAGTCCCAGCAGGGGGAACAGGCTCGCGCTGGAGAGAAGCGCCAGATGAAGTTTGGTAGGGTGCAGGCCTAGGAGCAGCGGACTGAGGGACACGGGGCTGGGTATGGTTGGTCCAAGCCGGTTGGGTTGGGTTGGTCACAGTTGGCTGAGCTGGTTTGGCGGGACCTGGCAAAGAGGCAGGAGCTGGCTGGGATGAATTGACTGCAGCAGGTTGAGCTGAGTCAGTAGAACCAGGCTGGGCACGGTAAGCCCCAGCAGGCCGACGTGAGGCCAGAGACTGTGGCCTCCGAGGAGCGGGTCGAGCTTGAGGCTTGTCCCAGGCAGAAAAAGGCAGAGGTATCAACTTGACCTTCCCAGGAGGAGGCCGCTCATACTGGGATGGAGAGGGACACTCTGTTTCAGCACTGCTGTCTGGTTTCTGGGCTTGGACCTGCGTTTTCTCAGGACTCTTCCCCTCACGTGGGGTATGCCGCCATGGCTGGATAGCTGGGGGTGGCTGGGGGTCTTTGGGGTTGCTTGCATTTCCCAAGAGCCGACAGGAAGAGAGCCCAGTTTTCGTCTCATTCTTCCTCCCCAGCGCATGAAGGACCTTCACAGACTCCAGCATGCGCACGCCAAGGGAGGTTCGAGGCTTTTGCAAGCTCTCTTGGAGAAGCTCAGTTTGGTGTTCCTTTCGCTTCGTGTTGGGGATTGCTGGCTTCTCTTCTGCCTTGACTTTGTTCCCTGACTGCTTGTTCTCTTCAGCCTTGTTTCTTCCTCTGGTCCTTTTGGTCTTTTCCTGCCCGTGGCTCTTAGTTTTGCTGACCTTTCTGGATGCAGCTTTCTGAGGTTTGCCTTGCGAGTGCTTGGCCGTGTTCACAGGAGCCCTGTCACTGACTGCAGCATTGCATAGGACCACTTCTCCCCCTAACAGGCACTCTGGATTCTTTGGCTGGCTTTTGGCCTTGGGAGCACCACTGATAGGCTCAGAGGCTTTCTGTTTGTTCTTCCTGGGTTGATGAGAGGGAACCTTTACGACACTTGGCTTTTCCTGCACCTGATTCACCTTAATGGCTCTGGTGTCTTTAGCTTTGATCACGTTGGGACCTTGGGATTGACCAAGATCTTTCAAAGAATTAAAGAGCTGGGGAAGGTGACTCTCCTCCGCCAGTGTCGTCATGTCTGCAAAACCACTGCTAGGTTCAGTCCCATTTTCAAGTGTCCCTAGGTCCTGACGACTGCGGCTGTTCTCTCTCAGATCAGCATTTTCAGAACCAGGCTGCTCCTCTTGGCTGAGGGGATCGGTGCAGGCCAGCGGCTGGTGAATATCAGGGATTCCTAAAGGGCGTAGTGGAGGATCTTGGTTCTCTGTTGGGATCTGGTAGGCATCCAGAGGCTTTGAAAGCTTGGTTTTGATATCATCCACGTTCTTACTCTCTGTTTGTCCCTGGCTTGGAGCTGGAGGCAGGGCCAGGAGACGACTGGCACTCTGGACTGGAGCTGTCACTGAAATGTCCCCAAGTTCAGACGGTGGGTTACTCTCAAGTATGTGACTGTTTCTGGTACTGCAGGACTTGGGGAGTTGTTGAGTTTGTGTCACACGAAACGTCTGGCTCGGAGGTCGCAATCCCAGGGAATTGTTCATCACCGGGGAAGTCTCCGTCACTACAAAGGGATCAAGGGAGAAGTCAGTCCCTGGGAAGTGAGATGCTCCCCCTAAACACCAACACAGCAGTCATGTACCTTTCAAGGGGTTCAGGGGCAAGATGGGCAAGGCATTTCTGCTAACTCTTCTTAAGGACCATGGACAGTGCCCTATGCTACGAGGTAAGCGGTGACTGTTGTAATTCTTACTGGTGATCATTTCCTGTCACTGATTCTTGGCTTTCTTTGTATTTCATAGGACTGTTGTAAGTCCAATACAAAATGAGTCTTATTTTTAAAACACACTGAAATGTTTTACAAAGCCTAGCATTCTCATCTAGAGTCCTTTCAATTCTCCCCACTTTCCCGAGAGGCTACGAACACTTCACACCATGAACTAGGAGAGGGGGTAGAGCCCTTTCTGATGAAATGTATCAACAAAGACAGAGTCTCAGCCTGCTTGCTCTCTGGACAGGATCTCAGACCACAAGGTCTTAAATCCTGGTATAAATGAAGGAAGTGAGGACAGTTCAACTGGCACTCTCACAACGAGAGTTCTGAAACACCTTCCAAAGAGACTATAGCAGTAGATGAGGGAAGGGAGTGCTACAGTGTGGTAGTACAGGGGGAATGATCGGCTACAGCAGTGAAAAATGTGGTACCTATTGGTGTGCTCTCGGGGTTCTTGTACATGTAGCATAGATGACCTTTACAGTGTCCCTCCCACCTTCCCACCTGCATTAGGTTTTTTTTTTTTTAATTTATGTTTATTTATTTATTGTTTGAACTTATTTGTTCTACGTATTTATTTTTTTGGCCGCACTGGGTCTTCATCGCTGTGCACGGGCTTTCTTTAGTTGGCGGCTAGCGGGGGCTGCTCTTGGTTGCGGTGTGCGGGCTTCTCATCGCGGTGGCGTCTGTTGCTGCGGAGCATGGGCTGCAGGCGCGTGGGCTTCGGTAGTTGCGGCTCACGGGCTCTAGAATGCAGGCTCAGTCGTTGTGGCACATGGGCTTAGTTGCTCCACGGCATGTGGGATCTTCCCAGACCAGGGCTCGAACCCGTGTCCCCCGCATTGCATTGACAGGCGGATTCTTCACCACGGCGCCACCAGGGAAGCCCTAGGTGTTCTTCTATAGAGTCTCAAAACAGAGGGCACTGAGCGAAGGTAGTGGTTATTAAAGGCTCGGGATCTAAATTCTACCTGTCTCTACACCACTTCCCAGCTGTCGATTTGACCCCACTTTTGAACGCCGACCTCATTCTTCAACTTTCTCTGCCGTTTGTATACTCACCTTGAAAACTTGTTTCTGTGATGCGTTGAGCAGACACAGGGTGGCAGATTGCAGAGGTGGAAGCTGGTGGTCGGATATTTGTGGGCTGAATCTCCTTCAGTCCCATTCCCATTTCTGGTTGCACAGAGGCCCTACTTCCTGTGTGTGACGCAGAGCCATAGGATTGCGGGCAGGAGCCAAGTTCTCCATACAGTAAAGACCCCAGTGTGCCTTGGTTATAGTAATCTACCTGGCTTCCTTCCTGGTAGGGAGGTGACAGGCGGCTATGCCCCTGATTTGGAATCTGAGATGGTGTTCCCTGAGCAAGGCTGGCAGAAAGCGATGGATATAGAGGGACCATGTTATTGGCGTCTGAATTTTTATCATAGTGGGCTGCCATAAACATGGAGGAAGCAACTGTGTGCCGGTCAGTGAGTGCCAGAGTAAAGTCTCCGGGTGAAGAAGAATTCTTTTCAGTGCTTCGTGTGATGTCCCACCGAAGAACGCCTGGATAGGAAGGAGCTGAAGTGGAGATCTGGCTGTGGTCAGTAACTCCAGATACCGTAGTCGTGCTAGAATGTTGGTAAAGGTAGGCACTACCCGTGAGTGTCTGGAAAGAGGTACCAGTAGCTGATGGCGAACTGACGGCAGGGGCAGAGACTCTGGAGAAGTTGCAGACACTTCGTGTTAGGGAAGTTGCATTGCTCACCACAGGAAGAGAATGCTGCAGAGATTTCAGAGTTCCAAGTAGAGATGGATTTTGGAAATTTTCTGTAAGAACAAGAGGGTCATGAAAAACTCAGGGAGGTTGAGAAATTCTCAGTCCGTTTGAGGAACAGCATTATCTTCAGGTTCTTGCTATCAGGACACCTCTACTATCAATACTTGCTGAGAAACCCAAAATCAGACAGTTAATGATGGCTGTAAGGACTGAGCAGTTTTCCACTCTTCTGTATTAACTGCCTGTGCTCCCATCTTGGGCACAGATGGGCAGAAGAGCCAAGTGGTATGGTTCAGACATTGTTCTCTAGGCTGGAAGCAACCTTCTCCCTGCCCTGTCTTTCCCTTCAGCCTGCACTCGTATTGACTTCTATGCTACTTCCTAGACTGGAAGCATTTTAGAACTAGGAGGCCCTTAGAGAACTTCGATTTTCTCAGTCTCATTTCGTGAGTAAGGAAACTGAGGCTCAGAGAGGTCGGGTTGACTTGTTCAAGTTCTCTCATTATGTTAGTATCATTACCAGGTTCCAGAACCTACGTATCCTGACTTCCTTGCCAGGACTCTACTCTGAGCATGATACTGCCAGAAAGCAGGAGAAATAGAACTTACAATATAGGCATTTTTTTGGTCCATTAGAAAACAGTACGGCTATTACCATTGTCGTCTTCAGTGTCTCCCTTTGCTTGTACAGTTCCCATGCTATTACCTAGAGTTGACGTATAGCTCAGTCCAACTGGTGAATTGTGAAAGAGTCATTTTTGCCCTCTTCAAGCCTGGATTCTCATCCTACCTCAAAATGATTACCCGCAAGTGGATATCTTAAGTGCTTTTGGAAAGAGAAAAGTTATCTGATGACTTCGGATTACTCATCTATAAAGTGGTTATAACACCACCACCAATAATAATAGCAGTAATAATTAATAGATGAATAAGCTGATATATTGCATCTGATTTATATGGAGGAAGATACAATAAGTTCTAGAAAGACAAAGAAAAATCATGACAAGCACATTACATAACGAAAAAGGAATCCATAGATATTAATGAAAACTGGGGTATGTGGCAAGTATCAAAGCCTAATGAATTTACTAACAAATGACATTCTGTACCATCCATGCAATATTAGGAAAGTGAATGTTGCCCGCTCTATTTTAGTGAATGCTATTAACCAAAACACACGATAGAGGTGATAGAGGTGAATGAATTCCTAGCCAATGCATACAGACAGAGACGGTATATCAGTAAACAATGCCTAACAAGCAACAGAATGCAATAAATGTGAATGTATAGGTAGCCACAACATATATAGACAAGTATTGCAATGAAAAGCGGTACGAAGCAGACAGCAAAATAATAAGGGTAAAAGAGTTTCATGATTGTGCTCATTCATATTTTTACCCAGCAAGTAACAGGTATTCAGCCTAGGAGAAATATATATTTCAATGAATATAACTTATATAATAAGCAGAAAGGAAGCTTAAAAAGTATCAGGAAGGTTTTTGTATTTATCCTAGAACTTAGATTAGAATTATCTTCAACATCCAGGAAGATGACATCCCAAAACCTCAAAAAACCATCATCCCTAGAATCCAACGAAAAAAGATTTTCAAATGTAAGAAAATCCAAAGGACTCCACAACATTGTTTTCGATAAATGTGGATGTTTGTTTTTTTTTTTCTTTTGCCGCGCCGCGTGGCCCTGGCCGTGAAAGCACCGAGTCCTAAGCACTGGACCGCCAGGGAATTCCCTAAATGGGGAATTAGAGATGTGGGGCTTGACTTTTTCTTTTTCTCCTTCGGTAGCTAAGATCTACAAGCGAACGATGGCTGTTGATCAATGTGCTCTCTGTGTTAGGAAGGAAATAACTGTGAAAATGAAAAGCAGCCTTGCCTTAGAACCTACATATCACACAAAGGAAATAGTCCTTCTGATTCAATTTAGAAGATGCCACTTAAAATGTTTAATTGGTAAAATGTCTACCTAGTTTAAAAATTAGAAAGACTAAAACACTGAAAATCAGCCCCCTAGATAACCACTTTGGTTTCTTGTTTATAGGAAGCATCATTTCTAAAACATATTTCTAAAATGTTTATATTCAAAACTGTCAAGTGCCAACTGTATTCAGAGAGGCAATAAAAGAAAGAAAACGGAGTATGACTTTTCTGATAAGCTGCCTTTCCTGGTGATCCCCTGTTCTGGCCTGACTTTCCTTCTTAGTCTGTTAATGTAAGGATTTGCTACCATCAACTTTGTTTTGCCCTGCTCTGAGCAGATTTCCCTCTGTGCTGTTTCTGCTTTAATTTAAAATCTTTGGTTCCCATCAGCATTCCATTGCAAACTACGTTTTTCTTGAGAGCCCCTCTATGCTTTCCCTCTTGATTCTTATATTTTTTTTCCCATCTCTTGGTTCCTGTTGGCCTGTGCTAATGAAAACAATCCTCAACTTCCTTACGTTTGACTCTGTGCCTCCCTATATAGCCCAGTACTCTCCATCCTCTCTCCCTATTCTCTCTTTTCAGCTGGTCGCAGTACTAGTGGAGGGAGACCATTAGAGATGAAACATCTTGGTATATATTGCTAGTTTTCTATGTCACCTGGCTTTTCTATGTTTCTGTTGAAACCCTCTTGAGAAGTCTCTGATTTCATTTTCTCCATGGGTACCCTTTAAGGCTCAATACTGGAAAGGAAGGGGATCAGAGTGATCAACCCAATGTGGTAGCCTAACGTAACAGATAAGGAAAGCAGCAGGCTTTGTGAGACAGTCAGCGATTCGTCCAAAGTCACACAGATAGTAAACGTCCAAGTCAAAACTGAAGTTAGGTCTCCAGACTTGTAGTTCAATACTTTCCCTCATCATTCCCTGCTATGTTGAATCTCCTACTCAATTTAGGGGCCAAAGAAATCGAACGCAAAACTTTCCAAAGTGTCTTTTCTTACCTGACATGGTCAGAGAAGAGGAACCATCAACTGCAGGTACAAGGGCTGAGGAGACAACACTAGAGGATGTCTGAGTGGCTGCAGCTGAACGGCGCACGTGTCCAGTCCAGAGGTCACTGGTTACTGGTCCAAACAGCTCCACGGAAACCCCAAGACTCTACCAAGTGGTAGTAGGTTTGGTAGGAGAGTGATGTCACAAAGCAGGCAGTTGGAAGGTATGAGCTAGCCAATAGGGAGGTCCGATCCCCAAGAGGAAGGCGGGGTTGGGTGAAGAGAGTGTAGGAGAGCTAAAACAACACCTACATTTCTGAGCTCTGGGGAGGAAATCCTAGAAGACAGACTTACCTCCCCCAGGCTCTTCCATTAGGGAAATCATTGCAACATTTCTTACAGACGTTCATTAATATAATGAACTAACAGTTGCTTATATTCTACAGAGTATTCTATTTTATGTATCATATACTTAGAGCTATAGAGATCTTAACTTAATTAATATCCTTAGGAAGGAAAGTGCCATCTAGTTTGAACTATTAACAGTTGTTCTGAAATCATATGTGTCTAATGAGTGAACTGATAGCAGCTTTCAAGGAGCAAAAGTAGGGATGAAGAAGCTCTTTTTGTAGCTTGGTTCAAGAGTAGGGTGAAGTTTGTTGAGTGTACCTTGTGGAGAATGTTGTGGTCCAAGGCTCTTCTCTTCGAGTTTCTTCTCCTTGACTCCTGCCTTCCTTGGGCTGGGCTAGGCTGGGGGCCAGGTTGGACTTGCGACTTAGCATTTCTCTTCCGCTTTCTTCTTCTTTTTTTTTTTTTTTTTTTCCTTCCATTATGGGCATTGCTTCTAGGACAAGCCTTGATCTTGCATTGGATGTTACTTCCTGTCAACTTCCAGCAGCAGGAGTCTTCTTTTCAGTGCTTGATGCTTCACGAAATCGACTCTGCCCGTTGGCAGGAAATACCAGAGAGCTAGGAGACAGAGCTGGTTGCAGACCTTTCCTCTTCCAGCCTTTGGTTGCAATTCTTTGGCCCATAATTTGCTAGCTCTGGTTCCTTGGGGCCACACAGGTATCCTGCCATCCAGCTCTTTTTCTATGTGAGAGACGTTCTGAACACTGTCCCTTTTTCTTTGCACAGAAGTATATACAGTGTGGCAGTTACTGTAATCTCCTCCCCCTTGCAAACAGCCACTCTCGAATCTTGGACCTCTAGGACTCTCTGTCTTGCATGCTTGGGTGCAAGGCCAAGCAAAATGAAGAGGAGAATAATTAGAGAAAGAGGAGGACATTGGTGGAGAATTGGGAGCAGGTAAGGTGAAAGGGCACAGGAGAAAAGAGATGCATGGAGGTTTTTTGGTTTCTGTGGGAAACAAGTTGACACACTTGGGCCTCATTTTGTATTCACAGAACAGAGAGTTAACGATATAAGTAGCTAGATAGTGGAGCAACTGCCACGAAGTCTGTACACTGAAGAGAACAGTCTCACATCTAGTTTTCATTTTGTTTTATGTCATAGTACCTTATTGATAGCATTCACTGGTGTGTTTGTAGAACACAGATGTGTTCAAATGCTCTGGTTTTGTCTACATGGTTATTTCCTTGTCCTATTTGTAAGGAATCCAACATTGTAAGACATATTGCATGTTTTTCTCTTGACGATCGTTGACCTTGAAGCGTCATGAACTAAGTTGAGCTGTTGGATTTTGTGGAGAAACTTTCAAAAGGGTCTGTGAAAAAGGCATTGTGGTGAGTCGCATTATGCACCCGAGCGTAAGGAGCAGATATCTGCCACCAGCCCAACTTGGCCTGGATTGCCTCTGTTTTAGTTCCCCCGGTTAGTGCTTTTCTCCCTAACCACTCTTGTGACTGTGATCATGTGAGTAAGGGCTGAGTTGCTACTGATTTCTGTGTGAGGTAAGCTGGTTTGAGGGAGGAAATCTGTGGACCTAGTCATTTTCCTTGGTGGTAAGCTTTCAGGGGTGCAAAAAGATTGATCTTCCTGGGGACTTTTCTGGTCCCAGGAAGATAGCGCATAGATGGGACCTCCAAAGACACACATTGAATCTTTAGGCCTGTTTTTCCTATTATGAGATACGAGTTTCTTCACTGATGGGGATGATGCTTATCTGAGAAGAAATTGTGAAAGGTGGTGTAGTATAGAGGTGTGGCTTAAGCTTGTAAGTTTTCTTCAAGGTTTTTCCCCTAAGCTTCCTACTTCAGACGGCCTACTTACATGATACTAGTATGTGATGTCAGGCTAACAACTTCCTAAATACCGGCAGGCCAGATCAGTGTCTCTTTTCTCTATATTGCCATGGAAATCAAGGGTCCCGCCGAATTTTCCATCGAAACAGTTGATTTGTGTTGTCTCTGGGAATTCTGAAGGGCGTACCGTTGCTTCCTAACCGGTGTCGTTTGGGAGATCTACCTCTGTACGTTCAAATGATTCATTTTGAGGCTTTGCTCATGTGCGCAGTAAACCCTTGAATTCCCTACGACCTTCCTTTCCTCCATCTCATACCCCATTAAGCCCGCTTCAGTTTATCTCCTGCATTTCTTTGGAATCTGTCAGCTCTTCCTCAACATCCTAATACTGAACTTGCCTGTCTGTTGCGACTAGGTCCTAACTAGTGTCCATATATCTTGTTTCCTTCCAATCCATTCTTCACACAAGAAACCTTCAAAGCAAGCTGGAACATTGCTCATAAACATCGCTTACAAACATTGTTTTGAGACTAGAAAACACAGTGTTGGCCTTGAAGACTCTGCGTGGTCTAGAATCCTCTCTGCTCCTCTAGCCCCATCTTGTGCCACTTTTGCCCTCACTTTCTATGCTTCAGATACACTGAATTAACCTTAGTTCTCACTCATCTGACAGAAGTCAGTTGAGATATGATTTTTCACTGTGATTCCTCGCATTAAGGAATTTGATGATCAGGTTTTGTGTGAGGACTAAAACTAAACTGGGAAGTGGAAGAATTGAGTTTCAACCGTTTCAGTCAACACGCACGTATTAATGATACCTACGTATCGAACACCGGGCTAGGTTTCATGAGGGATCCAGAAGTTCTGGCCATCTCTGGTTTTGGATATCCCTTAGTTGTTGAGACCTTTGCGTTGTCTGGTTGCCTTTTGTCTGTTTTCCAGATGGGAAAACAGGAACAAGGGAAGTATAGGTTATTACTAGGTGGGGTTGAACAAGCGGAGCAGCAAACTGCAAAGCTGAAAGAAGAGGGACGTACTCTAGAGGGATATGATTTCCATTTTCAAGGCGCCTACATCCTGTGCAGGGAGACAGCCTAACATAAAATGTGCCTAACAACAAATATATTGACTTCTTACTAAAAATCTCCAGTTCATGTAACCAAGGGGTTTATACCTTCTCCTTTAAAAGTGATATTCCTGGGACTTCCCTGGTGGTCCAGTGGTGAAGACTCTGCGCTTCCAATGCTAGCAGGCGTGGGTTCAATCCCTGGCTGGGGAGCTAAGATCCCACATGCTGCGCAGCCAAAGAAATGTTTTTCGAAAGTTATATTCCTGTATTATTGAATTTAGTGGTTTAGATTTTGTTTTAACGTTAAGAAGATGACAGTTTATTTACCAGGAACAAACAAAACATAATGTAAAAATAGTTTCCCAGAAACGATGTCCATCATTCTCTTCTTCCCTTTCTCCCGCAGACTGGTGTTTCATCTTGACGAGTTCTCTGTCAGTCCGTAGGAAAGCTGTCTGGCTTGGAGGTTGCAATCCCAGGGAATTTTTCATCAGCGGGGAAGTCTCCATCACTACAGAGGAATCAAGGGAGAAGTCAGTCCCTGGTAAGTGAGATGCTCCCCCTAAACACCAACACAGCAGTCATGTACCTTTCAAGGGGTTCAGGGGCAAGATGGGCAAGGCATTTCTGCTAACTCTTCTTAAGGATCATGGACAGTGCCCTATGCTACGAGGTAAGCGGTGACTGTTGTAATTCTTACTGGTGATCATTTCCTGTCACTGATTCTTGGCTTTCTTTGTATTTCATAGGACTGTTGTAAGTCCAATACAAAATGAGTCTTATTTTTAAAAAACACTGAAATGTTTTACAAAGCCTAGCCTTCTCATCTAGAGTCCTTTCAATTCTCCCCACTTTCCTGAGAGGCTACGAACACTTCACACCATGAACTAGGAGAGGGGGTAGAGCCCTTTCTGATGAAATATATCAACAAAGACAGAGTCTTAGCCTGCTTGCTCTCTGGACAGGCTCTCGGACCACAAGGTCTTAAATCCTGGTATAAATGAAGGAAGTGAGGACAGTTCAACTGGCACTCTCATAACAAGAGTTCTGAAACACCTTCCAAAGAGACTGTAGCAGTAGATGAGGGAAGGGAGTGCCACAGTGTGGTATAGTACAGGGGGAGTGATCGGCTACAGCAGTGAAAAATGTGGTACCTATTGGTGTGCTCTCGGGGTTCTTGTACATGTAGCATAGATGACCTTTACAGTGGCCCTCCCACCTTCCCTCCTGCATTAGGTGTTCTTTTTTTTTTTTTTTAATTTATGTTTATTTATTTATTTATTGTTTGAACTTATTTATTCTACGTATTTATTTTTTTGGCCGCACTGGGTCTTCATTGCTGTGCACGGGCTTTCTCTAGTTACGGCTAGCGGGGGCTACTCTTGGTTGCGGTGTGCGGGCTTCTCATCGCGGTGGCTTCTCTTGTAGCGGAGCATGGGCTGTAGGCGCGTGGGCTTCGGTAGTTGAGGCTCACGGGCTCTAGAATGCAGGCTCAGTCGTTGTGGCACATGCGCTTAGTTGCTGCACGGCATGTGGGATCTTCCCAGACCAGGGCTCGAACCCGTGTCCCCTGCATTGGCAGGCGCCACCAGGGAAGCCCTAGGTGTTCTTCTATAGAGTCTAAAAACAGAGAGCACTGAGAGAAGGTAGTGGTTATTAAAGGCTCAGGATCTAAATTCTACCTGTCTCTACGCCACTTCCCAGCCGTCGATTTGACCCCATTTTTGAACGCCGACCTCATTCTTCAACTTTCTCTGCCGTTTGTATACTCACCTTGAAAACGTGTTTCTGTGATGCGTTGAGCAGACACAGGGTGGCAGACTGCAGAGGTGGAAGCTGGTGGTCGGATATTTGTGGGCTGAATCTCCTTCAGTCCCATTCCCATTTCTGGTTGCACAGAGGCCCTACTTCCTGTGTGTGACGCAGAGCCATAGGATTGCGGGCAGGAGCCAAGTTCTCCATACAGTAAAGACCCCAGTGTGCCTTGGTTATAGTAATCTACCTGGCTTCCTTCCCGGTAGGGAAGTGACAGGCGGCTATGCCCCTGATTTGTTCGTGGGCCTCCTGATCCAGCAGTTCCCTTGGCTCTGCCCCTGTCGTCAGCTGCCCCTAGGATAACTGTGAGCCCTTGCCACTTCTCTGGTAGATTTCCCTATTCCCCCACTATAATCACACCTGAATAAGGCAACTCAGACCTTTCAGAGATGTGTCCTGAACCTCTTGTTTTCTGAAATACCTATCTGGTGGTTGTGAGACTGAAGGCCAACGTCCCCAAGAGACTTTTTCTATTTCTCCTAGTAAAGCTAGACTCATCTTCTGTCCCCTTCAACTCTCCTCAAATTGTGTTCTTTCAACCCAGACCTCTGACCCTGCTTTTTACTTCTGCCATTTCATCCTCACTCCTGCTTCCTTTCCTAAATCCATACCTCTCTGTTGGCCTTCCTAGCCCTGGGCCAAGTTCCTTCCTCTTTCCTCAGTGTTTACCCCTTTCCTTCATTCTCCCATCCAACTTTCAGTCCTTCCTTTCTCACGCCCCAGTTAGCAGCATCTCAAAATTCTTAAGGTTTATTACTCATCTAGTCATTGTATTCCATTTACTTATTCAGTTCTATACCTATCTTACCTATGTATGGAAGAACAGCTGGTAGCCAAGGTGGCACCAAGAATCCCAGCAGCTCTCACTTGACGTATCCGTAGTAGTCAGCAATTTCCATTTGTTTTTCCCTCTCGGTGAGAAATGGCAGCTTCCCCGAAGAGGTGTATCTGGCAGCATTCTCCCGTTGTTGTTGAGCCCGCCTCTTCATGGCCTCTCGCTCTGGCCTCTGCTCTTGTTCGATGGGCTTTGACATGACTGGCTCAGGCACATTGGGTTCCCTCCATGGAACTCGTTGCTTGCTGAAGTCTTGGAGTAGAAATTGGGTTTGGAGCTTGGGTGGGGACTGGCGCTTAGTCCCAGCAGGGGGAACAGGCTCGCGCTGGAGAGAAGCGCCAGATGAAGTTTGGTAGGGTGCAGGCCTAGGAGCAGCGGACTGAGGGACACGGGGCTGGGTATGGTTGGTCCAAGCCGGTTGGGTTGGGTTGGTCACAGTTGGCTGAGCTGGTTTGGCGGGACCTGGCAAAGAGGCAGGAGCTGGCTGGGATGAATTGACTGCAGCAGGTTGAGCTGAGTCAGTAGAACCAGGCTGGGCACGGTAAGCCCCAGCAGGCCGACGTGAGGCCAGAGACTGTGGCCTCCGAGGAGCGGGTCGAGCTTGAGGCTTGTCCCAGGCAGAAAAAGGCAGAGGTATCAACTTGACCTTCCCAGGAGGAGGCCGCTCATACTGGGATGGAGAGGGACACTCTGTTTCAGCACTGCTGTCTGGTTTCTGGGCTTGGACCTGCGTTTTCTCAGGACTCTTCCCCTCACGTGGGGTATGCCGCCATGGCTGGATAGCTGGGGGTGGCTGGGGGTCTTTGGGGTTGCTTGCATTTCCCAAGAGCCGACAGGAAGAGAGCCCAGTTTTCGTCTCATTCTTCCTCCCCAGCGCATGAAGGACCTTCACAGACTCCAGCATGCGCACGCCAAGGGAGGTTCGAGGCTTTTGCAAGCTCTCTTGGAGAAGCTCAGTTTGGTGTTCCTTTCGCTTCGTGTTGGGGATTGCTGGCTTCTCTTCTGCCTTGACTTTGTTCCCTGACTGCTTGTTCTCTTCAGCCTTGTTTCTTCCTCTGGTCCTTTTGGTCTTTTCCTGCCCGTGGCTCTTAGTTTTGCTGACCTTTCTGGATGCAGCTTTCTGAGGTTTGCCTTGCGAGTGCTTGGCCGTGTTCACAGGAGCCCTGTCACTGACTGCAGCATTGCATAGAACCACTTCTCCCCCTAACAGGCACTCTGGATTCTTTGGCTGGCTTTTGGCCTTGGGAGCACCACTGATAGGCTCAGAGGCTTTCTGTTTGTTCTTCCTGGGTTGATGAGAGGGAACCTTTACGACACTTGGCTTTTCCTGCACCTGATTCACCTTAATGGCTCTGGTGTCTTTAGCTTTGATCACGTTGGGACCTTGGGATTGACCAAGATCTTTCAAAGAATTAAAGAGCTGGGGAAGGTGACTCTCCTCCGCCAGTGTCGTCATGTCTGCAAAACCACTGCTAGGTTCAGTCCCATTTTCAAGTGTCCCTAGGTCCTGACGACTGCGGCTGTTCTCTCTCAGATCAGCATTTTCAGAACCAGGCTGCTCCTCTTGGCTGAGGGGATCGGTGCAGGCCAGCGGCTGGTGAATATCAGGGATTCCTAAAGGGCGTAGTGGAGGATCTTGGTTCTCTGTTGGGATCTGGTAGGCATCCAGAGGCTTTGAAAGCTTGGTTTTGATATCATCCACGTTCTTACTCTCTGTTTGTCCCTGGCTTGGAGCTGGAGGCAGGGCCAGGAGACGACTGGCACTCTGGACTGGAGCTGTCACTGAAATGTCCCCAAGTTCAGACGGTGGGTTACTCTCAAGTATGTGACTGTTTCTGGTACTGCAGGACTTGGGGAGTTGTTGAGTTTGTGTCACACGAAACGTCTGGCTCGGAGGTCGCAATCCCAGGGAATTGTTCATCACCGGGGAAGTCTCCGTCACTACAAAGGGATCAAGGGAGAAGTCAGTCCCTGGGAAGTGAGATGCTCCCCCTAAACACCAACACAGCAGTCATGTACCTTTCAAGGGGTTCAGGGGCAAGATGGGCAAGGCATTTCTACTAACTCTTCTTAAGGACCATGGACAGTGCCCTATGCTACGAGGTAAGCGGTGACTGTTGTAATTCTTACTGGTGATCATTTCCTGTCACTGATTCTTGGCTTTCTTTGTATTTCATAGGACTGTTGTAAGTCCAATACAAAATGAGTCTTATTTTTAAAACACACTGAAATGTTTTACAAAGCCTAGCATTCTCATCTAGAGTCCTTTCAATTCTCCCCACTTTCCCGAGAGGCTACGAACACTTCACACCATGAAGTAGGAGAGGGGGTAGAGCCCTTTCTGATGAAATGTATCAACAAAGACAGAGTCTCAGCCTGCTTGCTCTCTGGACAGGATCTCAGACCACAAGGTCTTAAATCCTGGTATAAATGAAGGAAGTGAGGACAGTTCAACTGGCACTCTCACAACGAGAGTTCTGAAACACCTTCCAAAGAGACTATAGCAGTAGATGAGGGAAGGGAGTGCTACAGTGTGGTAGTACAGGGGGAATGATCGGCTACAGCAGTGAAAAATGTGGTACCTATTGGTGTGCTCTCGGGGTTCTTGTACATGTAGCATAGATGACCTTTACAGTGTCCCTCCCACCTTCCCACCTGCATTAGGTTTTTTTTTTTTTTTAATTTATGTTTATTTATTTATTGTTTGAACTTATTTGTTCTACGTATTTATTTTTTTGGCCGCACTGGGTCTTCATCGCTGTGCACGGGCTTTCTCTAGTTGGCGGCTAGCGGGGGCTGCTCTTGGTTGCGGTGTGCGGGCTTCTCATCGCGGTGGCGTCTGTTGCTGCGGAGCATGGGCTGCAGGCGCGTGGGCTTCGGTAGTTGCGGCTCACGGGCTCTAGAATGCAGGCTCAGTCGTTGTGGCACATGGGCTTAGTTGCTCCACGGCATGTGGGATCTTCCCAGACCAGGGCTCAAACCCGTGTCCCCCGCATTGCATTGACAGGCGGATTCTTAACCCCGGCGCCACCAGGGAAGCCCTAGGTGTTCTTCTATAGAGTCTCAAAACAGAGGGCACTGAGCGAAGGTAGTGGTTATTAAAGGCTCAGGATCTAAATTCTACCTGTCTCTACACCACTTCCCAGCTGTCGATTTGACCCCACTTTTGAACGCCGACCTCATTCTTCAACTTTCTCTGCCGTTTGTATACTCACCTTGAAAACTTGTTTCTGTGATGCGTTGAGCAGACACAGGGTGGCAGATTGCAGAGGTGGAAGCTGCTGGTCGGTTATTTGTGGGCTGAATCTCCTTCAGTCCCATTCCCATTTCTGGTTGCACAGAGGCCCTACTTCCTGTGTGTGACGCAGAGCCATAGGATTGCGGGCAGGAGCCAAGTTCTCCATACAGTAAAGACCCCAGTGTGCCTTGGTTATAGTAATCTACCTGGCTTCCTTCCTGGTAGGGAGTTGACAGGCGGCTATGCCCCTGATTTGGAATCTGAGATGGTGTTCCCTGAGCAAGGCTGGCAGAAAGCGATGGATATAGAGGGACCATGTTATTGGCGTCTGAAGTTTTATCATAGTGGGCTGCCATAAACATGGAGGAAGCAACTGTGTGCCGGTCAGTGAGTGCCAGAGTAAAGTCTCCGGGTGAAGAAGAATTCTTTTCAGTGCTTCGTGTGATGTCCCACTGAAGAACACCTGGATAGGAAGGAGCTGAAGTGGAGATCTGGCTGTGGTCAGTAACTCCAGATACCGTAGTCGTGCTAGAATGTTGGTAAAGGTAGGCACTACCCGTGAGTGTCTGGAAAGAGGTACCAGTAGCTGATGGCGAACTGACGGCAGGGGCAGAGACTCTGGAGAAGTTGCAGACACTTCGTGTTAGGGAAGTTGCATTGCTCATCACAGGAAGAGAATGCTGCAGAGATTTCAGAGTTCCAAGTAGAGATGGATTTTGGAAATTTTCTGTAAGAACAAGAGGGTCATGAAAAACTCAGGGAGGTTGAGAAATTCTCAGTCCGTTTGAGGAACAGCATTATCTTAAGGTTCTTGCTTATCAGGACACCTCTACTATCAATACTTGCTGAGAAACCCAAAATCAGACAGTTAATGATGGCTGTAAGGACTGAGCAGTTTTCCACTCTTCTGTATTAACTGCCTGTGCTCCCATCTTGGGCACAGATGGGCAGAAGAGCCAAGTGGTATGGTTCAGACATTGTTCTCTAGGCTGGAAGCAACCTTCTCCCTGCCCTGTCTTTCCCTTCAGCCTGCACTCGTATTGACTTCTATGCTACTTCCTAGACTGGAAGCATTTTAGAACTAGGAGGCCCTTAGAGAACTTCGATTTTCTCAGTCTCATTTCGTGAGTAAGGAAACTGAGGCTCAGAGAGGTCGGGTTGACTTGTTCAAGTTCTCTCATTATGTTAGTATCATTACCAGGTTCCAGAACCTACGTATCCTGACTTCCTTGCCAGGACTCTACTCTGAGCATGATACTGCCAGAAAGCAGGAGAAATAGAACTTACAATATAGGCATTTTTTTGGTCCATTAGAAAACAGTACGGCTATTACCATTGTCGTCTTCAGTGTCTCCCTTTGCTTGTACAGTTCCCATGCTATTACCTAGAGTTGACGTATAGCTCAGTCCAACTGGTGAATTGTGAAAGAGTCATTTTTGCCCTCTTCAAGCCTGGATTCTCATCCTACCTCAAAATGATTACCCGCAAGTGGATATCTTAAGTGCTTTTGGAAAGAGAAAAGTTATCTGATGACTTCGGATTACTCATCTATAAAGTGGTTATAACACCACCACCAATAATAATAGCAGTAATAATTAATAGATGAATAAGCTGATATATTGCATCTGATTTATATGGAGGAAGATACAATAAGTTCTAGAAAGACAAAGAAAAATCATGACAAGCACATTACATAACGAAAAAGGAATCCATAGATATTAATGAAAACTGGGGTATGTGGCAAGTATCAAAGCCTAATGAATTTACTAACAAATGACATTCTGTACCATCCATGCAATATTAGGAAAGTGAATGTTGCCCGCTCTATTTTAGTGAATGCTATTAACCAAAACACACGATAGAGGTGATAGAGGTGAATGAATTCCTAGCCAATGCATACAGACAGAGACGGTATATCAGTAAACAATGCCTAACAAGCAACAGAATGCAATAAATGTGAATGTATAGGTAGCCACAACATATATAGACAAGTATTGCAATGAAAAGCGGTACGAAGCAGACAGCAAAATAATAAGGGTAAAAGAGTTTCATGATTGTGCTCATTCATATTTTTACCCAGCAAGTAACAGGTATTCAGCCTAGGAGAAATATATATTTCAATGAATATAACTTATATAATAAGCAGAAAGGAAGCTTAAAAAGTATCAGGAAGGTTTTTGTATTTATCCTAGAACTTAGATTAGAATTATCTTCAACATCCAGGAAGATGACATCCCAAAACCTCAAAAAACCATCATCCCTAGAATCCAACGAAAAAAGATTTTCAAATGTAAGAAAATCCAAAGGACTCCACAACATTGTTTTCGATAAATGTGGATGTTTGTTTTTTTTTTTCTTTTGCCGCGCCGCGTGGCCCTGGCCGTGAAAGCACCGAGTCCTAAGCACTGGACCGCCAGGGAATTCCCTAAATGGGGAATTAGAGATGTGGGGCTTGACTTTTTCTTTTTCTCCTTCGGTAGCTAAGATCTACAAGCGAACGATGGCTGTTGATCAATGTGCTCTCTGTGTTAGGAAGGAAATAACTGTGAAAATGAAAAGCAGCCTTGCCTTAGAACCTACATATCACACAAAGGAAATAGTCCTTCTGATTCAATTTAGAAGATGCCACTTAAAATGTTTAATTGGTAAAATGTCTACCTAGTTTAAAAATTAGAAAGACTAAAACACTGAAAATCAGCCCCCTAGATAACCACTTTGGTTTCTTGTTTATAGGAAGCATCATTTCTAAAACATATTTCTAAAATGTTTATATTCAAAACTGTCAAGTGCCAACTGTATTCAGAGAGGCAATAAAAGAAAGAAAACGGAGTATGACTTTTCTGATAAGCTGCCTTTCCTGGTGATCCCCTGTTCTGGCCTGACTTTCCTTCTTAGTCTGTTAATGTAAGGATTTGCTACCATCAACTTTGTTTTGCCCTGCTCTGAGCAGATTTCCCTCTGTGCTGTTTCTGCTTTAATTTAAAATCTTTGGTTCCCATCAGCATTCCATTGCAAACTACGTTTTTCTTGAGAGCCCCTCTATGCTTTCCCTCTTGATTCTTATATTTTTTTTCCCATCTCTTGGTTCCTGTTGGCCTGTGCTAATGAAAACAATCCTCAACTTCCTTACGTTTGACTCTGTGCCTCCCTATATAGCCCAGTACTCTCCATCCTCTCTCCCTATTCTCTCTTTTCAGCTGGTCGCAGTACTAGTGGAGGGAGACCATTAGAGATGAAACATCTTGGTATATATTGCTAGTTTTCTATGTCACCTGGCTTTTCTATGTTTCTGTTGAAACCCTCTTGAGAAGTCTCTGATTTCATTTTCTCCATGGGTACCCTTTAAGGCTCAATACTGGAAAGGAAGGGGATCAGAGTGATCAACCCAATGTGGTAGCCTAACGTAACAGATAAGGAAAGCAGCAGGCTTTGTGAGACAGTCAGCGATTCGTCCAAAGTCACACAGATAGTAAACGTCCAAGTCAAAACTGAAGTTAGGTCTCCAGACTTGTAGTTCAATACTTTCCCTCATCATTCCCTGCTATGTTGAATCTCCTACTCAATTTAGGGGCCAAAGAAATCGAACGCAAAACTTTCCAAAGTGTCTTTTCTTACCTGACATGGTCAGAGAAGAGGAACCATCAACTGCAGGTACAAGGGCTGAGGAGACAACACTAGAGGATGTCTGAGTGGCTGCAGCTGAACGGCGCACGTGTCCAGTCCAGAGGTCACTGGTTACTGGTCCAAACAGCTCCACGGAAACCCCAAGACTCTACCAAGTGGTAGTAGGTTTGGTAGGAGAGTGATGTCACAAAGCAGGCAGTTGGAAGGTATGAGCTAGCCAATAGGGAGGTCCGATCCCCAAGAGGAAGGCGGGGTTGGGTGAAGAGAGTGTAGGAGAGCTAAAACAACACCTACATTTCTGAGCTCTGGGGAGGAAATCCTAGAAGACAGACTTACCTCCCCCAGGCTCTTCCATTAGGGAAATCATTGCAACATTTCTTACAGACGTTCATTAATATAATGAACTAACAGTTGCTTATATTCTACAGAGTATTCTATTTTATGTATCATATACTTAGAGCTATAGAGATCTTAACTTAATTAATATCCTTAGGAAGGAAAGTGCCATCTAGTTTGAACTATTAACAGTTGTTCTGAAATCATATGTGTCTAATGAGTGAACTGATAGCAGCTTTCAAGGAGCAAAAGTAGGGATGAAGAAGCTCTTTTTGTAGCTTGGTTCAAGAGTAGGGTGAAGTTTGTTGAGTGTACCTTGTGGAGAATGTTGTGGTCCAAGGCTCTTCTCTTCGAGTTTCTTCTCCTTGACTCCTGCCTTCCTTGGGCTGGGCTAGGCTGGGGGCCAGGTTGGACTTGCGACTTAGCATTTCTCTTCCGCTTTCTTCTTCTTTTTTTTTTTTTTTTTTTCCTTCCATTATGGGCATTGCTTCTAGGACAAGCCTTGATCTTGCATTGGATGTTACTTCCTGTCAACTTCCAGCAGCAGGAGTCTTCTTTTCAGTGCTTGATGCTTCACGAAATCGACTCTGCCCGTTGGCAGCAAATACCAGAGAGCTAGGAGACAGAGCTGGTTGCAGACCTTTCCTCTTCCAGCCTTTGGTTGCAATTCTTTGGCCCATAATTTGCTAGCTCTGGTTCCTTGGGGCCACACAGGTATCCTGCCATCCAGCTCTTTTTCTATGTGAGAGACGTTCTGAACACTGTCCCTTTTTCTTTGCACAGAAGTATATACAGTGTGGCAGTTACTGTAATCTCCTCCCCCTTGCAAACAGCCACTCTCGAATCTTGGACCTCTAGGACTCTCTGTCTTGCATGCTTGGGTGCAAGGCCAAGCAAAATGAAGAGGAGAATAATTAGAGAAAGAGGAGGACATTGGTGGAGAATTGGGAGCAGGTAAGGTGAAAGGGCACAGGAGAAAAGAGATGCATGGAGGTTTTTTGGTTTCTGTGGGAAACAAGTTGACACACTTGGGCCTCATTTTGTATTCACAGAACAGAGAGTTAACGATATAAGTAGCTAGATAGTGGAGCAACTGCCACGAAGTCTGTACACTGAAGAGAACAGTCTCACATCTAGTTTTCATTTTGTTTTATGTCATAGTACCTTATTGATAGCATTCACTGGTGTGTTTGTAGAACACAGATGTGTTCAAATGCTCTGGTTTTGTCTACATGGTTATTTCCTTGTCCTATTTGTAAGGAATCCAACATTGTAAGACATATTGCATGTTTTTCTCTTGACGATCGTTGACCTTGAAGCGTCATGAACTAAGTTGAGCTGTTGGATTTTGTGGAGAAACTTTCAAAAGGGTCTGTGAAAAAGGCATTGTGGTGAGTCGCATTATGCACCCGAGCGTAAGGAGCAGATATCTGCCACCAGCCCAACTTGGCCTGGATTGCCTCTGTTTTAGTTCCCCCGGTTAGTGCTTTTCTCCCTAACCACTCTTGTGACTGTGATCATGTGAGTAAGGGCTGAGTTGCTACTGATTTCTGTGTGAGGTAAGCTGGTTTGAGGGAGGAAATCTGTGGACCTAGTCATTTTCCTTGGTGGTAAGCTTTCAGGGGTGCAAAAAGATTGATCTTCCTGGGGACTTTTCTGGTCCCAGGAAGATAGCGCATAGATGGGACCTCCAAAGACACACATTGAATCTTTAGGCCTGTTTTTCCTATTATGAGATACGAGTTTCTTCACTGATGGGGATGATGCTTATCTGAGAAGAAATTGTGAAAGGTGGTGTAGTATAGAGGTGTGGCTTAAGCTTGTAAGTTTTCTTCAAGGTTTTTCCCCTAAGCTTCCTACTTCAGACGGCCTACTTACATGATACTAGTATGTGATGTCAGGCTAACAACTTCCTAAATACCGGCAGGCCAGATCAGTGTCTCTTTTCTCTATATTGCCATGGAAATCAAGGGTCCCGCCGAATTTTCCATCGAAACAGTTGATTTGTGTTGTCTCTGGGAATTCTGAAGGGCGTACCGTTGCTTCCTAACCGGTGTCGTTTGGGAGATCTACCTCTGTACGTTCAAATGATTCATTTTGAGGCTTTGCTCATGTGCGCAGTAAACCCTTGAATTCCCTACGACCTTCCTTTCCTCCATCTCATACCCCATTAAGCCCGCTTCAGTTTATCTCCTGCATTTCTTTGGAATCTGTCAGCTCTTCCTCAACATCCTAATACTGAACTTGCCTGTCTGTTGCGACTAGGTCCTAACTAGTGTCCATATATCTTGTTTCCTTCCGATCCATTCTTCACACAAGAAACCTTCGAAGCAAGCTGGAACATTGCTCATAAACATCGCTCACAAACATTGTTTTGAGACTAGAAAACACAGTGTTGGCCTTGAAGACTCTGCGTGGTCTAGAATCCTCTCTGCTCCTCTAGCCCCATCTTGTGCCACTTTTGCCCTCACTTTCTATGCTTCAGATACACTGAATTAACCTTAGTTCTCACTCATCTGACAGAAGTCAGTTGAGATATGACTTTTAACTGTGATTCCTCGCATTAAGGAATTTGATGATCAGGTTTTGTGTGAGGACTAAAAGTAAACTGGGAAGTGGAAGAATTGAGTTTCAACCGTTTCAGTCAACACGCACGTATTAATGATACCTACGTATCGAACACCGGGCTAGGTTTCATGAGGGATCCAGAAGTTCTGGCCATCTCTGGTTTTGGATATCCCTTAGTTGTTGAGACCTTTGCGTTGTCTGGTTGCCTTTTGTCTGTTTTCCAGATGGGAAAACAGGAACAAGGGAAGTATAGGTTATTACTAGGTGGGGTTGAACAAGCGGAGCAGCAAACTGCAAAGCTGAAAGAAGAGGGACGTACTCTAGAGGGATATGATTTCCATTTTCAAGGCGCCTGCATCCTGTGCAGGGAGACAGCCTAACATAAAATGTGCCTAACAACAAATATATTGACTTCTTACTAAAAATCTCCAGTTCATGTAACCAAGGGGTTTATACCTTCTCCTTTAAAAGTGATATTCCTGGGACTTCCCTGGTGGTCCAGTGGTGAAGACTCTGCGCTTCCAATGCTAGCAGGCGTGGGTTCAATCCCTGGCTGGGGAGCTAAGATCCCACATGCTGCGCAGCCAAAGAAATGTTTTTCGAAAGTTATATTCCTGTATTATTGAATTTAGTGGTTTAGATTTTGTTTTAACGTTAAGAAGATGACAGTTTATTTACCAGGAACAAACAAAACATAATGTAAAAATAGTTTCCCAGAAACGATGTCCATCATTCTCTTCTTCCCTTTCTCCCGCAGACTGGTGTTTCATCTTGACAAGTTCTCTGTCAGTCCGTAGGAAAGCTGTCTGGCTTGGAGGTTGCAATCCCAGGGAATTGTTCATCAGCGGGGAAGTCTCCATCACTACAGAGGAATCAAGGGAGAAGTCAGTCCCTGGTAAGTGAGATGCTCCCCCTAAACACCAACACAGCAGTCATGTACCTTTCAAGGGGTTCAGGGGCAAGATGGGCAAGGCATTTCTGCTAACTCTTCTTAAGGATCATGGACAGTGCCCTATGCTACGAGGTAAGCGGTGACTGTTGTAATTCTTACTGGTGATCATTTCCTGTCACTGATTCTTGGCTTTCTTTGTATTTCATAGGACTGTTGTAAGTCCAATACAAAATGAGTCTTATTTTTAAAACACACTGAAATGTTTTACAAAGCCTAGCGTTCTCATCTAGAGTCCTTTCAATTCTCCCCACTTTCCCGAGAGGCTACGAACACTTCACACCATGAACTAGGAGAGGGGGTAGAGCCCTTTCTGATGAAATGTATCAACAAAGACAGAGTCTCAGCCTGCTTGCTCTCTGGACAGGATCTCAGACCACAAGGTCTTAAATCCTGGTATAAATGAAGGAAGTGAGGACAGTTCAACTGGCACTCTCACAACGAGAGTTCTGAAACACCTTCCAAAGAGCCTATAGCAGTAGATGAGGGAAGGGAGTGCTACAGTGTGGTAGTACAGGGGGAATGATCGGCTACAGCAGTGAAAAATGTGGTACCTATTGGTGTGCTCTCGGGGTTCTTGTACATGTAGCATAGATGACCTTTACAGTGGCCCTCCCACCTTCCCTCCTGCATTAGGTGTTCTTTTTTTTTTTTTTAATTTATGTTTATTTATTTATTTATTGTTTGAACTTATTTATTCTACGTATTTATTTTTTTGGCCGCACTGGGTCTTCATTGCTGTGCACGGGCTTTCTCTAGTTATGGCTAGCGGGGGCTACTCTTGGTTGCGGTGTGCGGGCTTCTCATCGCGGTGGCTTCTCTTGTAGCGGAGCATGGGCTGTCGGCGCATGGGCTTCGGTAGTTGAGGCTCACGGGCTCTAGAATGCAGGCTCAGTCGTTGTGGCACATGCGCTTAGTTGCTGCACGGCATGTGGGATCTTCCCAGACCAGGGCTCGAACCCGTGTCCCTTGCATTGGCAGGCGCCACCAGGGAAGCCCTAGGTGTTCTTCTATAGAGTCTAAAAACAGAGAGCACTGAGAGAAGGTAGTGGTTATTAAAGGCTCAGGATCTAAATTCTACCTGTCTCTACACCACTTCCCAGCTGTCGATTTGACCCCACTTTTGAACGCCGACCTCATTCTTCAACTTTCTCTGCCGTTTGTATACTCACCTTGAAAACTTGTTTCTGTGATGCGTTGAGCAGACACAGGGTGGCAGACTGCAGAGGTGGAAGCTGGTGGTCGGATATTTGTGGGCTGAATCTCCTTCAGTCCCATTCCCATTTCTGGTTGCACAGAGGCCCTACTTCCTGTGTGTGACGCAGAGCCATAGGATTGAGGGCCGGAGCCAAGTTCTCCATACAGTAAAGACCCCAGTGTGCCTTGGTTATAGTAGTCTACCTGGCTTCCTTCCCGGTAGGGAAGTGACAGGCGGCTATGCCCCTGATTTGTTCGTGGGCCTCCTGATCCAGCAGTTCCCTTGGCTCTGCCCCTGTCGTCAGCTGCCCCTAGGATAACTGTGAGCCCTTGCCACTTCTCTGGTAGATTTCCCTATTCCCCCACTATAATCACACCTGAATAAGGCAACTCAGACCTTTCAGAGATGTGTCCTGAACCTCTTGTTTTCTGAAATACCTATCTGGTGGTTGTGAGACTGAAGGCCAACGTCCCCAAGAGACTTTTTCTATTTCTCCTAGTAAAGCTAGACTCATCTTCTGTCCCCTTCAACTCTCCTCAAATTGTGTTCTTTCAACCCAGACCTCTGACCCTGCTTTTTACTTCTGCCATTTCATCCTCACTCCTGCTTCCTTTCCTAAATCCATACCTCTCTGTTGGCCTTCCTAGGCCTGGGCCAAGTTCCTTCCTCTTTCCTCAGTGTTTACCCCTTTCCTTCATTCTCCCATCCAACTTTCAGTCCTTCCTTTCTCACGCCCCAGTTAGCAGCATCTCAAAATTCTTAAGGTTTATTACTCATCTAGTCATTGTATTCCATTTACTTATTCAGTTCTATACCTATCTTACCTATGTATGGAAGAACAGCTGGTAGCCAAGGTGGCACCAAGAATCCCAGCAGCTCTCACTTGACGTATCCGTAGTAGTCAGCAATTTCCATTTGTTTTTCCCTCTCGGTGAGAAATGGCAGCTTCCCCGAAGAGGTGTATCTGGCAGCATTCTCCCGTTGTTGTTGAGCCCGCCTCTTCATGGCCTCTCGCTCTGGCCTCTGCTCTTGTTCGATGGGCTTTGACATGACTGGCTCAGGCACGTTGGGTTCCCTCCATGGAACTCGTTGCTTGCTGAAGTCTTGGAGTAGAAATTGGGTTTGGAGCTTGGGTGGGGACTGGCGCTTAGTCCCAGCAGGGGGAACAGGCTCGCGCTGGAGAGAAGCGCCAGATGAAGTTTGGTAGGGTGCAGGCCTAGGAGCAGCGGACTGAGGGACACGGGGCTGGGTATGGTTGGTCCAAGCCGGTTGGGTTGGGTTGGTCACAGTTGGCTGAGCTGGTTTGGCGGGACCTGGCAAAGAGGCAGGAGCTGGCTGGGATGAATTGACTGCAGCAGGTTGAGCTGAGTCAGTAGAACCAGGCTGGGCACGGTAAGCCCCAGCAGGCCGACGTGAGGCCAGAGACTGTGGCCTCCGAGGAGCGGGTCGAGCTTGAGGCTTGTCCCAGGCAGAAAAAGGCAGAGGTATCAACTTGACCTTCCCAGGAGGAGGCCGCTCATACTGGGATGGAGAGGGACACTCTGTTTCAGCACTGCTGTCTGGTTTCTGGGCTTGGACCTGCGTTTTCTCAGGACTCTTCCCCTCACGTGGGGTATGCCGCCATGGCTGGATAGCTGGGGGTGGCTGGGGGTCTTTGGGGTTGCTTGCATTTCCCAAGAGCCGACAGGAAGAGAGCCCAGTTTTCGTCTCATTCTTCCTCCCCAGCGCATGAAGGACCTTCACAGACTCCAGCATGCGCACGCCAAGGGAGGTTCGAGGCTTTTGCAAGCTCTCTTGGAGAAGCTCAGTTTGGTGTTCCTTTCGCTTCGTGTTGGGGATTGCTGGCTTCTCTTCTGCCTTGACTTTGTTCCCTGACTGCTTGTTCTCTTCAGCCTTGTTTCTTCCTCTGGTCCTTTTGGTCTTTTCCTGCCCGTGGCTCTTAGTTTTGCTGACCTTTCTGGATGCAGCTTTCTGAGGTTTGCCTTGCGAGTGCTTGGCCGTGTTCACAGGAGCCCTGTCACTGACTGCAGCATTGCATAGAACCACTTCTCCCCCTAACAGGCACTCTGGATTCTTTGGCTGGCTTTTGGCCTTGGGAGCACCACTGATAGGCTCAGAGGCTTTCTGTTTGTTCTTCCTGGGTTGATGAGAGGGAACCTTTACGACACTTGGCTTTTCCTGCACCTGATTCACCTTAATGGCTCTGGTGTCTTTAGCTTTGATCACGTTGGGACCTTGGGATTGACCAAGATCTTTCAAAGAATTAAAGAGCTGGGGAAGGTGACTCTCCTCCGCCAGTGTCGTCATGTCTGCAAAACCACTGCTAGGTTCAGTCCCATTTTCAAGTGTCCCTAGGTCCTGACGACTGCGGCTGTTCTCTCTCAGATCAGCATTTTCAGAACCAGGCTGCTCCTCTTGGCTGAGGGGATCGGTGCAGGCCAGCGGCTGGTGAATATCAGGGATTCCTAAAGGGCGTAGTGGAGGATCTTGGTTCTCTGTTGGGATCTGGTAGGCATCCAGAGGCTTTGAAAGCTTGGTTTTGATATCATCCACGTTCTTACTCTCTGTTTGTCCCTGGCTTGGAGCTGGAGGCAGGGCCAGGAGACGACTGGCACTCTGGACTGGAGCTGTCACTGAAATGTCCCCAAGTTCAGACGGTGGGTTACTCTCAAGTATGTGACTGTTTCTGGTACTGCAGGACTTGGGGAGTTGTTGAGTTTGTGTCACACGAAACGTCTGGCTCGGAGGTCGCAATCCCAGGGAATTGTTCATCACCGGGGAAGTCTCCGTCACTACAAAGGGATCAAGGGAGAAGTCAGTCCCTGGGAAGTGAGATGCTCCCCCTAAACACCAACACAGCAGTCATGTACCTTTCAAGGGGTTCAGGGGCAAGATGGGCAAGGCATTTCTACTAACTCTTCTTAAGGACCATGGACAGTGCCCTATGCTACGAGGTAAGCGGTGACTGTTGTAATTCTTACTGGTGATCATTTCCTGTCACTGATTCTTGGCTTTCTTTGTATTTCATAGGACTGTTGTAAGTCCAATACAAAATGAGTCTTATTTTTAAAACACACTGAAATGTTTTACAAAGCCTAGCATTCTCATCTAGAGTCCTTTCAATTCTCCCCACTTTCCCGAGAGGCTACGAACACTTCACACCATGAAGTAGGAGAGGGGGTAGAGCCCTTTCTGATGAAATGTATCAACAAAGACAGAGTCTCAGCCTGCTTGCTCTCTGGACAGGATCTCAGACCACAAGGTCTTAAATCCTGGTATAAATGAAGGAAGTGAGGACAGTTCAACTGGCACTCTCATAACAAGAGTTCTGAAACACCTTCCAAAGAGACTGTAGCAGTAGATGAGGGAAGGGAGTGCCACAGTGTGGTATAGTACAGGGGGAGTGATCGGCTACAGCAGTGAAAAATGTGGTACCTATTGGTGTGCTCTCGGGGTTCTTGTACATGTAGCATAGATGACCTTTACAGTGTCCCTCCCACCTTCCCACCTGCATTAGGTTTTTTTTTTTTTTAATTTATGTTTATTTATTTATTGTTTGAACTTATTTGTTCTACGTATTTATTTTTTTGGCCGCACTGGGTCTTCATCGCTGTGCACGGGCTTTCTCTAGTTGGCGGCTAGCGGGGGCTGCTCTTGGTTGCGGTGTGCAGGCTTCTCATCGCGGTGGCGTCTATTGCTGCGGAGCATGGGCTGTAGGCGCGTGGGCTTCGGTAGTTGCGGCTCACGGGCTCTAGAATTCAGGCTCAGTCGTTGTGGCACATGGGCTTAGTTCCTCCACGGCATGTGGGATCTTCCCAGACCAGGGCTCAAACCCGTGTCCCCCGCATTGCATTGACAGGCGGATTCTTAACCCCGGCGCCACCAGGGAAGCCCTAGGTGTTCTTCTATAGAGTCTCAAAACAGAGGGCACTGAGCGAAGGTAGTGGTTATTAAAGGCTCAGGATCTAAATTCTACCTGTCTCTACACCACTTCCCAGCTGTCGATTTGACCCCACTTTTGAACGCCGACCTCATTCTTCAACTTTCTCTGCCGTTTGTATACTCACCTTGAAAACTTGTTTCTGTGATGCGTTGAGCAGACACAGGGTGGCAGATTGCAGAGGTGGAAGCTGCTGGTCGGTTATTTGTGGGCTGAATCTCCTTCAGTCCCATTCCCATTTCTGGTTGCACAGAGGCCCTACTTCCTGTGTGTGACGCAGAGCCATAGGATTGCGGGCAGGAGCCAAGTTCTCCATACAGTAAAGACCCCAGTGTGCCTTGGTTATAGTAATCTACCTGGCTTCCTTCCTGGTAGGGAGTTGACAGGCGGCTATGCCCCTGATTTGGAATCTGAGATGGTGTTCCCTGAGCAAGGCTGGCAGAAAGCGATGGATATAGAGGGACCATGTTATTGGCGTCTGAAGTTTTATCATAGTGGGCTGCCATAAACATGGAGGAAGCAACTGTGTGCCGGTCAGTGAGTGCCAGAGTAAAGTCTCCGGGTGAAGAAGAATTCTTTTCAGTGCTTCGTGTGATGTCCCACTGAAGAACACCTGGATAGGAAGGAGCTGAAGTGGAGATCTGGCTGTGGTCAGTAACTCCAGATACCGTAGTCGTGCTAGAATGTTGGTAAAGGTAGGCACTACCCGTGAGTGTCTGGAAAGAGGTACCAGTAGCTGATGGCGAACTGACGGCAGGGGCAGAGACTCTGGAGAAGTTGCAGACACTTCGTGTTAGGGAAGTTGCATTGCTCATCACAGGAAGAGAATGCTGCAGAGATTTCAGAGTTCCAAGTAGAGATGGATTTTGGAAATTTTCTGTAAGAACAAGAGGGTCATGAAAAACTCAGGGAGGTTGAGAAATTCTCAGTCCGTTTGAGGAACAGCATTATCTTAAGGTTCTTGCTATCAGGACACCTCTACTATCAATACTTGCTGAGAAACCCAAAATCAGACAGTTAATGATGGCTGTAAGGACTGAGCAGTTTTCCACTCTTCTGTATTAACTGCCTGTGCTCCCATCTTGGGCACAGATGGGCAGAAGAGCCAAGTGGTATGGTTCAGACATTGTTCTCTAGGCTGGAAGCAACCTTCTCCCTGCCCTGTCTTTCCCTTCAGCCTGCACTCGTATTGACTTCTATGCTACTTCCTAGACTGGAAGCATTTTAGAACTAGGAGGCCCTTAGAGAACTTCGATTTTCTCAGTCTCATTTCGTGAGTAAGGAAACTGAGGCTCAGAGAGGTCGGGTTGACTTGTTCAAGTTCTCTCATTATGTTAGTATCATTACCAGGTTCCAGAACCTACGTATCCTGACTTCCTTGCCAGGACTCTACTCTGAGCATGATACTGCCAGAAAGCAGGAGAAATAGAACTTACAATATAGGCATTTTTTTGGTCCATTAGAAAACAGTACGGCTATTACCATTGTCGTCTTCAGTGTCTCCCTTTGCTTGTACAGTTCCCATGCTATTACCTAGAGTTGACGTATAGCTCAGTCCAACTGGTGAATTGTGAAAGAGTCATTTTTGCCCTCTTCAAGCCTGGTTTCTCATCCTACCTCAAAATGATTACCCGAAAGTGGATATCTTAAGTGCTTTTGGAAAGAGAAAAGTTATCTGATGACTTCGGATTACTCATCTATAAAGTGGTTATAACACCACCACCAATAATAATAGCAGTAATAATTAATAGATGAATAAGCTGATATATTGCATCTGATTTATATGGAGGAAGATACAATAAGTTCTAGAAAGACAAAGAAAAATCATGACAAGCACATTACATAACGAAAAAGGAATCCATAGATATTAATGAAAACTGGGGTATGTGGCAAGTATCAAAGCCTAATGAATTTACTAACAAATGACATTCTGTACCATCCATGCAATATTAGGAAAGTGAATGTTGCCCGCTCTATTTTAGTGAATGCTATTAACCAAAACACACGATAGAGGTGATAGAGGTGAATGAATTCCTAGCCAATGCATACAGACAGAGACGGTATATCAGTAAACAATGCCTAACAAGCAACAGAATGCAATAAATGTGAATGTATAGGTAGCCACAACATATATAGACAAGTATTGCAATGAAAAGCGGTACGAAGCAGACAGCAAAATAATAAGGGTAAAAGAGTTTCATGATTGTGCTCATTCATATTTTTACCCAGCAAGTAACAGGTATTCAGCCTAGGAGAAATATATATTTCAATGAATATAACTTATATAATAAGCAGAAAGGAAGCTTAAAAAGTATCAGGAAGGTTTTTGTATTTATCCTAGAACTTAGATTAGAATTATCTTCAACATCCAGGAAGATGACATCCCAAAACCTCAAAAAACCATCATCCCTAGAATCCAACGAAAAAAGATTTTCAAATGTAAGAAAATCCAAAGGACTCCACAACATTGTTTTCGATAAATGTGGATGTTTGTTTTTTTTTTTCTTTTGCCGCGCCGCGTGGCCCTGGCCGTGAAAGCACCGAGTCCTAAGCACTGGACCGCCAGGGAATTCCCTAAATGGGGAATTAGAGATGTGGGGCTTGACTTTTTCTTTTTCTCCTTCGGTAGCTAAGATCTACAAGCGAACGATGGCTGTTGATCAATGTGCTCTCTGTGTTAGGAAGGAAATAACTGTGAAAATGAAAAGCAGCCTTGCCTTAGAACCTACATATCACACAAAGGAAATAGTCCTTCTGATTCAATTTAGAAGATGCCACTTAAAATGTTTAATTGGTAAAATGTCTACCTAGTTTAAAAATTTAGAAAGAATAAAACACTGAAAATCAGCCCCCTAGATAACCACTTTGGTTTCTTGTTTATAGGAAGCATCATTTCTAAAACATATTTCTAAAATGTTTATATTCAAAACTGTCAAGTGCCAACTGTATTCAGAGAGGCAATAAAAGAAAGAAAACGGAGTATGACTTTTCTGATAAGCTGCCTTTCCTGGTGATCCCCTGTTCTGGCCTGACTTTCCTTCTTAGTCTGTTAATGTAAGGATTTGCTACCATCAACTTTGTTTTGCCCTGCTCTGAGCAGATTTCCCTCTGTGCTGTTTCTGCTTTAATTTAAAATCTTTGGTTCCCATCAGCATTCCATTGCAAACTACGTTTTTCTTGAGAGCCCCTCTATGCTTTCCCTCTTGATTCTTATATTTTTTTTCCCATCTCTTGGTTCCTGTTGGCCTGTGCTAATGAAAACAATCCTCAACTTCCTTACGTTTGACTCTGTGCCTCCCTATATAGCCCAGTACTCTCCATCCTCTCTCCCTATTCTCTCTTTTCAGCTGGTCGCAGTACTAGTGGAGGGAGACCATTAGAGATGAAACATCTTGGTATATATTGCTAGTTTTCTATGTCACCTGGCTTTTCTATGTTTCTGTTGAAACCCTCTTGAGAAGTCTCTGATTTCACTTTCTCCATGGGTACCCTTTAAGGCTCAATACTGGAAAGGAAGGGGATCAGAGTGATCAACCCAATGTGGTATCCTAACGTAACAGATAAGGAAAGCAGCAGGCTTTGTGAGACAGTCAGCGATTCGTCCAAAGTCACACAGATAGTAAACGTCCAAGTCAAAACTGAAGTTAGGTCTCCAGACTTGTAGTTCAATACTTTCCCTCATCATTCCCTGCTATGTTGAATCTCCTACTCAATTTAGGGGCCAAAGAAATCGAACGCAAAACTTTCCAAAGTGTCTTTTCTTACCTGACATGGTCAGAGAAGAGGAACCATCAACTGCAGGTACAAGGGCTGAGGAGACAACACTAGAGGATGTCTGAGTGGCTGCAGCTGAACGGCGCACGTGTCCAGTCCAGAGGTCACTGGTTACTGGTCCAAACAGCTCCACGGAAACCCCAAGACTCTACCAAGTGGTAGTAGGTTTGGTAGGAGAGTGATGTCACAAAGCAGGCAGTTGGAAGGTATGAGCTAGCCAATAGGGAGGTCCGATCCCCAAGAGGAAGGCGGGGTTGGGTGAAGAGAGTGTAGGAGAGCTAAAACAACACCTACATTTCTGAGCTCTGGGGAGGAAATCCTAGAAGACAGACTTACCTCCCCCAGGCTCTTCCATTAGGGAAATCATTGCAACATTTCTTACAGACGTTCATTAATATAATGAACTAACAGTTGCTTATATTCTACAGAGTATTCTATTTTATGTATCATATACTTAGAGCTATAGAGATCTTAACTTAATTAATATCCTTAGGAAGGAAAGTGCCATCTAGTTTGAACTATTAACAGTTGTTCTGAAATCATATGTGTCTAATGAGTGAACTGATAGCAGCTTTCAAGGAGCAAAAGTAGGGATGAAGAAGCTCTTTTTGTAGCTTGGTTCAAGAGTAGGGTGAAGTTTGTTGAGTGTACCTTGTGGAGAATGTTGTGGTCCAAGGCTCTTCTCTTCGAGTTTCTTCTCCTTGACTCCTGCCTTCCTTGGGCTGGGCTAGGCTGGGGGCCAGGTTGGACTTGCGACTTAGCATTTCTCTTCCGCTTTCTTCTTCTTCTTCTTTTTTTTTTTTTTTCTTCCATTATGGGCATTGCTTCTAGGACAAGCCTTGATCTTGCATTGGATGTTACTTCCTGTCAACTTCCAGCAGCAGGAGTCTTCTTTTCAGTGCTTGATGCTTCACGAAATCGACTCTGCCCGTTGGCAGCAAATACCAGAGAGCTAGGAGACAGAGCTGGTTGCAGACCTTTCCTCTTCCAGCCTTTGGTTGCAATTCTTTGGCCCATAATTTGCTAGCTCTAGTTCCTTGGGCCACACAGGTATCCTGCCATCCAGCTCTTTTTCTATGTGAGAGACGTTCTGAACACTGTCCCTTTTTCTTTGCACAGAAGTATATACAGTGTGGCAGTTACTGTAATCTCCTCCCCCTTGCAAACAGCCACTCTCGCATCTTGGACCTGTAGGACTCTCTGTCTTGCATGCTTGGGTGCAAGGCCAAGCAAAATGAAGAGGAGAATAATTAGAGAAAGAGGAGGACATTGGTGGAGAATTGGGAGCAGGTAAGGTGAAAGGGCACAGGAGAAAAGAGATGCATGGAGGTTTTTTGGTTTCTGTGGGAAACAAGTTGACACACTTGGGCCTCATTTTGTATTCACAGAACAGAGAGTTAACGATATAAGTAGCTAGAGAGTGGAGCAACTGCCACGAAGTCTGTACACTGAAGAGAACAGTCTCACATCTAGTTTTCATTTTGTTTTATGTCATAGTACCTTATTGATAGCATTCACTGGTGTGTTTGTAGAACACAGATGTGTTCAAATGCTCTGGTTTTGTCTACATGGTTATTTCCTTGTCCTATTTGTAAGGAATCCAACATTGTAAGACATATTGCATGTTTTTCTCTTGACGATCGTTGACCTTGAAGCGTCATGAACTAAGTTGAGCTGTTGGATTTTGTGGAGAAACTTTCAAAAGGGTCTGTGAAAAAGGCATTGTGGTGAGTCGCATTATGCACCCGAGCGTAAGGAGCAGATATCTGCCACCAGCCCAACTTGGCCTGGATTGCCTCTGTTTTAGTTCCCCCGGTTAGTGCTTTTCTCCCTAACCACTCTTGTGACTGTGATCATGTGAGTAAGGGCTGAGTTGCTACTGATTTCTGTGTGAGGTAAGCTGGTTTGAGGGAGGAAATCTGTGGACCTAGTCATTTTCCTTGGTGGTAAGCTTTCAGGGGTGCAAAAAGATTGATGTTCCTGGGGACTTTTCTGGTCCCAGGAAGATAGCGCATAGATGGGACCTCCAAAGACACACATTGAATCTTTAGGCCTGTTTTTCCTATTATGAGATACGAGTTTCTTCACTGATGGGGATGATGCTTATCTGAGAAGAAATTGTGAAAGGTGGTGTAGTATAGAGGTGTGGCTTAAGCTTGTAAGTTTTCTTCAAGGTTTTTCCCCTAAGCTTCCTACTTCAGACGGCCTACTTACATGATACTAGTATGTGATGTCAGGCTAACAACTTCCTAAATACCGGCAGGCCAGATCAGTGTCTCTTTTCTCTATATTGCCGTGGAAATCAAGGGTCCCGCCGAAGTTTCCATCGAAACAGTTGATTTGTGTTGTCTCTGGGAATTCTGAAGGGCGTACCGTTGCTTCCTAACCGGTGTCGTTTGGGAGATCTACCTCTGTACGTCCAAATGATTCATTTTGAGGCTTTGCTCATGTGCGCAGTAAACCCTTGAATTCCCTACGACCTTCCTTTCCTCCATCTCATACCCCATTAAGCCCGCTTCAGTTTATCTCCTGCATTTCTTTGGAATCTGTCAGCTCTTCCTCAACATCCTAATACTGAACTTGCCTGTCTGTTGCGACTAGGTCCTAACTAGTGTCCATATATCTTGTTTCCTTCCAATCCATTCTTCACACAAGAAACCTTCGAAGCAAGCTGGAACATTGCTCATAAACATCGCTCACAAACATTGTTTTGAGACTAGAAAACACAGTGTTGGCCTTGAAGACTCTGCGTGGTCTAGAATCCTCTCTGCTCCTCTAGCCCCATCTTGTGCCACTTTTGCCCTCACTTTCTATGCTTCAGATACACTGAATTAACCTTAGTTCTCACTCATCTGACAGAAGTCAGTTGAGATATGATTTTTCACTGTGATTCCTCGCATTAAGGAATTTGATGATCAGGTTTTGTGTGAGGACTAAAACTAAACTGGGAAGTGGAAGAATTGAGTTTCAACCGTTTCAGTCAACACGCACGTATTAATGATACCTACGTATCGAACACCGGGCTAGGTTTCATGAGGGATCCAGAAGTTCTGGCCATCTCTGGTTTTGGATATCCCTTAGTTGTTGAGACCTTTGCGTTGTCTGGTTGCCTTTTGTCTGTTTTCCAGATGGGAAAACAGGAACAAGGGAAGTATAGGTTATTACTAGGTGGGGTTGAACAAGCGGAGCAGCAAACTGCAAAGCTGAAAGAAGAGGGACGTACTCTAGAGGGATATGATTTCCATTTTCAAGGCGCCTGCATCCTGTGCAGGGAGACAGCCTAACATAAAATGTGCCTAACAACAAATATATTGACTTCTTACTAAAAATCTCCAGTTCATGTAACCAAGGGGTTTATACCTTCTCCTTTAAAAGTGATATTCCTGGGACTTCCCTGGTGGTCCAGTGGTGAAGACTCCGCGCTTCCAATGCTAGCAGGCGTGGGTTCAATCCCTGGCTGGGGAGCTAAGATCCCACATGCTGCGCAGCCAAAGAAATGTTTTTCGAAAGTTATATTCCTGTATTATTGAATTTAGTGGTTTAGATTTTGTTTTAACGTTAAGAAGATGACAGTTTATTTACCAGGAACAAACAAAACATAATGTAAAAATAGTTTCCCAGAAACGATGTCCATCATTCTCTTCTTCCCTTTCTACCACAGACTGGTGTTTCATCTTGACGAGTTCTCTGTCAGTCCGTAGGAAAGCTGTCTGGCTTGGAGGTTGCAATCCCAGGGAATTTTTCATCAGCGGGGAAGTCTCCATCACTACAGAGGAATCAAGGGAGAAGTCAGTCCCTGGGAAGTGAGATGCTCCCCCTAAACACCAACACAGCAGTCGTGTACCTTTCAAGGGGTTCAGGGGCAAGATGGGCAAGGCATTTCTGCTAACTCTTCTTAAGGATCATGGACAGTGCCCTATGCTACGAGGTAAGCGGTGACTGTTGTAATTCTTACTGGTGATCATTTCCTGTCACTGATTCTTGGCTTTCTTTGTATTTCATAGGACTGTTGTAAGTCCAATACAAAATGAGTCTTATTTTTAAAAAACACTGAAATGTTTTACAAAGCCTAGCATTCTCATCTAGAGTCCTTTCAATTCTCCCCACTTTCCTGAGAGGCTACGAACACTTCACACCATGAACTAGGAGAGGGGGTAGAGCCCTTTCTGATGAAATATATCAACAAAGACAGAGTCTCAGCCTGCTTGCTCTCTGGACAGGATCTCGGACCACAAGGTCTTAAATCCTGGTATGAATGAAGGAAGTGAGGACAGTTCAACTGGCACTCTCATAACAAGAGTTCTGAAACACCTTCCAAAGAGACTATAGCAGTAGATGAGGGAAGGGAGTGCCACAGTGTGGTATAGTACAGGGGGAATGATCGGCTACAGCAGTGAAAAATGTGGTACCTATTGGTGTGCTCTCGGGGTTCTTGTACATGTAGCATAGATGACCTTTACAGTGGCCCTCCCACCTTCCCTCCTGCATTAGGTGTTCTTTTTTTTTTTTTAATTTATGTTTATTTATTTATTTATTGTTTGAACGTATTTATTCTACGTATTTATTTTCTTGGCTGCACTGGGTCTTCATCGCTGTGCACGGGCTTTCCCTAGTTACGGCTAGCGGGGGCTACTCTTGGTTGCGGTGTGCGGGCTTCTCATCGCGGTGGCTTCTCTTGTAGCGGAGCATGGGCTGTAGGCACGTGGGCTTCGGTAGTTGAGGCTCACGGGCTCTAGAATGCAGGCTCCGTCGTTGTGGCACATGCGCTTAGGTGCTGCACGGCATGTGGGATCTTCCCAGACCAGGGCTCGAACCCGTGTCCCCTGCATTGGCAGGCGCCACCAGGGAAGCCCTAGGTGTTCTTCTATAGAGTCTCAAAACAGAGGGCACTGAGCGAAGGTAGTGGTTATTAAAGGCTCAGGATCTAAATTCTACCTGTCTCTACACCACTTCCCAGCTGTCGATTTGACCCCATTTTTGAACGCCGACCTCATTCTTCAACTTTCTCTGCCGTTTGTATACTCACCTTGAAAACTTGTTTCTGTGATGCGTTGAGCAGACACAGGGTGGCAGATTGCAGAGGTGGAAGCTGGTGGTCGGATATTTGTGGGCTGGATCTCCTTCAGTCCCATTCCCATTTCTGGTTGCACAGAGGCCCTACTTCCTGTGTATGACGCAGAGCCATAGGATTGCGGGCAGGAGCCAAGTTCTCCATACAGTAAAGACCCCAGTGTGCCTTGGTTATAGTAATCTACCTGGCTTCCTTCCTGGTAGGGAAGTGACAGGCGGCTATGCCCCTGATTTGGAATCTGAGATGGTGTTCCCTGAGCAAGCCTGGCAGAAAGCGATGGATATAGAGGGACCATGTTATTGTCGTCTGAAGTTTTATCATACTGGGCTGCCATAAACACGGAGGAAGCAACTGTGTGCCGGTCAGTGAGTGCCAGAGTAAAGTCTCCGAGTGAAGAAGAATTCTTTTCCGTGCTTCCTGTGATGTCCCACTCAAGAACACCTGGATAGGAAGGAGCTGAAGTGGAGATCTGGCTGTGGTCAGTAACTCCAGATAACATAGTCGTGCTAGAATGTTGGTAAAGGTAGGCACTACCCATGAGTGTCTGGAAAGAGGCACCAGTAGCCGATGCCGAATTGACCGCATGAGCAGGGACTGTGGAGAAGTTGCAGACGCTTCGTGTTAGGGAAGTTGCATTGCTACAACAGATTTTTAAGCAACAGAGCAATCCAGCCAAGTTTATATTTTAGAGAGAGAACATCTTCCATGTGGAGGATCAGTTGAAATAGAAGAGATTGTTAGAATTGAAGGGCGGTAGTAATCCAGGCAGGAGATTACGAATGCCAGACACCACCTAGTCACAGACATAGCTTTTGCAGAGATCAGCTACATGTTGTTGTTTTTTATTTACTCTCTCATATAATTTTTTTTAAGTCCTGGACCACAGAATACTGTGGCATAGTTGGAAAAATCTGAGACTCGATTCTAGTCTTTTTTCTGTTTGCCTGCTGTGCAGCTTGGGCTTACGTCTCAAGCCTTACTTTTTCATTGTGAAATAAGAACGGTGCTACTTACCCCGAGAACTCCACAGGCACATAGACCCGTGGCGTGTGAGGAGCAGTGAAGGAGAGAAGGAATGGAAGAGCTTTGGGGGACCCCAAGAGCCCTTCAGAAACCGTTTGTTCTTTTTAATATTGAGCATTAAACTGAAGGCATTCCATTTGTTTCACTCAAAAATAAATTCTATTCTTCTGATAGCCTGTTTTTTTTTTTCCACTCCCTTTTTCTATAGTCAGATCAGTTCCTGATGGGCATTCTCCAGTCCACACTATTGCATCTGATTGGAGGCTATGCAAAATTTCCCAGAGACAATGAATTTTGACTGTATAGTAGTTAATTCTTTATTGTATGTTCCTGCAAAAACACTCTTTTCTTCAGAGTTTTTCCTTTTCAGGATAGTGGTAGTGTTGTGGTAACTAATAAAGGCTACTCTTCAGAAAATTGTATAACTTGTTTTTAGTGTCTCTACTTCGCTTACTTAATTCCATATTCCCTCTTTTCTAGACAGACTTCTTGGTGTCCACTGTACCCATGGTTTCAACAGGACTGGCTACCTCATGTGCAGGTGAGTTGCCAACCCCAAGAGGCAGAGCATGTGTAAATTGTTCTGTTTACAATAGTAATGTAAGCTAATGTAAGCTGAATGCAAAAAATGCAGTCAGAGAAGTGTATGAAGTGGAAGGCAATTTTGCCCCCTACTCCGATGTTACCACCAGTAATAATTTAGCACATATTTTTTCAGACGTAAAAAATGCAGATATAAGCATATACAATGGTCCCTTGGTATCTGCAGGGGGATTGGGTTTAGGACTCCCCATGGATCCGAAAATCCTCGGATGCTCAAGTCCCGTATGTAAAATGGTGTAGTACAGTCGGGCTTCCGTATCTGCAGGTTATGGAACCGTTGGATATACAGAACTGACTGTACCTGTGATTTAATGGTATAGTGTTTTAGACATTCTGGTTTATAATTTAATATATGGAGGACATCTTCCTCTGACAATATTTGGAGACCTCATTCTTATTTATTTATTATTCTTTTTTTTCCTCCAAATTTGCTTTATGTAGTTGGATATAAATAAATGAGCACAAACTTAAGCAAGATACATGTAACAATTTAATAGAACCTGAGACTCGAATTCTTTCAGTGTTTCTCAAACTCATCATGGGGCTTGTAAGAAAAGTAACCAACATGGATACTACTACAGTTGAATGTCAAATCTTTAAGTGCTTATGACATACTAAATTCTTGTATAATGCACTTATGAGGAACCCTTCAAGAGACTTGTGTTTTGTATGTAGCAAAAAGTGTTACGAGTCAAATATTCAACTCAATATAAAATAATAAGAAACACTTCTGATTTGTTAGGTTGAGATTGCTTCTCCTTTTACTAATGAATGATTTTTTTAGCTGTAATATCACTGAGCTGAACAAATATGTCACCTTGGAGTACATAAGGAAAAATAAACACATGCTGAATGGGTAAAACATTACAACTACATCTTTACTAGACCATCTCTACTAACACTTCAGAAGCTTAGAGATTCAGAGTGTTCTTACGTTAATTGCAAGAAAAATAGAAAGAGAGAAATTCCTTCTTTTTTGAGATCACAGCTGTGAAGTCGTGATTATATGAATTCTTCATTTGTGTGCAAAACATGAAACACATTTCTCTTAATTCTCCCTGCTTAGAATTGTCAGTCAACTAGCGGGACTTTCCTTCCAAGAAACAGAGACTGAGATGTGTTTTATATAACTTCAGTAACCTCAGCACTACAATAAGAAGACATGCAGTATCCTTTTGCTGTGCTTCAAGACAACAGGGAAGGAGGTCACAGGAAAGAAGAAATCAAAATTGTTACAACTGAGAAACTGAGAAACGAAACTCATAAGAAAGGGTAATGTTAAACCCCACTTTACTAGAGTTAGTTTCTGGACACATTAGCTCATTTTTTTTATAGAAGAGGGACAGTGAATCTCAGTTGGCTTACAAGCTAGGAGATCACTTTGAATTCTGCATTTCTTAACTGCAAACAGATATAGCACCTGTAACAGGTTATAACTGGTTTTCAGCTGGTTTTCAAGCACAGAGCCAGCCCCAACAGTAATAGTACACTATTTAAAAAGACCTAAGGCAATGAATTCCATTTCCAGTGGAAAGAAAGAATCGTATGGTCTTGGACAAACAATTCTGATGGTTTACTTAACAGTCACTTAGTAGTTCTTCCTTGCTCATAGAACTTTATGACTTTTTTGAGGAGTGAAGCATTCAGCTTGAGTGGATAAATCCTTGTTAGGCTAAGACAATCATTATCATATCCCTCTTTGCCGTGAATTGTCTTATGAATGGTCATATCAATCTGTTTTGGCAAATGAGTAATTAAGGGAAGGCTGTTGTTGTGCTTATGAGAATGATATTTTTCTCTGACAAAAGATAAATAGGCATTAGGAAAATGACCATTTGGGCTCTTTTTCTGCTTCCTCCTTGTTTTGTGAGAATATGATATTTGGTTTTACAGCAGCCATCTTGTGCCCCTGAGATGATCATATGCCAATAATGACAAATGGTAGATTAGAAAGAACCAGCAAAGACAGAAAACAGCAACATCAATAGTAACAACAATCACAGCAAAAGAACAATGGGACCTTAACTTGTGGAGTTCCTAGAAAGTAAAAAATAAGTGCTCTATGTTTATTCTAAAACAAAAAAAGAACTATGCAAACCAGCTTAAAACTCCTTTTTTTGTGCCAGTGTTCTAAAATGTGGCTTTTAATAAAACCTTGACCCAAATGCCAGCAACTTCAGAAAAGAATTTGGGTAGGGGGAAGAAGAAAGTTATCTCACTTAGGAAAAACAACCACTATCTTTATCCTAATCTTTGACACACAATTGAAACATATATAGCTGCTGTAACACTTTACACAATTCCTATGTACTGGAGGAATAACAAGATCTAAATAACAATTATATTTTTCAACACTGGGTGAAGGCTTTACATAAAAATACCATCCTACTTTTTCCCCCTAAATTTCTAAAATATCACGTGCTTTTCCCCAACATCTGCAGCCGTTCAGGAATTTTTAGGAAACTTTCATGCATGATCTTAATTCCTAATCCCTGGCTCTTTGGGCTCAACGACAAAAGATCAAAACCACCAAAAATGATGGTTCACTTGAAGTCAGGTGAGAGACACTGGCTCAGTTAGTCGCGTAGGACAAAAGCAGTGCTGCATCAACTGTCTCCATGCAGGAGGGGCACGTGAAGGATCTCATCAGCCAGTCATCTGTACAGCCCAGGTGATCTGCATACACAGCAGAAATCAAATTGGGTTCTCATAAACAAAGTGCATCATACAGATCACACACTCCCCGATCTTTTTTTTAAATATTTGTTTTATTGTATTTATTCGTTTATTTGGTTGCGCCGGGTCTTAATTGCAGTCGGTGGGCTCCTTAGTTGTGGCATGCAAACTCTTAGTTGCGGCATGCATGTGGGATCTAGTTCCCTGACCGGGGAACGAACCCGGGCCCCCTGCGTTGGGAGTGTGGAGTCTTTAGCCGCTGCACCACCAGGGAAGTCCCCCGGATCCTTTTTTCTGATCCATTTCTTCCAGGGTCATAAACTCCTTCAGGCTGATGCTGTATGAGGCTTATTCTTTGAGCTATCCTAATTTGCTCCTCTCAGCTGAGGTGCTAGGCGAGTCTGACTAGGTGTTGGATGAGAGACCAAAACTGGAACTTGATCCAGATATGGCAGCAGCAGCTCCTGATCCAGCTCCGTCCCCTTGCCAAAGCTAGCCCAGTCGGACTGAGACTTGTGAGGCAGGGAGATGTCATCCGAAGTGGGGGACTTAAGGCAGTTCCCCATCTTCCGGGGCTTGAGTGTGTGATCTGTGTGCTCTTTTGACAGTCTCCCAACCTCTTTCTTTTTTTTTTTTTTTAAATTAATTAGTTTATTTATTTATTTATTTTTGAATTTTTAAAATTTATGTATTTTTTATACAGCAGGTTCTTATTAGTTATTTTATACATATTAGTGTATATATGTCAATCCCAATCTCCCAATTCATCTCACCACCACCGACCCCCGCCCTGCCCCGCGTTCCCCCCTTGATGTCCATACGTTTGTTCTCTACATCTGTGTCTCTATTTCTGCCTTGCAAACCGGTTCTTCTGTACCACTTTTCTAGATTCCACATATATGCATTAATATACAATATTTGTTTTTCTCTTTCTGACTTACTTCACTCTGTATGACAGTCTCTAGGTCCATCCACGTCTCTACAAATGACCCAAGTTCGTTCTTTTTTATCGCTGAGTAATATTCCATTGTATATACGTACCACATCTTCTTTGTCCGTTCATCTGTCGATGGGCATTTAGGTTGCTTCCATGACCTAGCTATTGTGAATAGTGCTGCAGTGAACATTGGGGTGCATATGTCTTTTTGAATTATGGTTTTCTCTGGGTATATGCCCAGTAGTGGGATTGCTGGGTCATATGGTAATTCTATTTTTAGTTTTTAAGGAACCTGCATACTGTTCTCCATAGTGGCTGTATCAGTTTACATTCCCACCAGCAGTGCAAGAGGGTTCCCTTTCCTCACACCCTCTCCAGCATTTGCTGTTTGTAGATTTTCTGATGATGCCCATTCTAAGCGGTGTGAGGTGAGATACCTCATTGTAGTTTTGATTTGCATTTCTTTAATAATTAGTGATGTTGAGCAGCTTTTCGTGTGCCTCTTGGCCATCTGTATGTCTTCTTTGGAGAAATGTCTATTTAGGTCTTCTGCCCATTTTTTGATTGGGTTGTTTGTGTTTTTAATAGTGAGCTGCATGACCTATTTATATATTTTGGAGATTAAATCCTTTGTCTGTTGATTGGTTTTGTTTTGTTTTTTTTAAGGCTGCATTGTTCCTTTGCTTACTGATGAACATGTACAAGTCAGAAGTTTTTGATATTATAAAACATCAAAGTAATGAACATTCCTGTGTGAACATCTTTGAATATATATGCTTTGTCTCAGTTAACTTCACTCAGAATGGGACTTCTGCATCAAGGAGTTTATGCCCTTATGCTTTTTGTGGCTGTTGCTATACTGTACCAATGTATGGTTGTTCATGCAGGAAATACTTATTGAGCATCTGTTATGTTTAAGCACTGTGCTGGGTGCTAGCAAAAAGACATGTGAAATTTTGTGAGTGAAGAGACTTGACCTGCCCTTTGTGAATTCTAGCAGTCCAGAGAGGGAATAGATATTCAAGAATCATACTCTGCATGTAGAATTACAACTCTGACAAGTGCCAAGGAGAGGGACATGGTACCATGAGAGCATATTTTAGGGAGGATTTGATCTCATCATGGAGATTAGAGAAGGTTTAGGGATGTTTCAGCTGATATCTGAAGGATGAGTAGGTATTAACCAGATAGGGACGTTGGGGAGAGATTTCTGAGCATAAGGAATAGCAAAAGACCCTATAAGAGGAAAGCATATGCTGTGTTGGAGGAACTGGCCAGGAAGGTGGGGCCGTTGGGGGAGCATGTCATTATAATGGAGCTGCAAGTGTGGGTAGGAGCTCGATCGTGCAGGCTTCTGTTTAAGGTTTCAGACTTGAAGAGTAATAGAAAACCATTGAACTTTTTTTGTTGAAGGTGAGTGTGTGGAACCTACCCAATTGCATTTTCAACCTATCGTTTTGCTACCGAGTGGAGAATACACTGCAGGGAGAAAGAGTGGAAGCGAGGAAACAAGTTAGGAGGAGCCTTGTGTAGAAATTGGGGATAATGGTGGCTTGGACCAGGGTATGGTGGTCATTTTGGTGGAAAGATGTGGACAGATTCTAGAGGTATGTAGGCAGTATCATTGTCAGCACTGGTGGTGGGTTGAGGATGAGGGTGAGGGAGAAATAGCTGTCAGTGATGGTGATTCCTAAGTTTCTGGCTCCTATGGTTGGTTAGATAGGGTTTTTTAGATATGATGTTAATATTTGTCCTAATTTGTCTTTTGTTATTTGTTGGTTCTTGATGAATACTCTGTCATATTAAGTCTCCTGTTTTTAGTGACTGAAACTGACCGTTGTATGTTATCAGATAACTTTTTAACATCTGCCAGTTTGGTCCTGTATTTTATTCTCTTTCATTTACTAATTAAATTGTTGTATTAATGTAAATAACTATATTAATAGATTTTCTAAAGTTGCGTTATCCTTGCATCCTTGGCCCTTGGAATAAAGCCTTTTTTTGTTTTTTGGCTGTGTTGGGTCTTTGTTTCTATGCGAGCGCTTTCCCTAGTTGCGGCAAGCGGGGGCCACTGTTCATCGCGGTGGGCGGGCCTCTCACTATCGCGGCCTCTCTTGTTGCAGAGCACAGGCTCCAGACGCGCAGGCTCAGTAGTTGTGGCTCACGGACCCAGTCGCTCCGGGGCATGTGCGATCTTCCCAGACCAGAGCTCGAATCCGTGTCCCGTGCATTGGCAGGCAGATTCTCAACACCGCGCCACCAGGGAAACTCGGAATAAAGCCTTTGTGTAGTCATGGTATATATCATTCTTTAATAATTATTGATTAGATATGCTGATATTTTCTTAGGATTTTTCTATCTATATTTGTAAAGCACAATTGGACCTTTTTTTGCAAAAACTTGATTTTCTTTCCTTTTTATTTACAAATGACTCGAATTTTGTTCTTTTGTAGATATTTGATTGATGTAGAAGGCATGTGGCCAGATGATGCAATTGAATGTAAGTATAAGGGTTGTCACTACTTTTCCCTTGTTATAAAATTTGAAGGTAGAAATGTAAGGGAATTTCTCAAATTTTGGAAAAATAGAAAAGTCTGTAATTCATTTGTTCTGACATACGATAACCTTTTACCAAAAGTTTATAAAGGCATGTATCTGGAAATAGCAAGATATAATAGCCTGAATAATTAGTCAGTGGATTTCAGCATTTTTTTTCCTTTTTTAAATTTATTTAATTAATTAATTTACTTTTGATATTATATCCACTGCCCCACCAAGGAAGTCCCTTTTTCTTCCTTCCTTCCTTCCTTCCTCCGTTCCTTCCTTCCTTCCTTCCTTTAAAGCTCCAAGTCATTTAAAATACATGACTTCTTACTAAAAATCTCCAGTTCATGTAACCGAGGGGTTTATAACTTCTCCTTTAAAAGTGATATTCCTGGGACTTCCCTGGTCGTCCAGTGGTTAAGACTCTGCGCTTCCAATGCAGCAGGCCTGGGTTCAGTCCCTAGTTGGGGAGCTAAGATCCCACGTGCTACGCAGCCAAAGAAATTTTTTTCAAAAATTATATTCCTGTATTATTGAATTTAGTGGTTTAGATTTTTTTTTTTAATGTTTAGAAGATTTCAATTTCTTTACCAGGAACAAACAAAACATCATGTAAAACTAGTTTTCCAGAAACGATTTCCATCATTCTCTTCTTCCCTTTCTCCTGCAGACTGGTGTTTTATCTTTACAAGTTCTCCGTCATTCCATAAGAAAGCTGCTCGTCTTCTGGTTTCATAAGAGATGGTGAACAGTGGTAAAATATCCAGTTGACCCGAAATTTCTAGGGTACACTTAAGGGAGCGAATGATGGGGTGGAATGTTGGGGCAGAGTGAGAGATACAGATTCTGGTGAGACTGAGAGTCATGCACAAAAATTACTGGGCTGTGGTGAAGGGAGAACAAAACTAAATCAGGTTCCTGCTGGTGGACAGGAAGCCAAAATGAAGAAGAATGGTGCATAGCTGGGCAGTGTAATTAGGCCCCTAAGTGCTGTGTCTTCTGATAGTAATTATGAACAGAAACCAAATAATAGTGACTAATAACATGGAGGTGACCAATCCTTGAGAGCTGAGGCAGAGAGAAGGAAAGATGGCATTATGCCTTGTCTCTGGTTCCTTGAGTTTCCCAGGCTGGTTTGTGACCAATCTTGGGTGAAATCATAACTAAGTCATTTCTGCTAAGGGGATCAGCTTTCGTGGGGTCCTTTCTCTGCACTCTGTCCAATGATAAAGCCCACTGGTTTATGCCTCCTGGAAAACAGTTATTCCAAAGCAGTATAAGTGAAGCATTGATGAAACAGCCATGAAGAACATGTTTCCACATGGCCTCGCACCACCTTTTCAAAGTGCTGTAAAACTTTTTTCATCCAAAAATCAGTAACAGAAAAGGATTGGGATCAAATCCCGTACAGAGGTAGTGTAAGAAAAAAGAGAATAAGGAGCAGAATAGCATCTCTTCAGACAATAAAATCAAGTTGGAAAAGACAGGTCCACAAAACAGATCAAAACTGTAACCTATTATTTCAAAGTGGGCTAAAAGATGTTAGGAAAAACAGTGCGAAAGATGAAAGAACATGGATCGAGGAGGGAATGGGAAGTTATTGTTTAGTGGCTATAGAGTCTCTGTTTGGGATGGTGAAAAAGTTCTGGAAATGGAAAATGCTGATAAATGCCACCTATGGGTGTTTGGTTTTAGTTGATCTTCTTCCATGAAAGGGTTTGGAGAGATTCAGAAACTATGCTGCTGCCTCCATCTTTCTGATGTCCTGCTCAATCTTTTGACATAATTATTTTGAATTTGCACAGTGGTGATGGTTGCACAGCATTGTGAATGTATTTAATGTCACTGAATTGTATACTTGAAAATGGTTGAAATAATAAATTTTGTTTTATGTATATTTTACCATAATAAAAAAAAGATGAAAGAACAGCATAAACCAGAATTAGGTAAGATGATAGAACTCAAGACAGAATTCAAAATAAAAGAAAAAAGTTTCAGAAATGAGGACTAAATTTAAAATAATACAAGAGTGGGGACTTCCCTGGTTGTCCAGTGGTTAAGAATCCACCTTGCAATGCAGGGGATGCAGGTTCGGTCCCTGGTTGGGGAACTGAGATCCCACATGCTGCAGGGCAACTAAGCCCGCACGCCGCAACTACTGAGCCCACGTGCTCTGGAGCCCACGCGCCACAACTGGAGAGCCCACGAGCCGCAAGGAAGAGCACGCACTGCAACAAAGAGCCCACGTGCTGCAACTAATACCCGACACCTCCAAAAATAAATGTTAATTAATTAAATAAATTAAATAAAATAATACGAGTGAATGAACATAATGGATAATGCCTTAAGAGAAACAAACAAGAAGAGGAAAAAATTTTTTTAAATCAAAAAGAAGATAAAAAGAATTTTAGAGAAAAGGCAAACATAAAAGATAGGCAAAAAAGAGTCAGGACAGCTCTGAAAAGAGAAATAGAAATACGTATAAGGGGCTTTCCTGGTGGTGCAGTGGTTAAAAATCCTCCTGCCGGGCTTCCCTGGTGGCGCAGTGGTTGAGAATCTGCCTGCCAATGCAGAGGACACGGGTTCGAGCCCTGGTCTGGGAAGATCCCACATGCCGTGGAGCAGCTGGGCCCGTGAGCCAAAATTACTGAGCCTGCGCGTCTGGAGCCTGTGCTCCGCTACAAGAGAGGCCGCGATAGTGAGAGGCCCGCACACCGTGATGAAGAGTGGCCCCCGCTTGCCACAACTAGAGAAAGCCCTCGGACAGAAACGAAGACCCAACACAGCCATAAATAAAATAAATAAAAATAAACATAGACTAATCATTAAAAAAAAAAAAAAAAAAAGAGGCCCGTGGAGGTCGTGGGAATTTGAGCTCTCATTTGGAAAAAAAAAAAAAAAAAAAAAAGAATCCTCCTGCCAATGCAGGGGATATGGGTTCGATCCCTGGCCCAGGAAGATCCCACATGCCGTGGAGAAGCTAAGCCCGTGAGATACAACTAGTGAAGCCCACGCGCCTAGAGCCCGTGCTCGGCAACACGAGGAGCCACCGCAATGAGAAGCCCGCTTGCCGCAACTAGAGAAAGCCTGTGCACAGCAACAAAGACCCAAAGCAGCCAAAAATAAATAAATAAATACATTAATATATATATATATATATATATATATATAGTATAAGAATCTGTTATACCATAAAAGTGACATTTCAAATCAGTGGGACAGATTAGTCAATAAATTGTGATACATAAATGTTGGGGTATAAGTATTTCTCAGGAAGGATCCACAGCACGGCCAAAGCAGATGTCTCTGAGGAGGGAAATGTGTGGCTGGGGAACGTGGGGAAAAGGGTCACTTTTCATTGAATACCCTTGTGTACCTTTTCTAGTGTTCTGTCATGTGAATCTATTACCTCTGAAGTTTGCCTGAGTTCAAACCCCAGTTCCCCCAATTGCTAGCTCTTAATCTTGGGCAAACTCTTCACACTCTCCAAGCCTCTTTATCTGTGCAATAAGGTCAGTAACTTAGCCTGGTGCTGCCTGGCACAGAATAAACTCTCAAAAAATGGACATTATTAGTGAAAAAAACCCAAATGCCCATCAGTGGATGAATGGATTTTTTAAATGTGGTGTATATGTGAAATATTATACAGCCATAAAAAGGAATGAAGTACTAACACATGCTACGACATGGACGAACTTGAAAACATTATGCTAAGTGAAAGAAGCCAGAGACAGCGGTCACATTTGTATTATTTCATGAACTGTCCAGAAAAGGCAAAACCATAGCGACAGAAAGCAAATTAATGGTTGCCAGGACTGAAGGAAGAGGGGATGAAGAGTGCCTGCTGATGCTTAAGGGGGCTTCTTTTTGGGGTGATGAAAACGTGATGGGTTAGATGCCGGTGATGGTTGCATAGGCTTGTGGATGTACTAAATGACACTGAATTTGCAGTTTCAGAAGGTGAATTTTATGGCATGTGAATAACATCTCAAAAAAATAATTTTGAAACTGAAAATTGCCCATTTTCCCATAGTCACTATCCACTGTCTCCATCTCTCCCTTCTCCCCACTGCATTCCTTTTCACGCCCACCCCTGCCGCTCTCTCCCATCGTCACTCCCTCGAGCTGCCCCACGAGGCCTCCCAGGGAGCCTCTGAACCCCTGGGCGCCTGCGTCCTGTGGCTGTTGCAGCTGCTGCCCAGTGCGCGTGCCCCCACCACTCTCACCCGTGAGAGTGGACGCTTGCGTCGGATTTTTTCTCATGCGTTTCAGTTGATGGTGATGCTTACAAAAGGCGGCACGTGCCCTGCTCAATGGAGGAAGCCCCTCAAGTTAATATTTAGGCCCCTCCAGAAGTTTGATCTCGTCCACCAGTAACGTCAGGATGCTGTGCTATGAAAGCCAGCTTGGCCGCCTACGGGCATCTGCAAATACAGAGGACTTCAGAGGCATTTGGGCCTCAAATTGAGTCCTTGTACCTCCACATGGGATGTGACCTCAGCCCTTTGCTGCACCTCTGTAAGTGAAGTGGCACAGGAATACCGGCCTTGCCTGTCGTTGCCAAGGTTAACTGAATAGTGCATTGGCTCCCCTCGTGCTTAGGTGTTGAGTACATCGTGATTTACATACCAAGCCCTATTCGTGGGCCTCTTGATGCAGCAGTTCCGTTGGCTCTGCCCCTGTCGTCAGCTGCCCCTAGGATAACTGTGAGCCCTAGCCACTTCTCTGGTAGATTTCCCTATTCCCCCACTATAATCACACGTGAATAAGGCAACTCAAACCTTTCAGAGATGTGTCCTGAACCTCTTGTTTTCTGAAATACCTATCTGGTGGTTGTGAGACTGAAGGCCAACGTCCCCAAGAGACTTTTTCTATTTCTCCTAGTAAAGCTAGACTCATCTTCTGTCCCCTTCAACTCTCCTCAAATTGTGTTCTTTCAACCCAGACCTCTGACCCTGCTTTTTACTTCTGCCATTTCATCCTCACTCCTGCTTCCTTTCCTAAATCCATACCTCTCTGTTGGCCTTCCTAGGCCTGGGCCAAGTTCCTTCCTCTTTCCTCAGTGTTTACCCCTTTCCTTCATTCTCCCATCCAACTTTCAGTCCTTCCTTTCTCACGCCCCAGTTAGCAGCATCTCAAAATTCTTAAGGTTTATTACTCATCTAGTCATTGTATTCCATTTACTTATTCAGTTCTATACCTATCTTACCTATGTATGGAAGAACAGCTGGTAGCCAAGGTGGCACCAAGAATCCCAGCAGCTCTCACTTGACGTATCCGTAGTAGTCAGCAATTTCCATTTGTTTTTCCCTCTCGGTGAGAAATGGCAGCTTCCCCAAAGAGGTGTATCTGGCAGCATTCTCCCGTTGTTGTTGAGCCCGCCTCTTCATGGCCTCTCGCTCTGGCCTCTGCTCTTGTTCGATGGGCTTTGACATGACTGGCTCAGGCACATTGGGTTCCCTCCATGGAACTCGTTGCTTGCTGAAGTCTTGGAGTAGAAATTGGGTTTGGAGCTTGGGTGGGGACTGGCGCTTAGTCCCAGCAGGGGGAATAGGCTCGCGCTGGAGAGAAGCGCCAGATGAAGTTTGGTAGGGTGCAGGCCTAGGAGCAGCGGACTGAGGGACACGGGGCTGGGTATGGTTGGTCCAAGCCGGTTGGGTTGGGTTGGTCACAGTTGGCTGAGCTGGTTTGGCGGGACCTGGCAAAGAGGCAGGAGCTGGCTGGGATGAATTGACTGCAGCAGGTTGAGCTGAGTCAGTAGAACCAGGCTGGGCACGGTAAGCCCCAGCAGGCCGACGTGAGGCCAGAGACTGTGGCCTCCGAGGAGCGGGTCGAGCTTGAGGCTTGTCCCAGGCAGAAAAAGGCAGAGGTATCAACTTGACCTTCCCAGGAGGAGGCCGCTCATACTGGGATGGAGATGGACACTCTGTTTCAGCACTGCTGTCTGGTTTCTGGGCTTCGACTTGAGTTTTCTCAGCACTCTTCCCCTCACGTGGGGTATGCCGCCATGGCTGGATAGCTGGGGGTGGCTGGGGGTCTTTGGGGTTGCTTGAATTTCCCAAGAGCCGACAGGAAGAGAACCCAGTTTTCGTCTCATTCTTCCTCCCCAGCGCATGAAGAACCTTCACAGACTCCAGCATGCGCACGCCAAGGGAGGTTCGAGGCTTTTGCAAGCTCTCTTGGAGAAGCTCAGTTTGGTGTTCCTTTCGCTTCGTGTTGGGGATTGCTGGCTTCTCTTCTGCCTTGACTTTGTTCCCTGACTGCTTGTTCTCTTCAGCCTTGTTTCTTCCTCTGGTCCTTTTGGTCTTTTCCTGCCCGTGGCTCTTAGTTTTGCTGACCTTTCTGGATGCAGCTTTCTGAGGTTTGCCTTGCGAGTGCTTGGCCGTGTTCACAGGAGCCCTGTCACTGACTGCAGCATTGCATAGAACCACTTCTCCCCCTAACAGGCACTCTGGATTCTTTGGCTGGCTTTTGGCCTTGGGAGCACCACTGATAGGCTCAGAGGCTTTCTGTTTGTTCTTCCTGGGTTGATCAGAGGGAACCTTTACGACACTTGGCTTTTCCTGCACCTGATTCACCTTAAAGGCTCTGGTATCTTTGGCTTTGATCCCGTTGGAACCTTGGGATTGATCAAGATCTTTCAAAGAACTAAAGAGCTGGGGAAGGTGAATATCCTCCGCCAGTGTAGTAATGTCTGCAAAACCACTGCTAGATTCGATCCCATTTTCAAGTGTCCCTAGGTCCTGACGACTGCGGCTGTTCTCTCTCAGATCAGCATTTTCAGAACCAGGCTGCTCCTCTTGGCTGAGGGGATCGGTGCAGGCCAGCGGCTGGTGAATATCAGGGATTCCTAAAGGGAGTAGTGGAGGATCTTGGTTTTCTTTTGGGATGTGTTAGGCATCCAGAATCTTTGAAAGCTTGGTTTTAGTATCATCCACGTTCTTACTCTCTATTTGTCCCTGGCTTGGAGCTGGAGGCAGGGCCAGGAGACGACTGGAACTCTGGATTGGAGCTGTCACTGAGATGTCCCCAAGTTCAGGTGTTGGGTTACTCTTAAGTACCTGAATATGTCTGCTACTGCAGGTCTTGGGGAGTTCTTGAGTTTGTGTCACACAAAATGTCTGGCTTGGAGGTTGCAATCCCAGGGAATTTTTCATCACCAGGGATGTCTCCGTCACTACAAAGGAATCAAGGTAAAAGTCAGTCCCTGGTAAGTGAGATGCTCCCACTAAACTCCAACACAGCAATCATGTACCCTTCAAGGTACATGATTGCTGTGTTGGTGTTTAGGGGCAAGATGGGCGAGGCAGTTCTAGTAACTCTTCTTAAGGATCATGGACAGTGCCCTATGCTACGAGGTAAGCGGTGACTGTTGTAATTCTTACTGGTGATCATTTCATGTCACTGATTCTTGGCTTTCTTTGTATTTCATAGGACTGTTGTAAGTCCAATACAAAATGAGTCTTATTTTTAAAAAACACTGAAATGTTTTACAAAGCCTAGCATTCTCATCTAGAGTCCTTTCAATTCTCCCCACTTTCCCGAGAGGCTAAGAACACTTCACACCATGAACTAGGAGAGGGGGTAGAGCCCTTTCTGATGAAATGTATCAACAAAGACAGAGTCTTAGCCTGCTTGCTCTCTGGACAGGATCTCGGACCACAAGGTCTTAAATCCTGGTATAAATGAAGGAAGTGAGGACAGTTCAACTGGCACTCTCATAACAAGAGTTCTGAAACACCTTCCAAAGAGACTATAGCAGTAGATGAGGGAAGGGAGTGCTACAGTGTGGTAGTACAGGGGGAATGATCGGCTACAGCAGTGAAAAATGTGGTACCTATTGGTGTGCTCTCGGGGTTCTTGTACATGTAGCATAGATGACCTTTACAGTGTCTCTCCCACCTTTCCACCTGCATTAGGTGTTCTGTTTGTTTTTTTTTTTATTTGTTTATTTATTTTTTGAACTTATTTATTTTATGTATTTATGTTTTTGGCTGCACTGGGTCTTCATTGCTGTGCACGGGCTTTCTCTAGTTGCGGCTAGCGGGGGCTACTCTTGGTTGCGGTGTGTGGGTTTCTCATCGCGGTGGCGTCTCTTGTTGCGGAGCATGGGCTCTAGGCGCGTGGGCTTCGGTAGTTGTAGCTCATGGGCTCTAGAATGCAGGCTCAGTAGTTGTGGCACATGGGCTTAATCGCTCCACGGCATGTGGGATCTTCCCAGACCAGGGCTCGAACCCGTGTCTCCGCATTGCATTGACAGGCGGATTCTTCACCACGGCGCCACCAGGGAAGCCCTAGGTGTTCTTATATAGAGTCTAAAAACAGAGAGCACTGAGCGAAGGTAGTGCTTATTAAAGGCTCAGGATCTAAATTCTACCTGTCTGTACACCACTTCCCAGCTGTAGATTTGACCCCATTTTTGAATGCTGACCTCATTCTTCAACTTTCTTGCTGTTTGTGGGGCTTGCACTTTGGCATTTTCTTAAAAGCTAAACATAAACTTACCATATGACCCAGCAATTCCAGTCCTACGTATATATGCAAAAGAAATGAAAACATATGTCCACAGAAAAACTTTTACAAAAATGTTCATAGCAGCATGATTCACGTTACCCGAAAAAAAAAAAAAAATGTAACAATCCAAATGTCCAACAACTGGCAACTGGATAAAGAAAATATGTTAGAGCCAAACAATGGAATACTAACCAGCAATAAGAAGGAGTACTGGTACACACTGTAACAAGGATGAATCTTGAAAACATCATGCTAAGAAGCTAGATGCAAAGACTAGATATTATATAATTCTATTTACATGAAATGTGCATAAAAGGAAAAAGGCAGATTGGAGGTTGTCTGGGGCTGGGAATGTGGATTGATTGCAAACAGGTATAAGGGACTTTTCTGGGTAACAGAAGTGTTCTAAAACTGGATTGTGGTGATGATTGCACAGCTCTGTAAATTTACTAAAAATAATTGAATTGTATACTTAAAATGGATGTATTTTATGGTATGTAAATTAAACTTCTATAAAGTGTTTTAAAAATCTCTGTAAAGATATGCAAGAACAAGTCACACTGAGTAGCTCTGGAAAGGAAAGATGGGTGCCTGGGAAACGGGAGAGGGAAGACACTTTATCAAATACTCCTTTATATATTTTTAATTTTGTACCATGTATTATCAGTTTAAGAAATGAGAATAAACAAAACAAAAACTTACAAGGAAGAGTGTGGCAATAAAGGTTTAATGGCTTTGGTGAGTTCAATAGGAGTAAAACATATGTTAGGCCATAGAAATGTTCTAGCTTACAGAAAGGAAGATGATAAATCCTCTGTCACCATCTGAAGCACAACATGCTTAGTTCAAAGGGACATGCTTAAAAACAGGATGTCAACAAATAGACCCAGAAGCTGTCAACTTAGGAAAGGGGAGTAGAAAGGATGACCTGTGAGAAATGGTTCAAAGAGTGAAGACCTGAGGGAAAATACTTCAGGGAAGGAAGTGGGGACCTGAGAGGTAGAAGATGAGGTCTCTTTTGTGCCTTCAGAGAGCAGAACTGGAAGCAGAGCCAGGAAATCTAGTACAGGCAGATTTTGGATCTTTTTAAGTTTTAAAACCTTTGCCAGCTGGAGCCTTAGACAAATGAAACAAGTTGCCAATGAGCGGCAAGCGAGTGGTGGAGCTGTTGAAGCAGAGGCTGGAGCACCCTGTGGAGCAGAGGCAGCGGAAGTGTTTGACGGTCCCTTCCGAGAACGAGTCTGAGAACCTCTGGCACTTCCAGAGGACATGGTATGCACCGCTGGGTGTAAAGCACACACGTTTACATCTGATTAAATGAGGAGCCTTGGTGTGTGTGTTTCTGCTTCTAGTTTCAATCTTTCTGATTCAGTTCATTCCTGCCTATAAAACGGTAAACATTTAAAAATAGAAAATAGTCTAAAAATAAATTCTTTCTCAACAAAATGTATCTAGTTAGCCCTCTAGGATGGTGAAAATCAAAAGGACAGACGACAACAAGTGTTTTCAAGGATGTGGAGAAATGGGAACCTTCACACATTGCTGCTAGGAATGCAAAATGGTAACAATACTTTGCATAACAGTCTGGTAGTTCCTCAAATGGTTAAATATAGAGTTAACCGTATTATCCAGAGTATATCCATTCGTCGGCCTATGCCCAAAAGAGATGTCAAATACGTCCACACAAAAACTTGTACATGGATGTTCACAGCAGCTTTGTTAATAGTAGCCAAGCAGTGGAAGAAATGCAAATGTCCAGTAACTGATGAATAGATAAGTGAAATATGTGCATTCATATGATGTGGCCATAAAAAGGAATGAATACATGCTCCAATGTAGATGAACTCTGAAAATATTAAGTGAAAGAAGCCAGTCACAAAAGATCACATGTTGTATGATTCCATTTACATGAAATGTCCAGAATAATGAAATCTATAGAGACAGAAAGCAGATTAGTAACCACAGCCGAGGCAGGGGCTGGGGCAGGGGTGGGAGATTGGGAGAAATGAGTGACTGCTAATGTACGTAGGGTGCTTATGGTAGGTGTTGAAAATGTCTTTAAATTGGGGTGATGGTTGCACAACTCGGTGAATACACTAAAACACACTTAACTGTACGCTTTAAATCGGTGACTGTTATGGTATGTTAAGGATCTCAAGAAAGCTGTAACAATGTGTTTATTCATGTACGCAAACTGAAATACATGTCGATTATGAAGCCTTATTTGGAGAAAAAAGCTTCTCGGGCTCTCTGTTCTTACATCTTCTGTTACTGAATCAGGGGTACAAGAACAATGGAAGGTGACCAACAGCGCCATTTCCATTTAACAGTGGACAGTCCGAACAAAAATGTGGGCGCTGGGTATTGTACGTTTGGTGCAGCGCTACACACACTACGGCTAGCGCTAAGTGCAAACCATCAGAACCGTGCCGTCACGCTACTTTGACTTCCACAGATTCAATCAATAACCACAATTCACAGGTCTGCACTGTGTGTGACAATTTGTGCTGAGGACCCACCATGGGATAGAACATAGAATTGTTGCTGAATTCATTTACAGATGCTGTCGGTAAACCACAACAATCCACTTTCCTTAGTCCGTGGGAGAGTCTCAGGCATTTCCTCTAATGATCTCATCATCCCTTAGCGCCTGGATGTGAATCAACCCACTCTGTTCTCTGCAACTGGGCTTACACATAAAGATGGAAGTGACTACAAGTCAACTCACATTATCAGCTACCATGATTTAAGCTTTCTGTTGCAGAGAGTCTTGAAAGGAGATACACACTGGCTTCTTCTGTTATAATTTCTATTATTGTGAGAGTAAACTCACCTGTTAATGCCTTATTACAACTGGGGAAAAAGTAACTGCCACCATCTCAGAGATGTTTCAGGCTTTTTGTAGTATTTAGTTTAATTAAAATCTAGGTGAAATTCATTCCCGTGTTCATTGATCAGACAAACCATCATAGAGACCCAGGGGGCGGGGGGGAAAGCGCTTTTCAATTAAATAATGACTTTTTAGGTGGAAACTGAGCTTAGGAAAACATCTCTAATATAGGAAAAAGGCTGTATTTTCTTACATCACCTTATACAGCTATTCTTCATGTATGAAGATTGTTAACTGCTGACCTTCTGCCGGCAAGGTGCCTGCTGAAAGATGCTTTTCTTTCAGAAAAATGGGTTTATGCTAATTTATTTATAACCACTGAAGTTTAGGACCAGAGATACACATCGATAAGACAGAGTCAAAATTAGAAATACAGTCGATGGCACCAAAAGACAGTCTTTTCTTGTGAAAAGTTTTTAGATATGCACAGTTCAAACTGGCAACTGGCGTTTCAGTACTAAAACTTACTAGCTCGTCTGCCCCCAAAACAACATTTTGACGTAGATTTAATTCTGAAAGGCAAGATTAGAACTTCTAAAAGCAGGAACTAAGGTGATAACTGTCTATTAGTCACCATCAGAAAATCAGAACTGGTCAATTATTTCTGCAAGTATGGTAGATGATAACTCTAATATATCCTCCCCCTCAAATCAAAAATGCATTGCGCCTGCAGAATGGTCCTCAGAAAATTTCTTTTCATACATGAATGAGTAAAGATTGCAGAGACATAACGAATCTGAATAATGCCAAAATTCCAAGTATGGCCATGAGACTGTAGAGTTAAAATGTAATGGAAGTACTTGTCCATTAGAACCGAGGTCAAGAAACTAACAGGATGGTAAGGTTCCCAGATAGTGGCTGGGTTTGGGGTAGAAAAGAAAGAAAATCAAGAGCTAAAGTCCTCAATTAATATACAGGAAAAACTGGAAGGTTAGCAAATGATCATTAAAATCTTGTAGAGGGTGGTAGAGCTAGATGACTTAAGTCCCAAAGGATTTTCTATCAGGTTTGAAAAATTATGGTCTGGAAGTGACCCTCTCACTCTCTTCTCTGCATTCTCTGAAATCTTTCCTCTTAGCTTTAGTATTTATGAGGACTATGATCACCTTTTTTACATGGATGGCTCTAAAATCTTTATTCCACTCATGACATACTCATGAGGTCATACGTAGCTATGTTTTTAGATATTTTCACTTGGATGTTTTGATCTAACTTCAACTTTAATCAATAAAACTCCTTCATATTTCAGTCAGAATTAGTTTCCTCTTCCAATCTCTCCATTTTGATAAGGTGTTTGCATAGTATTTTAGTTGCTTTGGGTAGAAATTTCAAAAGAACCACGGCTATTAATTACCAAGTCCAAGTGATGAGAGTCCAGCTTAGTTTCTTCTCATAAATTAATTGATGAATATCACTTTCTTATTTAAAAATCTCTGCTGACAATTAGCTAAACATTCGGCAATAAAATTATATCTAGACACACAAAATAAATTCCATGTGGATTAAGTGTTTAAATGCATTGCCCTCCACCCTAAATAAGTATAAAAAAAAAAAAAGAATACTTTTTTATAATCTTGTGGTTGGGGACATCTTTCTTAGCATGGAAAAAAGAAATAAAGAAGTTGAGTACACAACAATGCTATTACACTATTTATACAATATCAATAATGCTCAAGAATTAATAAGAAAAATTCTTCAGAGAAAAATGGGCAAAGGATATAAGCAGCTAATTCTCAAAACAAGAAATGTAAAGAGCAATCTCTGAAACCTAATATTTAAAACATGCAATTTAAAGCAATGAGTTTTTTCACACATTAGATTAGCAAATATTAAAAAGACTGATACTACCCATAGTTGGCAAAGGAATGAAGAAACACATCCTCTCATACTTTTGGTGGGCACATATATTTGTACAGAATTCCTGGAGGGCACATAGTTAGGGGTGGGGAGGTCTACAGATTACTGACAGTCTTTTAAATTTGTATTATTAATGATCTACTTAGAATTTAAAACTTCTTGGTCAATTCTGTTAATTTATATTTTCTTAGAAAATCACCCATCTAATTTCGGTTTTAAAATATATCAGCCTAGGGCTTCCCTGGTGGCGCAGTGGTTGAGAATCTGCCTGCCAATGCAGGGGACACGGGTTCGAGCCCTGGTCTGGGAGGATCCCACATGCCGCGGAGCAACTAGGCCCGTGAGCCACAACTACTGAGCCTGCGCGTCTGGAGCCTGTGCCCCACAACAAGACAGGCCGCGACAGTGAAAAGCCCGCACACCGCGATGAAGAGTGGCCCCCGCTTGCCACAACTAGAGAAAGCCCTCGCGTAGAAACGAAGACCCAACGTAGCCAAAAAAAATAAAATAAATAAATAAATAAAATCCAGCCATTCATATTAAAAAAAAAAAAAGGAAAAAAATATATATATATATCAGCCTAAAGTTGCATACCGTAATCTTTTTTAAAAAAACACTTCTTTGACTGTGGTTATACCCTTCCATACTATTAGTGTTGATCCTTTTCCTAATGGTCAGAATAACCAGAGATTTGGTCTTTTTTTTTTTTTTTTTTTTGAAACAACCAGATCTTGGTTAAATCGATCAATTCTGGGGACTGATTTATAGAATGCTTATTTCAATTATTTCCTAGTTGAGTTTGTTGAACTAAAATATCATTGAAGGCTATACGTTTTCCTCTCATAGATTTAGTCACATCCCGTAAGTTTTGGATATGTGCTTTTACTGTCATTAATGAAAAAATTTCTATAATCTCAATTTTTAGTTCTCCTGTAGCCCAAAAGCTTAGAATGTTTTAAAATGTTTATTTAAGGAAAAAGTTATAGTTGTTAAATTCCAACCTTATTGTACTGTGGTTAGAGAATATAAGCTTAGCTAGAAATGTTCTACTTTGCGGATTTATCAACATTTTGCCTAAATGTACAGTTAATTTTTGTAAATATTCCGTGGGCATTTGGAACAACTGGTGGATGCTGTGTTTTGGGAATAAAGTTTTCTATAGATACTTTAAATCAAACTTCTTAATATTGCTATTAAAATCTTCCATATCTTTTATCTGTTATATGTCAAAATCTGATAAAAACAATGAAAATATCCCATTCTTATACTTTTGTCACGTTGTATATTGTAATTATGTCTGGATGAACATATGAATGCACTCTGGTTGAAAGCACAGCAGTAATTTTGGAAGTGTCTGAAAGACTCTTTCTTCCCTTGGAAATTACAGAGTGGAGATAGGGTAGATTCTCAAGACAAGTAACATTTAATTAGAAATGACCCCAAAACCCTACCTTTCCATGGTATAGAAACTTGTATTTCTAATCCGGAAAAACTATAAATTATTGGCAGAAAGGTGGAAGTATAGGAATTTTCATGCATTGCAGGTAGGAATATAGACTGGAAATTAATTTGGTACTAATGTAGAAAATTAAGTATACCTATAGCTTATGATCCAAGATTTCCACTTCTGGGTCTGTGCAACAAAGGTAGTCTCACAAGGTCCATAAGGCAATATGGACAAGGATGTGCACTGCTGGTGTTTTGCCTTGTTGGGAATTGACGGCGACCTGGGTGTCCATTACAGGGAAAGTGCATAGGTAAATTGGTAGATGCACTCCATGGAGTACTATGCAGTGATCAGAAACCTGAATCAGATGTATGTATAGCAATGTGATGAATCTTAAAAATACAAGCTTAGTGAAAATAACAAAAATAATGACATACCTTTTATATAAATTGAAAATACATGACAACACAGAATACGTATTTTGTAAGAACTCTTGTAAGCCAAAAGATATTTACATAACAAGGCCAGTTCCGACGGGAGGACAGGAACGAGGATGGGATATGGGAATGAAATTTTAAAAAGAGAGGCCATGAACCTAGGAGTATACTTAACTCAACTCTTGGCAGCTGAAGTTAAAAAAATTTTTTTAACTTTATCTTGGCATAGAAACTGCATACTAATTCTATGCTTTCGCTCTGCTTCTAGAAGGATTTGTTATGACTAGATTGGAGGTTCAAACAGGTACTTTAGGCAGAAACTAGAACACAATGAAAAGCTTGAGAATTCTCTCTTCCAGCTCATAACTAACGTTTTATGTTTGATCAGTCCGGCTGAGGTCACTTTTTAATTAATGTCACAAAGAAATTTTTATGGTTTCATAGTAGAAAAGATGTGCTTCTTGTTTTAAAAAAACATGAAAAATTAAAAAAGTATAATCCCATAATCTTAAAATAATCTGCTAATATTTAATTTTGATCCAGTCATATAAATACATGTAAATATTATATCTTGCTTTTTACCTCTTAGCATATAATGAAATTTATCCTTGGGTTCCAAGATACTGCTTTGGACTGTTGTTTCTCTCCATATATGTGTGATTGTGAAGAGTGATACGAAATTAGCCTGTTGTATAAAAATGTAAGAAACACTGGTAAACATTTAATTAAATATTACTAAAGCTCTCATTTTATTCTCTCATGGAGGTCTCTTTGTTTGGTAGGTAGTTTGTGTTGTTCATTTGCCCCACTGCTGAAAACGTGGGCAACTGGAAATAATGAGAGGTCAAAAATACAGAGAAAGTATTCATCTTCAGCTTTTTCTCTGTAAACAAAAACTGATAAATATGGCTTCTTTTGTACTGACAGTAGTAAACTATCCCTTTTCTTTGATCCCAGTATACACCCAGACATTGAGAGAAAACGATGGGAAAGGGAGGGGGAAAGAAAGAAAAAACAGGGAGAGAGAGAAAGAGCACAGAGACAAACACAGCAGGAACATGAGAGAAGGAGAGGAGAAAAGGAGTAACCAGAAGAACAAGAGAGATACACAGCAGAGACAGTGAGACAAGAGACAGCATGGGGTAGGGTGGAGGAGAGCACAAGTGCACAGAATGCGGGTGCACAGAGGCAGAGAGAAAGAACACAGAAGCAGACAGGGTGCAAAGACACTGTAATAAGAGAAAAGCATGAACTATAGAGCCTGGGGACAGCCTGCATAGACACAGCAGAGAGAGGCACAGAAAGAATGAGTCAAAGAAAGAGTAGGTGTAATCAAAGGAAGAAGGGAAGAACAAGCAGGCAGTTGCACTTATTCCCTTATATTCACTCTTAACCCCTCAAATGTACATGTCCTGGGTACACATGTTCAGGGAAAAAAAGCATTAGCATATCTAAGGAAACCTGGGTTAAAGATAAGATAGGCAGTTCAAAAAAGAAGAAATACGGTCGATCAATCAACACACAAAAGAAACTAAAAACTCCATGTGATTAAAGAAACGTGGATCAGGATAGATACCATATTTCTGGCCTATGTGGCAAGTATTAACAGGAATGCTGTTGGCAGGTATTGACCAAAATATTATTGCACATTACTGGTGAACAAATAATTGAATCAACATTTCAGAAGGACAATTTAGTAGTGTGGCTTAAACATTTTTAATGTGCCTACTTGGTAACCCAGAAATTCCACGTTTAGAAATGTTTCTCAAGGAAATGGAAAAATTCAGAAAGATGTAACAAGACTACCCATCGAAGTGCAGATTATGATCAAGAAAATTCCAAAAAAACTTAAATATCTGTCATTAGGAACTAACTAAATATTATATTTATACAATGGAACCCATAAAGCTATTAACGATGACTACATAAATCTTTATTTACTGCATAGAAAGATGTCTATGATATACTAAGTGCAGAGCTTCAAAACAATATACATAGTATGATTTCATTTTTTTGGACTGTTGTTTCTCTCCGTATATGAACATGATTGTGAAGACTGGTATGAAATCGGCCTGTTTTATAAAAGTGTAAGAAACACTGGTAACATTTAATTAAACATTAATAAAGCTCTCATTTTATGCTCTCATGGAGTTCTTCATTTGATATTTAGCTTCATTAGATTGCAGACCTAATAAAATAGATCCAAGATAGGCAGTAGGTATGTGAATCATAAAATATAAACCTGGAAGCTTATCTGTAATGTTAATCACGACTATTTCAGGATGGTGAGAATTATGGGTGATTTCCAAGGTCTTTATATTTTATATATTATCTAAACTCTTTATATTTAGTTATCTTTTTACTTTTATACTCAAAAGTAATAAAATATCTTTTTTGACAAAAGTATTTAGTAATAAAGAGAAGAGAGAGATGTAAAGTGGTAGAAGCATCAACCACAGGCAAGCCCTCCACTCCCCAGTCTATGATAAGGAGAGACATAAGCATGGTTCTAGCTGAGAGAAAGGAGCCTACAGAAAAGGAAGAAATCGAATATAAAAGAGAGAGAGAAAACAAAACTGAGAAAACAGATCATGGATTTTAGAAAATATGACAGCACAGAGACCTTAATGAACCTTTTCTTTCATAACTGAAAGACACAAACAAAAAACATCAAAAAGTAAAAAACTAGGGCTTCTCTGGTGGCACAGTGGTTGAGAATCCGCCTGCCAAGGCAGGGGACATGGGTTCGAACCCTGGTCAGGGAAGATCCCACATGCTGTGGAGCAACTAAGCCCATGTGCCACAGCTACTGAGCCTGCGCTCTAGAGCCCACGAGCCATAACTACTGAGCCCATGTGCCACAACTACTGAAGCCCACATGCCTAGAGCCCGTGCTCCACAACAAGAGAAGCCACCACAATGAGAAGCCTGCACACCACAACGAAGAGTAACCCCCACTCGCCACAACCAGAGAAAGCCCGTGCACAAAGACCCAACGCAGCCAAAATAACTAACTACATAAATAAACAAATTTATCAAAAAAGTAAAAAAATATTCAGAATCTAGGGAACAGACTCAAGTCACACAACAAAATCCCAGAGGTAATGTCTAAAGAAACAACTGGGAATAAATATAAGGAGCCACCACAAAGCTCTTCCTACACAAAGGACCATACAGCAGAAGGGTAAAAGGTGAGTCAACAATTCAAAATATCCCACTGGTATCTCAGAAAAGGGACTGAGGTAGTAAGTGGCCCAGGAGAAAGATAAATGTCCCAATTGGAGACACGTTCCCTGTGAAAAAATAGCTCCTTATGTCCTTGCCAGAATGGTTTACTGTATGCCTGCTCTGGCCAGGAAGAAGTCAGAAAAAGGGATGGGAAATAACCTTTTAAGTCTAAATGTCTTAGTTTTCTTACTAAGATTTGCTAGAAAAAAATAAGGCCTCAGCCATATCACTGCCCACACAACAATGCTATGAAAGCAGCTGCCAGGTGACTTCTTTACAGTAGTGTAATAGCAAAACCCCAAGGGCATGTCCTATAGAACAAGATACTTTCCTCACCTCCACACTTGATAAGGTGGCCATCAATTTATGAGTTTCAAAACAATGGCAGAGAAAAATGTCACCTACTGTAGCTGTCCAGAGTCCTAAAATCAATTACTATCTTTCTGCCTTTCCCAAACTCTGAGGGGCAAAAGAAATACAAGCCATACACAATGAGCCTTCAAGTTCATGTCCTAGGAAGGGGACTCAAGCAGTATCTTGTAAATAGGTAATAAGGTCATCAAATGTGATCAAATAAATGGTTGTGATCAAATAAATGGCTTCCACAGAACTGTTTTGAGACAAAGGTCATCTGAAAACAAAAGAGAAGGATTTATGAAAATATTCTATAACATTAAAGTGGAAGAAAGGGGGCTTCCCTGGTGGCGCAGTGGTTAAGAATCCGCCTACCAATGCAGGGGACACGGGTTTGAGCCCTGGTCTGGGAAGGTCCCATATGCCGCGGAGCAAAAATGCCAGGGTGCCACAATTACTGAGCCTGTGCTCTAGAGCCTGCGAGCCACAACTACTGAGCTCACGCGCCACAACTACTGAAGCCTGCGTGCCTAGAGCCCGTGCGCCACAACAAGAGGAGCCACGGCAATGAGAAGCTCCCACACCACAATGAAGAGTAGCCCTCGCTCACCACAACTAGAGAAAGCCTGGGCGCAGCAATGAAGGCCCAATGCAGCCAAAAATAAATAAATAAAATAAATAAATTTATAAAGAAACAAGTGGAAGAAAGGAAGGAAAAAAAGAAGGGAAAGAGAAAGAATTTATTTTGCCAGACGGTTTACCCATTTTAGTCAATAAAGAATTTGTACTCTCACTCTAGAGAAAATTTTAAAAGAACATGGACTTAATGAAATGGATCCAAGATAAGCTAGGACAATACAGGGAGACTAAAAGGTAGTTGACAAATTAACACACTTCATCCAAAAATTAATGAATGTCTGCCATGTGTTGGAAAACCAAGGGCAGGTACCAAAGGAAAAAAACTGACAGAAATGAAGGGAGACATAGACAATTCAATAGTAATAGCTGGAGACTGCAATAGTACACTTTCAAAATGGATAGAAAAACTCGACAGACCAATAAGGAAATAGAAGGCTTGAACAACACTATAATCCAACTAGACCTAAAGACATATACATAATACTCCAACCAACAGAAGCAGAATACACATTCTTCTGAGGGCGCATATAATGTTCTCCAGGAGAGACCATGTGCTAGGCCATAAAACAAGTCACAATACATTTACAAATTATACAAAGTATGTTTTCTGACCACAATGGAATGAAACTAGAAATCAATAAGGAAATTTGGGAAATTCAAAAATATAGAGAAATTAAATGGCACACTCTTAACTACCAATGTTCAAAGAAGAAATCACAAGGGCAATTAGAAAATACTTTGAGATGAATGAAAATGAAAGCAAAACATACCAAAACCTTTGGGATGCAGTGAAGACAGAGCTTACAGATATTTGTATCTGTAAATGTCCATATTAAAAGAAGAAAGATTTCGAAACTATAACCTCACCTTCAACCTTAAGAAACCAGAAAAAAGAAGACCAAATAAAACCCAAAGCAGGCAAAATGAAGGAAATTATATAGATTAGAATGAAAATAAATGAATCAGAGAATCAAAAAAAGAGAAAAATCAAAGAAATCAAAAGTTGGTTCTTGGAAAAGGTCAACAAAAATGGACAAATCTTTAGCTAGAATTCACCAAAGGAAAAAAGGGGAAAACTCAAATCATTTACATTAAGAATGAACCCGGGGATGTTACTACCAATCACACAGAAATTAAAAAGGATCATAAGGGAATATTATGAACAATCACATGTCAACAAATTAGGTAACCTAGATGAAATAGACAAATTCCTAGAAAAACAACCTAGCAAAACTGACTCAAGCAAAAATAGAAAACCTGAACAAACCTATAATAAGGACAGAGGCTGAGTCAGTAATCAGAAAACACCCCCCAAAGAAAAGCCCAGGCCCAAACTGGTGAATCCTAAAAAACATTTAAAGTAGAATTAACAACAACCATTCACAAACCCAAAAAACAACATCATCATCAAAACAAAATGAGAAGAAGGATTACTTCCCAATTCTTTCTATAAGGAGATTATTACCCTGATAAAAAAGGCAAAGATACAGTAAAACCACAGACCAATACCCCTTATGAATATAGAAGGAAAATCCTCAACAAAATACTAGCAAACTGAATCCAGCAACACAGAAGAGGGATTATACATTAAAACCAAGAGGAATTTATCCCAGGAAGGCAAAGTTGGTTCAATATATGATTATCAATCAACGTAACACACCATCTTCATAAAGAAAACATAGGATCATTTCATTATACATAGAAAAAACATATGGCAAAACCCAAAACCCTTCCATAATAAAAACACTCAACAAAACAGGAATAGAAGTTCCTCAACCTCATAAAGGGCATTTATAAAAAAAACTCACAACTAACATCATGCTTAATGACCAGAAAGATTTCTCCTTAAAATCAGGAACAAGACAAGGATACTCATTCTTAACACTTCTATTCAACAGAGTACTGGAGGTTCTAGCAAGGGCAACTAGGCAAGAAAAAGAGATAAATGACATGATATCGCAAAGAAGAAGGAAAACTCTATTTTCAAATGACACAATATTTTATATAGAAAACACTAAGGAACACACAAACACAAATTACTCAAACTTATAACAAGTTCAGCAAAGTTGCAGGAACCAAAATACATACAAAAATCAGTAATATTCCTGTACCACAAGGAAAATTCCCAAAATGAACTTAAGAAACCAATACTAGTTACACTGGTATCAAAAAAAATAAAATACTCAGGGATACTTTTAACAACAGAAGTGCCAAACTACAAAGAAGTGGAACCCACAAACATCGTTGAAGAAATTAAAGATGACCTAAATAAATGGAAAAACACCCCAGTTCATGGATTAGAAGATTTAATATCGTTATGACAGCAGTACTCCCTAAATTTTTCTACAGTTTCAATGCAATCCCTACCCAAGATTCAAGTTGTCTTTTTTTTTTTTTCTTTTTGGCAGAAATTGACAAGCTGATCTGAATATTCCTATGACCTAAGAATAGATAAAACAATCTTGAAAAAGAAAAAACAAGTTGGAGGAGTCACACTAATTAGACAGTGTGGTAGTGGCATAAAGAGTGACATACAGATCAATAAAATAGGGTTTATAGTCTAGAATAAACCCTTACATTTATAATCAATCGCTTTTTTTTCATTTTTTAAGTTTATTTTTATTTTTCTGATTTTTTTTTCTTATGATCAATTGATTTTTGCCAAGGGTGCCCAGACAATTCAATGGAAGAAAGAATAGTCTTTGCAACAAATGGTACTAAGACACTGGATATCCACAGGCAAAAGAATAAAACTGTACTACCTCAATGCCACATACGAAAGTTAACTAAAAAATGATCATAGAACTAAAAGTAAGAACTAAATTTATAAAACTTTTAGAAGAAAAAAAAGAGTCAATATTTTGTAACCTTGGGTTAGACAATAGTTTTAGATCTGACATGAAAAGCACAAGTGACAAAAGAAGAAACAGACAAATTGTACTTTGTCAAAATTAAAACTTTTGTACCACAAGTAAAATCATCAAGAAAGTGAAAAGGACGGCACAGAATGAAAGAACATGTTTGCAAAACATATCCTAATAAGGGACTTGTATTCAGAATAGACAAAGAAACAGAACTCAGTAATAAAATGACAAATAAGCCAATTTTAAAATGGGCAAAGGATTGGAATAGACATTTCTCTAAAGGTAAACAAATGACCAATAAGCATATGAAAAGATGCTCAACATCTTAGTCATTAGCGAAATGCAAATTAAAATCATTAAAAAGTGAGATACCTCTTCACACCCATTAAGATAGCTATTATCAAAAGACAGACAACAGGGCTTCCCTGGTGGCGCAGTGGTTGAGAGTCTGCCTGCCAATGCAGGGGATGCGGGTTCGAGCCCTGGTCTGGGAAGATCCCACATGCCGCGGAGCAGCTCGGCCCGTGAGCCACAGTTGCTGAGCCTGCGCGTCTGGAGCCTGTGCTCGGCAACGAGAGGCCGCGATGGTGAGAGGCCCGCACACCGCGATGAAAAGTGGCCCCCGCACCGCGATGAAGAGTGGCCCCCGCTTGCCACAACTAGAGAAAGCCCTCACACAGAAACGAAGACCCAACACAGCCATACATACATACATACATACATACATACATACATACATAAAAAGAATGTAAGCAGACAAGAATAGCATTAAAAAATAAATAAATAAATAAAGTCCCAAGAAGTGAAAAGTCACCTCTTGTTAAAAAAAAAAAAAAAAAAAAAAAAGACAGACAACAAGTGTTGATGAGGATGTAGACAAACTGAAATATGATCCAGGTGGGAATATAAAATGGTGCAGCCACTTTGGAAGACACTTTGGCAGTTACTCAGAAGCTTAAACAGAGTCACCATATGATCCAGCAATTCTACTCCTAGGTATATACGTAAGAAAATTGAAGGAACATGTCCACACAAAAACCTGTACATTAATGTTTACAGCAGCATTTTTCATAATGGCCAAAAAAGCAGAAACAATCCACATGTCCAACAACTCATGAATAAACATGTTGTATATGTATTTGAAATACTGTTTGTTACTGTTCATAACAAACAACAAGTACTGATTCCTGCTACAAAATGGATGAACCTTGAAAATATTAAGTAAAAGAAGCCAGACACAAAAGGCCACATATTGCATGATTTGCTTATATAAAATGTGCCCAATGGGCAAAACCATAGATACAGAAAGTAGATTAATGGTTGAAGGCTAGGAAATGACTGTGAAGGGGCACAGGGTTTCTTTTTGGTATGACAAAAAGTTCTGGAATTAGTGGTGACAGTTGTATAACCTCCTCTGAATATATTAAAAACCACTGAATTGTATACTTTACAAGAATGAATTGTAAGGTATGTAAATTTTGTTTTTAAAAAATCAATAGAGATTGACCAACGCTGAGACATAGCCTGGGAAAGTAAGAAAACTTACATTTTAAAAACCCAACAACAATCCAGGATCCAATAGGGAAAAAATATTAGGGTTGCCTCTGGCACAGAAATATTAATTGTATGTGCCCAGAAAGGGGGAGCAAATCTGACTGAGTTTTGAATTAAAGATTATTATTCAAAAGTTTTGTACCCAAACAAGTTGTTATTCCTATACAAAGGTTACAGAATGATAATCTCAAATTTATAAGAACTGAAGAGATGCTCACTCCTGAACAACTGTTGAAAAATCTAGCTAAATAATCAAATTATTTAAATTAATAAACTCACAAACAGTTACACTGAAAAGACTGATGATATTGACCCCCTTTAAAAAACACATAAAATGGTGATTTTGCTTATAACATGGAAGAAAAATGCTATACTTCTTAAAAATAAAGCTAATCAATACAGTAGTAATACTACCATAATGAACTGAGACAACATTCACAAAATTAACGAATATTGTTATGTTGGGGGAAGTGTGTGTAGGTGGAGAGTGGGGAGAAGTAGGGCAAGTGCAACCAGTTTCTTAATTTTTCATATAATGGAGTCAATAGATACTATTTCATATCTGAGTGGTACATTGAGACAGTGGCTTAAGCATATTTGTTAATTACATGGCTGCTAAGTTAGCCAAAAAGCAACTCAAAGAAAATCATATAGCAATAAAAAAAATTGAAAACAATAAGAAATCATTAAAAATGATAAGAAACCCTGAAGAACCAAAACAATTTTGAAAGAGAACAACAAAGTTGGAGGATTCACACTTCCTGATTTCAAAACAGTAATACAATAACAGTGTGGTACTGGCATAAAGATAAATAGATCAATGGACTAGAATAGAGAGCCCAGAAATAAACCTTTGTGCCACATGGTCAAATGATCTCTGACCCTTGACAAGGGGCCAAGACCATTCAACAGGAAAAGAGCAGTCTCCTTAACAAATGGTGCTGGGAAAACTGGATATGCACATGCTCTTAAAAAGAATGAAATGGGGGGGAAAAAAAAAAAGACTGAAGTTGGAGCCTTATCTGACATCGTATACAAAAATTACCTCAAAATGGATTAAAGACCTAAAACCATAACATTCTTGGAAGAACACACAGGGGAATAGCTTCATGGCATTGGACTTGGTAATGACTTCTTAGATATGACACCAAAAGCACAGGCAGCAAAAGTAAAACTCGACAATTGGGGCTACATCAATATTAAAAATTTCTGGGCATCAAAGGACACAATCAACAAAGGTGAGAAGGCAACCCACTGATTGGGAGAAAAATTTATAAATCATATATCTGATAAGAGGTTAATACTCAGAATATGTAAAGAACTTCTACAACTCAATGACCAAAAAATAACGCGATTCAAGAATGGGCAAAGTACTTGAATAGACATTGCTCCAAAGATGATATACAAATGGCCAAGAAGTATATAAAAAGATGCTCAATATAATCATGAAAGAAATGCAAATCAAAAACATATCACTTGGGCTTCCCTGGTGGTGCAGTGGTTGGGAGTCTGCCTGCCAATGCGGGGGACGTGGGTTTGACCCCTGGTCCGGGAGGATCCCACATGCCGTGGAGCGGCTGGACCCGTGGGCCACAGCTGCTGAGCCTGCGCGTCTGGAGCCTGTGCTCCGCAACAGGAGAGGCTGCGATGGTGAGAGGCCCGCACACCGCGATGGAGAGTGGCCCCCGGTTGCCGTGACTGGAGGATGCCCTCGCACAGAAACGAAGACCCAGCACAGCCATAAATAAAAATAAATAAATAAATAATTTAAAAAAAAATCACTTCATACACACTAGGATGCCACTATAAAAAAAAAACAGGAAATAACAAGTGTTGACAAAGATGTGGAAAAAGTGGAACCATTGTGTGCTGTTGGTGGGACTGTAAAATGGGCAGCTGCTGTGGAAAACAGTAGGGTGGTTCCTCAAATAATTAAAAATAGAACTACCATATAATCCAGCCATTCCACTTCTGGATATGTAACCCCCAAAACTGAAAGTAGGATCTTGAATGGATATTTGTACACTCATGTTCATAGCAGCACTATCCACAATGGTCTAAAGGTGGAAGCAACACAAGTATCTATTAACGGATGGATGAATGAATGAACAAACAAAATGTGGTATATACATACAACGCAGTATCATTCAGTCTTAAAAAAAGACAATCCTGTCAGATAGTACAACACTGATGATCCTTGAGGACATTATGCTAAGTGAAGTAAACTTGTTACTTAAAGACAAATACTGTATTCCAATTACGTGAGGTACCTAGAGTAGTCAAATTCTTAGAATGGTGGTTGCCAGGGGCTTGAGCATAAGGTGGAATGGGGAGTTGCTATTTGAGTCAGTGTAGAAATTCAGTTTTGCAAGATGAAAAGAGTTCTAGAGATGGGTGACGGTGATGTCTGCACAACAATATGAATGTATTTAATACCATTAAACTACACCATGCCCAAAAACAAATTCCAAATGGATTAAAGACTTAAATGTAAGAACTGAAACCACAACCAAAAAAAGAGACAAAACTTCTTGAAGAAAACATAGGCACTAAGCTCTTTGACACTGATCTTAATAATTTTTTTTTGCATATGTCTCCTCAGGCAAGGGAAACAAAACCAAAAATAAACAAATGGGACTACATCAAACTAAAGAGCTTTTCCACAGTGAAGGGAACTATCATCTACTGAATGGGAGAAGATATCTGCAAGCAATCTATCTGATAAGGGGTTAATACCCAGAATATACAAAGAACTCATACAACTCAACATCAAAACCCCAAACAACCTGATTTTTAAAAATGGGCAAAGGATCTGAATAGACATTTTTGCAAAGAAGACATACAGATGGCCAAGAGGCACATGAAAAGATGCTCAACATCATTAATCATCAGGGAAATGAAACTCAAAACCACAATGAGATATCACCTCCCACTTGTCAGAATGGCTATTAGCAAAATACAACAAGTACTGGCAAGGATGAAGAGAAAAGGGAACACTCGTGCACTGTTGGTGGGAATGTAAATTGGTGCAGCCACTATGGAAAACAGTTTGGAGGCTCCTCACAAAATTAAAAACAGAACTATCACATGATCCAACAATTAACATATGGGTATTTTTCTGAAGAAAACAAAAACACTCATTCGAAAAGGTATATACACCTCTATGGTCACTGCAGCATTATTTACAATAGCCAAGATATGGAAGCAACCTAAATGCCCATGGATAAAGAAAACGTGGTGTATATATTTATGAAATGGAATATTGCTCAGCCATAAAAAGAATGAAATCTTGCCATTTGCAACAACATGGATGGACCTAGAGGGTATTATGCTAAGTGAAATCTAAAAACCAAAACAAACAAACATAACAAAACAGAAACAGAGTTATAGATAGAAAACAAACAGGTGGTTGTCAGAGGGGAGGTGGTGAAGGGAGGAAAGAAATCAGTGAGGGAGATTAAGAAGTCCAAACTTCCATTTGTAAAACAAATGAGTCACGGGTATTAAGTGTACAGTGTGGGGAATACAGTCAATAACTATGTAATATCTTTGCATAGTGACATATCGTAACTAGACTTACCGTGGTATTTGAAATGTATAGAAATATCAAATCACTATTTTGTGCACAGGAACTAACAGAATGTTGTAGATTAATTATACTTCAGAAACAAGATAACAAACTCATAGAAAGAGATCAGATTTGTGGTTAACAGAGGCAATGGGTGGGGGGAGGGAGTGGGAATTGGTTGAGGGCAGTCAAACTTCCAGTTATAAGGTAAACAACTCTTAGGGATGTAATGTACAACATGATAAATAAAACTAACACTACTGTATATTATAGATGAAAGTGGTTAAGAGAGTAAATCCTAAGAGTTCCCATCACAAGGAAAATATTTTTTTCTATGTCTTTAATTTTGTATCTGTATGAGATGATAGATGTTCACTAAACATACTGTGATAATCATTTCATGATGTATGTAAGTCAAATCATTATGCTGTACTCAAACAAACAGTGCTGTATGTCAATTAAATCAATAAAACTGGAAGAAAAATAAATAAACTAGAATTACAAAGAAAAAATGGTTAAGATGATAAATTTTGTTAGGCATATATTATCACAATTAAAAATAATAAAGAAAAAGAAAGAAAACACGAGAATCAAATACTTAGGAATGAATTTAGACAAGAAGGTATAACACTTGTACATTGGCAACTACAAGACCTTACTGGAAGAAATTAAAGACCTAAATAAATTGAAAAACATCCTGTGTTCATCGGCTGGAAGACAATGTTGTTAAGATGGCAATAACCCCCAAAGCAAGCTACATATTAAAGGCAATTAACATAAAATTCCCAACAACCTTTTCAGCAGAAATGAAAAAAAGCTGATCCTAAAATTCATATGGAGACACAAGGGCCCTGATTGGCCAAAACAGTCTTTCAAAAGAACAAAGTTGGAAGACTCATACTTCTCAATTTCAAAACTTACAACAAAGCTCCAGTAACCAGATCAGTGCAGTAATGGCATACAGATCGGCATATACTTCAGTGGAACAGAACTGAGAGCCTAGAAATAAACCCTCACATCTATGGTCAACTGATTTTTGACAAGGGTGCCAAGACCATTCAATGGAGAAAGAACAGTCTCAACAGCTGAATTTGGGACAATTCCATGTGGAAAGAATGTTTGACCCCTACCTCATACCATATAAATAAATTAACTCAATATACATCCAAGATGCAAATGAAAGAACTAAAAGTATAAAATTCTTGAAAGAAAATATACGGACAAATCTTCATGACTTTGGATTTGGCAATGGTTTCTTAAATATGACACCAAAAGCACAAGCAACAAAAGAAAAAATAGGTACACTGGGGCTTCATTGAAAGTAAACTGCTGTGCTTCAAAAATCAGTAGTAAGTGAGTGAAAACACAACCCAGAGAGTGGAAGCAAATATTTGCAAATTACACATCTGATAAGATTCCACAATCCAGAATATATAAAGAACTCTTACAACTCAAAAACAAAAAGGCCAAACAACTTAATTAAAAAGTGGGCAGGGACTTCCCTGGTGGCTCAGTGGTTAGGAATCCACCTGACAACGCAGGGTTCAAGCCCTGGTCCAGGAAGATCCCACATGCCACGGAGCAACTAAGCCCAGGCGCCACACTACTGAGCCTGCGCTCTAGAGCCCACGAGCCACAACTACTGAGCCAGCAAGCCACAACTACTGAAGCCCACGCACCTAGGGCCCGTGCTCTGCAACGAGAGACGCCACCGCAATGAGAAGCCCACACGCCACAACGAAGAGTAGCCCCCGCTCGCCACAACTAGAGAAAGCCTATGCACAGCAACGAAGACCAAATGCAGCCAAAAATTAATTAATTAATTAATTAATTAAATTTTAAAAATGGCCAACAAGCACATAAAAAGATACTTAACATCATTAGTCATTATGCAAAGGGAAAGGCAAAACAAACCACAATCAAAATGACAATGAGTGTGAGATACCACTTTGTACCTACTGGGATGGCAAAAAAAAAAAAAAAAAGTAAACAAAGAGTGTTGGTGAATGTGGAGAAATTGGAACCCTTAGAAATTGCTGCTGGGAATGTAAAGTGGTGTGGCCACTGTGAAAAACAGTTTGATGGTTCCTAAATAAGCTTAAAATAAAACTACCAAATGACCCAGCATTTTCAACTCTTACGTGTATACCCAAAAGAACTGTATGTAGCTGTTCAAATAAAAACTTGTACACAAATGTTCATATCAGGTCTATTCACAATAGCCAAAAGGTAGAAACAACCTAAATGTTCATGAATGGATGAACACATAAATAAAATGTGTCTAAACATATAATGAAATATTATTCAGCCATAAAAAGCAATGAAGTACTGACAGATGCTGGGACATGGATAAATCTCAGAAAGATTATTCTAGAGTCAAAGAAGCCTGACACAAAGGCCACATATGATATGATTCCAATTAAATGAAATAACCAGAATAGGCAAGGTCACAGAGACAAAAAGTAGATTAGTGATTGACAGGGGCTGGTAGGAAGGGGGAATAGAGAGTAACTGCTTAATGGGTATGAGGTTTCCACTAGGGTGATGAAAAAGCTCTGGAACTAGATAGTGGTGATAGTTGTAAGACACTGTGAATATACTCAGCGCCACTGAACTGCATACTTTAAAATGATAAAACTGTAAACTTTGTTATGTATATGTATTTTAGTACACACACCAAAGAACCCTCTATCTGCATCCTTTCCCCCTACCTCCTCTATGGAACAAAAAGCCTCAATCTGTGTCTGTCCCAATTTTTGGCTTACTTTAAAAAAGAGTCTTATTGTACTATTTATATGTGTAATTACTGTCATTTAATACCTACCAAAAACTCAATTGAGAAATAATATTTATGGTTAAATGTCTGAATGTTTTGTGCCTTCTTTCAGCTAAACTAGTGGTCTCCAAATTGTTTTGATCATGGGGTCCCACTGATAAAATATTTTTGAGTACAAACTACTAAAGTAGGTATTTATTTATAAATTATATATTATTGCTGTACTCATACACTGTAAAACATATACAAAAATATAAATTTTAAAAGGTTCATACTCCAATGAACCATTTTGCAAGTATCCCTATTTGGAGAGCACCTCTCCAAATCAGTTTTATCTTGGGTTAAAGTAATGGTCTGCATTTACTGACCCCTTGAAATCTGCCTTTATGGAATTCCCTAAACTAAGGCCCTATTAGCCTTACATGATTGTTGTTACTGAGAATGTACTGTAAGGACGCCGTTGAGGATTTTGTTACACCACAACGCCTTCTTTATGAGGACAGACGAGAGAAATTTAAGAAGTCTCAGTACCAGAAATATCTGTAATGCTTTTGAAAATTTCGCTTGCTTTTATATTCGAGTTATGTAAGTGGTCACAAAATTCTAGCAACAGTAATTGCTAGAAAACATAAAGCAAAATTTGTGGCTCATTTTTAGCAACCACATCCACAAGGTATCAACTTGCCTTCCCGTCACTCTTAATTCTTCATGTATTTAGTTTTCAAATCATGTTGTAGCTCACCCCTCCCTGGCTTCAGTCTAATTTTCCATCATTCCAATTCTTCATTTACTTAAAAAACAATCATATCATATTACTTACATATGTATGTGTCTGTGTGTGTGTGCGCGCGCTTAAAAGCACCTCAAAATTTCTTAAAAGACAGGAAGGAATGAATAAACAAAAACCAACAGGCAAAAAAACCAGGCAATATTGTTCAGAATGGAGGTCATTCTAAACTTGAAGCTCCCCTGTACCAAAGGTATAGACTTTGCAGATTTTGAAGCATTTAGCAGCAAAGCCTTTCATCCAAAGGGTAATTCGTAAAGGAGTGTTGATGAAAAGAATGACGACTCAAACAGCACTGTACTACACTTTCTCACTCTTTTCCAGCTGGTAAGAAATGTTATAGTGAGGAAAGGGCAATTGGCTATTTTTCACCTGTGTGCAAAGCTTAACTAACAAGTCCATGAAAAATGCAGTCACATTGCCAGATGGAATTTGTAGCCATGTACCTGGATGTGTTTCCTTCTGGTGTGCTCTGAAGTAATTTGGGGGTAACCTGTATTCAATGGTTTCTTGTTTTTCTCGCTCCGCTTCTCAAGGTATCTCCTCTGATGGTCGGTGATGCTGCTGTCTAGTTTAATTCGCCTGGGTGACAAACAAACTCTTTCATGGCCAAAAGCATGGATCAGTCAGTCGGGCAGTATCAATGGTGGAAATAGAGCTGCCCCTCTCATGCAGAGTCACTTCCTTATCTGTTTGGGTCAATATATCTGATTCCACAGAAGTGGTGGTGGAAAGGATGTTGGCGGCAGTATCTGTGAGCAGCTCACTCTCCTCTGAGTGTCTAGAATCTGAAGAAGTGTTATTTATATAATGAAAACCTGGCTGTTTTCTCAGAATATATTTATCAAATTTAATCTGTTCAATTGTAATGTGATTGGCCCTCCCAGCTTGATGAGTAGAAAGAACCTTGTTTTTTTTTTAAGATCGCCTGTGTTTTTACGGCATTTCTCCAGGCTTTCATACCGTTTCTTTTTCTGAAGCTTGTTGTTCTGCTGTTGCTGTCTACCACTCCATTCCTTAACATCTTGTTCCCCCTTGCTATCATCCTGTGTCCTTTCTGAGGGCTGGAGAGAATGTGTGATGGGACGCTGAAGAAGTTTAGCCAAACGATCAAGTCGCTCCACCAAGGAAAGTTCCTTCTTGGCACTGAACTCAGGAGGTTTCTGTTGCCTCTGTCGCTCCTGATACCTGTTCCAGAGTTCATTTAAACTCACAGTGTGCTGAGTTGTTAACTCTGGGGTGGCCTTATGATCCCTTTTTAGGTCATTAACTTGTTTGTCATATTTTGGAAAATCTCTAGCCTGACTTTTAGTAGTATGCTGTACTTCTTTGTTTTCCAAGCTTACATTGATACTGAGGCTCTCTATTCTGGTATAATCTGACTTTGTCTTTGCCACATTTTGATAAGAGGAAGGAAGGCAAGTGTGTTCTCTTTGTTTGTCTGGATGATGCTGAAAGGAATCTTTCCAAGAATGCCTCAGGAAAACTCTTCTTCCTAAGGATTCATGGCAAAAATCTTGATCACTTGGTAGGTGCACTGGATGATGAAAGTAAAACTTAGCTGACCTGAAGACAGAATGGGTGGTATTTTCAAATTCTGAATGACATCTGGACTCTGAAAAGGCGAAAAAAAAAAAAAAAAAGATTTTGAAGGACTTTCAAAATATTTGCATTCCCTTTAGAAATAGTATTCACATTTAATTCTTTAGATACAAAACGAAGACTGAAGGAAAGAATGGTCTATATAAAGTTTCAGAAAATTCACTGCCTGGACAAAGGATTCATGCCTTGTGCCTAGTGGCCAGATTGGCATGGTAATAGTTTAAGAGACTCCGGATCAAAAGACCCAGATTCTGGGCTGGATTCTGCCACAGACTGGCTGTATGACCTTGAGGAGGGCATTTAGGTTCTTGGGATTGTAACAGCAGCTGCTATGTATTACTGCTTGCTATGTGTGGGCTATTATGATATATGCTCTATATCTGCTTTTTCCCCTCTTATGAAACTGAGAGAGAGGTATTATTAATCTCATTTTCAGCTAAGAAACCCGAGACTTTATTTTTATCATCAGTAATTAAATGGATGGAATTTTTAAAACTCCAACTCTTTATATGTTTTAGAGCCTTGAAAAATTCTTTTTTCTGAACCATCTTCACACCCCCTCCATTTTTTTTATTGTGGTAAAATACACCTAATAAAATTTACCATCTTCCATCTTCACATTTTGACAGTCATTCTATATCAAAATAGGCATTTTAAGATGTAGAACATCTTAACAACTATAAACCATAATTGTAAACGTTAATTCAGTTTCCATACACATTCTTAAGAGTTCTAAGTCATGGAAGAAACAGACATACATATGAAACACAGTATCACTTGTAACTATGGGATCCATTTTACCTTCTCTATAGATTATTGGTAATCAGAATTTTCACTAAATACTCTGGGAATCCCTAAGACAATTTCCCCCAAATATAGTGGGATACATGGAGTCTGCTTTTATATCTAAAGGATAAAAAGACTCCCAAACCTCCCAATGAACAAAAGTCCAGAGCCAGGTGGCTTCACTGCTGAATTCTACCGAACATTTAAGGAAGAATTAATAGGAAAGATTCTCAAACTCTTCCAATAAACAGAACAGGAGAGAACACTTCCAAACTTATTTTATAAGGCCCACATTACCCTGTTATCCAGACGTTACCTAGATACCCAGTGTAGATACACTACAAGAAAATTACAAGCCAATATCCCTGATGAACATAGATGCAAAAAGAAACCAAACAAAACATTAGCACACCAAATTCAATAATATATTAAATGGATTATACACTATGATCAAGTGAGATTTATTCCAGGAATGCAAGGATGGTTCAACATCTTACAAATCAATCAATGTGGTGCATGACACTAACCAAATAAAGGACAAAATTCATATAATCAATAGATGTAGAAAAAGCATTTGAGAAAACTCAAAATCCATTCATGATAAAAACTCTCAACAAAGTAGGTATACAGGAAACATAGCTCAGCGACCATTTCTGACAAGACCATAGCTAACATACTCAATGGTGAAAAATGGAAAGCATTTCCTCTAAGATCAGGAACAAGACAAGGATATCCACCGGCATCACGTTTATTGAACACAGTATTGGAAGTTCTAGCCAGAGCAATTAGGCAAGAAAAAGAAACAAAAGGCACCCAAATCAGAAGAGAAGCAAAATTGTCACTATGTGAAAATGACATGGTTTTAGATATAGAAAACCCTAAAGACGCCACCAAAAAAACTGTTACAACTAAAACATTCAGTAAAGTTGCAGTATACAAAATTATTTAACAGACAAAAATCTGTTGCATTTCTATACATTAATAATAAACTACCAGAAAAAGAAATGAAAACAATCCTGTTCATAATTGCATCAAAAGAATAAAATACCTAGGAATACATTTAACCAAGGAGGTAAAAGACCTGTATACTGAAAACATTGATGAAAAAAGCTGAAAAAGACATGAACAAATGGGAAAATATTCTGTGCTCACAGATTGGAAGAATTCATATTGTTAAAATGTCCATACTACTCAAAACAATCTACAGATTCAATGCAATCCCTATCAAAATTCCAATGGCATTTTTCACAAAAATTGAACAATCCTAAAATTTGTATGTAACCACAAAAGACTCCAAATAGCCAAAGCAATCTTAAAAAAGTAGAAGAAAACTGTAGGCATCACACTTCCTGATTTCAAACTATATTACAAAGCTACAGTAATCAAAATGGTATAGTACTGACATAAAAACAGACATGTAGGTCAATGGAAAAGAATAGAGAGACCAGAAATAAACTCACACATGTAAGGTCAATTACCTTATGACAAAGCAGCCAAGAATATACAATGGGGAAAGGATAGTCTCTTCAATAAATGGTATTGGGAAAACTCGATAGCCCCATGCAAAAGAATGAAACTGAAGCATTATCTTACACCATACACAAAAATCAATTCTAAATGGATTGAAGATTTAAATGTAAGGTCTGAAACCATAAAATTCCTAGAAGAAAACATAGGCAGTAAGAGCTTCGACACTGGTGTTAGCAATAATTTTTTGAATTTGACACCAAAAGCAAAGACAACAAAAGCAAAAGTAAATAGTAGGAGTACATCCAACTGAAAGGCTTCTGCACAGCAAAAGAAACCATCAGACTACTGAATGGAAGAAGATATTTGCAAATGACATATCTGACAAGGGGTTAACATCCAAAATAGACAAAGAATTCAACTCAAATAAAAACAAACAAACAAACAACCCCATTAAAAAATGGGCACAGGATCTTAATAGACATTTTTGTAAAGAAGACATACGAATGGCTAACAAATACAGGAAAAGATGCTCAGCACCAATAATCATCAGGGAAATGTAAACCAAAACCACAATGAGATATCACCTCACACCTGTTAGAATGGCTATCATCAAAAAGACAAGAAATAACAAGCATTAGTGAGGATATGGAGCTAAAGGTTCCTTTTCCTGTGCACTGTTAGTGAGAATGTAATTGGTGTTGCCACTATGGAAATCAGTATGGAGGTTACCCAAAGAGTTAAAATGCAACTACCATATGACCCAGCAATTCTGCTTCTGGGTCTATACACAAAACAATTGAAAGCTTGGTCTTGGAGAGATATTCGTATATCTGTGCTCACTGCAGCATTATTTAAAATAGCCAAGACATGGAAACCACCTAAGTGTCCACTGATGGATGAATAGATAAGGAAAGTGTGGTATGGGGGGTGGGAGGAATTGGGAGATTGGGACTGACATATATACACTATTGATACTATGTATAAAATAGATAACTGATGAGAACCTACTGTATATAGCACAGGGAATTCTACTCAATGCTCTGTGGTGACCTAAATGGGAAGGAAATCCAAAAAAGAGGGGATATATATATATATATATATATATATATATATATATATACACACGTATAGCTGGTTCACCTTGCTGTACAGTAGAAACTAACACAACACTGTAAAGCAACTATACTCCAATAAAAATTAAAAGAAAACAAAAAAAAGAAAATGTGGTATAGAGGAAAGTGGGCAAGATGGCAGAGTAAAAAGACCTTGAGCTCACCTCCTCTCACAAGCACACCAAAATCACAACTATCCGCAGAGCATCCATTAAAAAAAAAACGCACACACACAAAACACTGGAACCCACCAGAAAAGATCTCCTACACCAAAAGACATAAAGAAGGAACCGCAACAAAACCAGTAGTAGGGGGAGACTCACAATATAATCAAATTCCATAACCCCTATGTAGGCAACGAAAACTGGAGAGTAAATATATTACAGAGGTTCTCCCAGGTTGGGGGTCTGGCATTGTTGAGATGAGCCCACAGAGCATTTGGCTTTGAAGGCCAGAAAGGCTTAATTGCAGGAGCCCCACAGGACTGGGGAAAATAGAGATATCACCCTTAAAGGGTGCACATGAAATCTCATATACCCTGGGACACAGGGCCAAAGAAGTAATTTGATAGGAGCCTGGGCCAGACCTACCTGCTGGTCTTGGAGAGTCTCCTGGAGCGGCAGGGGTTGGGGAAGGGTGGCTGCGGCTCACCCTGGGGACATAGACACTGGTGGCAGACATATTGGGGAATACTGTTGGTGGATGACATATTGGCTCATTAGCTCCAAAACCTGTCCCCACCCAACAGCCTGCAGGCAACCGTGCTGGGACGCCTCAGGCCAAAGAACTAACTGGGTCAGGACACAGCTCCACCCATTAGCAGACAGGCTGCCTAAAGACAAAAAAGCTCACAGCTGCCTTTGGACTAGCCCCTAGACATGGCCCAGCCCACCAGAGGGCCAAGACCCAGCACCACCCACCAGTAGACAGGCACAGGACTCTCCCACCAGGAAGCCAGGCCAAGCTTCTAGACCAGTCTCATTCACCAGGATGCAGGCACTCAAAGCAAGAAAACTATGATTCCTCAATGCAGGCCAGAGCCTACCCTGGGACCAGCTGGGCCATGGACTGGCCCACTAGCAGGCCAAGGAAACCTTCAGGACACTCCAGACCCTGTACCCAACTGTGTCAGGAAGCGACACCACCCCCTCGACAACCTGAAATGAGCTCTGGGATCCCAGGACCCTGCAGCTGGACCCAGGGACCAGCTCTGCCTGCCAGTAGACCAGCACTAACCCCATGACCTGGCTTCAACTACCAGTGGGTAGGCAACAACCCTAGGGTCTTCAGGACCCTGACTCCACCCACCAGTGAGCCAGCATTAGCCCCGGGGCCCCTAGCATTCTGCAACCAGCCACGTTGTGACCAGGCCCTGCTAAGCAGCAGCCAGCAGCATCCACACAAGGCAGGACCTGGCAACCAACCAGACTAGGGGCCTACCAGACTGCCCACATAGTTAGCCCACCACAACAGAAGGCCCAAGTAGCCCTCTTAGGGTGAACCCCTAGAGCACACAGCTTGGGTAACAAGAGGGGAGTGCGCTGCTGAAGTGCACAGGACGCCTCCTACAGAGGGCCACTTCTCCAAGGTTGACAGATGTAACTTACCTACTACATACATAAAAATACAAATAGCAACTTATTGACAAAATGAGATGGCAGAGCAATATGTTTCAAATGAAGGAACAAGATAAAATCCCAGAAGAAGAACTAAGTGAAGTGGAAATAGGCAATCTACCCAAGAAATAGTTCAGAGTAATGATCATACAGATGATCAAAGAACTCAGGAGGAGAATGGATGCACAGAATGAGAAGTCATAAGTTTTGAGAAAAGAGTTAGAAAATATAAAGAACAACCAGAGATGAAGAATACAATAACTGAAATGAAAAATACAGTGCAAGGAATCAAAGTAGACTAAAGGATTCAGAAGAATGGATCAGTGAGCTGGAAGACAGAGTAGTGGACATCACTGCCACTGAAGAGAAAAAAGATTTTAAAAGAAATGAGAACGGTTTAAAAGATCTCTGAGACAACATCAAGAGCACTAATATTCGCACTACAGGGGTCCCAGAAGAAGAGAGAAAGAGCTCGGGAAAACACTTGAAAGAAAGAGCTCAGGAAAATATTTGAAGAGATAATAGCTGATAACCTCCCTAACCTGGGAAAGGAAATAGTCATCCAAGTCCAAGAAGCGCAGAAAATCCCATACAGGATAACCCAAAGAGGAGCACACCAAGACACGCTGTAATCAAAATGTCAAAAATTAAAGATACAGAGAATACTAAAAGCAGCAAGGGGAAAGCAACAAACAACATACAAAGGAACTCCCATAAGACTGTCAGCTGACTTTTCAGCAGGCACTCTGCAGGTCGGAAGGGACTGGCATGATATATGTAAAGTGATGAAAGGGAAGAACCTACATCCAAGAATACTCTACTCAGCAAGGCTCTTGTTCAGATTTGACAGAGAAATCAAAAGCTGTATAGACAAGCAAAGGCTAAAAGAATTCAGCACCACTAAACCAGCTTTACAACAAATGTTAAAGGAACTTCTCCAGGTGCAAAAGAAAAGGCCACAACTAGATATAAGAAAACTATGGAACAAAAAAGCTCACCAGTAAACATACAGTAAAGGTAGGAAATCATTCACAAACAAAGCTAGCAGGAAGATTAAAAGACGAAAGTAGTAAAATCATCTGTATCCACGATAAGCAGTTAAGGGATACACAAAACAATTTGATGTAAAACATGACATAAAAAACAGTAATCATGAGGGGAGGAGAGTACACATGGAGGGTAATTGCAAATGCATTTGAAAGTAAGACATCAGCAATTTAGAAGAATCACCATATATATACAGAGACTGCTATACAATAACCTCAAGGTAACCACAAGCCAAAAATCTGTAGCAGATACACACATACACAAAAAAGGAATCTAAACATAACACTGAAGATAGTCATCAAATCACAAGAGAAGAGAACAAAAGAAGGGGGAAAAAAAGACCTACAGAAACAAATCCAAAACAATTAACAAAATGACAGTACGAACGTACGTATCGATAATTACCTTAAATGTAAACAGACTGAATGCTCCAACCAAAAGACACAAACTGGCTGAATGGATACAAAAACAAGACCCGTGTATTTGCTGCCTACAAGAGACTCACTACAGATCTAGAGACACATACAGACTAAAAGTGAGGGGATGGAAAAGGTAGTCCACACAAATGAAAATCGAAAGAAAGCCAGAGTAGCAATATTTATATTAGATGAAATCAACTTTAAAATAAAAACTGTCACAGGAGACAAAGAAGGACACTACAGAATGATCAAGGGATCAATCCAAGAAGAAGATATAACAACTGTAAATATATATGCACCCAACATAGGAGCACCTGAATACATAAGGCAAAATATTAATAGACATAAAAGGAGAAATCAACAGCAGCACAATAATAGTAAGGACTTTAACACCCGATTTACATCAATGGACAGATCATCCAGAGAGAAAATCAATAGGGAAACACAGGCCTTAAATAACACATTAGACCAAAGGGACTTCACTGATATTTATAGAGCATTCCACCCAAAAGCAGCAGAATACACATTCTTTTCAAGTGCACATGGAACATTCTCCAGGATAGATCACATGTTAGGCCACAAAACAAGCCTTGGTAAATGTAAGAAAACTGAAATCATATCAAGCTTCTTTTCCAACCACAACTCTATGGAACTAGAAATCACCTACAAGAAAAAAAAAAACTGCAAAAACCACAAACACGTGGAGGCTAAACAATATGCTACTAAACAACCAATGGATCACTGAAGAAATCAAAGAGGAAATCAAAAACTACCTAGAGACAAATGAAAACGAAAGCACGATGATCCAAGACCTATGGCACGCAGACAGAGCAGTTCTAAGAGGGAAGTTTATAGTGATACAGGCTTACCTCAGGAAACAAGAAAAATCTCAAATTAACAACCTAAACTTACATCTAAAGCAAGTAGAGAAAGAAGAATAAATAAAAACCAAAGTTAGTAGAAGGAAAGAAATCATAAATATCAGAGCAGAAATAAATGAAATAGAGACTAGAAAAACAATAGGAAAGATCAATGAAACTAAAAGCTGGCTCTTTGAAAATATAAACAAAATTGATAAACCTTTAGGAAGACTCATCAAGAAAAAAAGGGGGCTTCCCTGGTGGCACTGTGGTTAAGAATCTGCCTGCCATTGCAGGGGACACGGATTCGAGCCCTGGTCCCGGAAGATCCCACATGCCGTGAAGCAACTAAGCCCGTGTGCCACAACTGCTGAGCCTGTGCTCTAGAGCCCGTGAGCCACAACTACTGAGCCCGCGTGCTACAACTACTGAAGCCTGTGCGCCTAGAGCCTGTGCTCCGCAACAAAGAGAAGCCACCGCAATGAGAAGCCCGCACACCGAAACAAAGAGTAGCCCCCGCTCGTTGCAACTAGAGAAAGCCCGCACACAGTAATGAAGACCCAACACAGCCAAAAATAAAGAAATAAAATAAATTTATTTTAAAAAATACCATATGATCATCTCAATAGATGCAGAAAAAGCTTTTGACAAATTTCAACACACATTTATGATAAAAACTCTCTAGAAAGTGGGCACAGAGAGAACATACCTCAACACAATAAAGGCCATATATGACAAACCCACAGCTAACATTATACTCAATGGTGAAAAGCTGAAAGCATTTCCCCTAAGATCAGGAACAAGACAAGGATGTCCACTCTCGCCACTTTTTTTCAACATAGTTTTGAAGGTCCTAGTCACGGCAAGCAGAGGAGAAAAAGAAATAAAACGAATCCAAATTGGAAAAGAAGAAGTAAAACTGTCAGTTTTTACAGACGACATGATACTATAAAATCCTAAAGCTGCTACCAGAAAACTACTAGAGCTCATCAGTGAATTCGCTAAAGTTTCAGGATATGAAATTAATACACAGAAATCTGCTGCATTTCTACATACTAACAACGAAAGCTAAGAAAGACAAATTAAGCAGACAATCCCATTCACCATTTAGAACTAATAAACGAGTTCAGCATCGTTGCAGAATAAAAGTTAAATATTAAAAAAATCAATTGTATTATGATATACTTGCAATTAACAAACTGAAAATGAAATTAAGAAAACCATTCTGGGGGAATTCTCTGGCAGTCCAGTGGTTAGGACTCTGCAATTCCACTGCAAGAGGGCATAAGTTAGATCCCTGGTTGGGGAACTAAGATCCCTCAAGTCAAGCAGCACAGCCAAAAACAAAAAGAAAAGCAAAAGGAAACCATTCTGTTCACAACAGCCTCAAAAAAATTAAAATATTAATGTAAATTTACCATAAGAAGAGAAAAACTTCTACTCTGAAAGCTACAAAAAATGACTGCAAGAAATTAAAGACTAAATAAATATCTAAATCAATAAATATCTATCTAAATCAAACATCCCAAGTCCACGGACTTACTGTTAAGAAAGCAATTCTCACCAAAGTGATCACAGATTCAACACAATCCCTATCAGAATCCTGGCTGATTTCTTAGTAGAAATTTTGCAAGCATATGGAATTGTCAAGGACCCAGAATAGCCAAGACAATCATGAAAAATAAGGTAATGTTGGAGGACTCATACTTCCCAATTTTAACTCACCGAATGGGAGAATATATCAAAATCAAAATTTTGATAAGAATGTGTATCTAGAATACATAGAACTCTTAAAACTCAATAAAAAAGAGAAATAGCCCAAATAAAAACCAGGCCAGGATCTGAATACACATTTCTCCAAGGATAACACACAACTGGCCAATAAGCACACAGAAAGATGTTCAACATCATAATCATGAGGCAAATGCAAATCAAAAGCAAAATGAGATACAAATTCACATCCACTAGAATAGATCCAATGAAAAAGTCAGATAATAAGTGTTGCTGAGTTTGTAGAGAAATTGAAATCCTCATACATTGCTCCTGGGAATGTAAAATGGTGCAGCCACTTTGGCAAACAGTCTGACAACTCCTCAGATGATGAAATATAAAGTTATCCCATGATCTAGGAACTCCATTCCTGGGTACATACCCAAGACAAATGAAAACATACTGCCCATATAAAAACCTGTACATGAAGAGAAAAGCATTTATATTTTATAAATATAAAATCATTATTTTATAAAAGCATTATTCATAGTAGCCAAAAGGTGGAAACAACCAAATGTCCATCAACAAACAGATAAACAGACTGTGATACATACATACGATGAAATATTATTGAGCCATTAGAAGGAATAAAATAATGATACAAGCCCTAACTTGGATGAACCCAAAAACATCATGCTGAGTTAAAAGAAGCCAGTCACAAAAGTCCACACATTAAATGATTCCATTTGTATTAAGGTCTAGAATAGGAAAATTTATAATAGAGACAAAGTAGATCAGTGGTTGACTTAGGGCTTGGGGGGAGGTGGGTGATGAGGAAATAGAGGGGTGATAGCTAAGGGGTATAGGGTTTCTTTCTGAGGTGATAAAAATGTTCTAAAGTCAACTGTGCTGATGGTTGCACATATCTGTGAATAGGGTAAAAATCATTAAATGGTACACTTTAAGTGGGAGAATTATATATGTGCATTACATATTAAAAAAGCTGTTTGAAAAAAAAATGTTCTATGAGCATTTGAAAGGTTGTTTTTTAAAAGCATACAAACATTTATACACATCAACCTCATTATTTCCAGATGTTTCTCTAACTCTGCTTTTCTTGTTGTTTTTAATTTCATTTCTATGGTCTGTCATGGGCTAAGTATGTGTGTTCAAGCTCTCTAGTGTTCTGTATTATCCATTTCTCCTTGAGGGTCCTCTAGGGCAGCGGTCCCCAACCTTTTTGCCACCAGGGACCAGTGTCAGGGAAGACAATTTTTCCACAGACGGGGGTGGGGGGTGGGGGGTGGGGGGTGGGGGGATGGTTCAGGCGGTAACGTGAGGAATGGGGAGCGATAGGGAGCTGCAGATGAAGTTTCTCTCGCTTGCCCGCCCGCCGCTCACCTCCTCTGTGCGGCCTGGGCTAGAGTATGCTTCTGCAGGTTATATTTCCATCTTTCTTTTCCAAGCTATGTCTCCTAGACTACCCACTGCAGAGTTGCAATGTTGTTTTTTCATCTTACACATTCTTTTTTGTGTGTGATAAACACAGAAGATTAAATTTACCATCTTAACCAAGTTTTAAGCATACAGTTCAGCAGTGTTAAGTATGTTCACACTGTTGCACAACAGATCTCTAGAACATCTTCATCTTGCAACACTGAAACTCTATACCCAATAAACATGAACTCCCCCTCCTTTCTCTCCCCAGCCGTTGGCAGCCACTTTTCTACTTTGTTTCTATGAGTTTCACTATTTCAGAGACTTCATGTAGGTGGAATATACAGTGCTTATCTTTTTGTGACTGGCTTATTTCACTCAGCACAAGGTCCTTGTGATTCACCTATGTTATAGCATGTGACAGGATTTTCTTCTTTTAAGGCTGCATAACATTCTATTGTATATATATCACATTCTATTTATCCATTCATCTGCTGATGGACGTATCTTGATTATTGTGAGTAATGCTGCAATGAACATGGGTGTGCAGATATCTCTGAGCTCCTGCTTTGAATTCCTTTGGATATACACCCAGAAGTGGGATTGCTGTATCATATCGTCATTCTATTTTTAATTTTTTAGGAACCTCCATACTGTTTTCCATAATGGCTGTGCCATTTTATATTTCCACCAGCAGTGCACAAGGGATCCAATTTCTCTGCATCCTTGCCAACAATTGTTATTTTCTGTTCTTTTGATACTACCCATCCTAATAGGTGTGCAGTAGTATCTCATTGTGGTTTTGATTTGCATTTCTTTGATGATTAGTGATATTAAGCATCTTTTCATATACTTGTTGGCCATTCATATATACTCCCTGGAGAATTGTCTATTCGAGTCCTTTACCCATTTCTAAATTGGGTTTCTTTGTTGTTGACTTTTAGAAGTTCCATATATAATCTGGATATTGATCACTTATCATGATTTGCAAATATTTTCTCCTATTCCACAGGTTGTCTTTTAACTCTGTTGATTGTGTCCTTTGAAGCAGAGTTTTAAATTCTGATATAGTATAATTTATTTATTTTTGCTTTTGTTGCCTATACTGTTGGTGTCATATCCACGAAATCATTGCCAAATCCAATGTCATGAAGCTTTCCCCCCATGTTTTCTTCTAAGAGTTTTATAATTTTAGCTCTTCTGTTTGGATCTTTGATCCATTTTGAGTTAATTTTGTATATGGTAAAAGGTAATGGTCCAAATTAATTCTTCTGCATGTGGATATCCAGTTTTCCAACACCATTTGTTGAAGAGACTATTCTTTTCCCACTGTGTAGTCTTGGTGGCCTTATGGAAAAAATCCATCTAATACTTTCTTGATGTTAGCAGCTGCACGAGGACTATTTTCAAAATACAGTATCGCTAGATTAGCTTCTTGACTCCTTTCTTTGCTTATCTGGATACTGTTCTATATTCCTCTAAGACATAAAGTTTGACAGCTAGCTAGTAACGGCTTGTGTCCTATACACTTTTCTTTTATGTTATTAGAAAAAGGGGGCCATGGGTAAACATAAATAGATTTGATCTTGGGTCTTTTTTATTGTAATTTTTTAAAAGTTTGTATTGAGATTCTTTCTGTCTTTGTCACAGTCATCTGGAATGCCTTAAGCTTTCCCTCCCCTGTTTCAGTGTTGAGACATGGTACTTCACTTCTAATACTATCAGCCTTGGGTATTTAATTGTAATTTTGTTTCTAAATTGCCAGTGTCTTTTCCCAGAAGTAACAATTATCTTACAAATAAATACATACATCCACACAGACAAAGAAGCACTGAAGTGATATGCATAAGAAAGCAAAAACTAAAAAGATGGAACTCTGTTTAAATTGTGAGACTATAGTCTCATCAGAATTAAGTGGAAACACGTAGACACAGGCGTTTGCGTGTGCATGCTCTCTCTCTCTCACACCCCCTACCCCGCTCCCCATTACCTGCAATATCTATTTGCAAGGATTTCTCCTCTTCGGGCCAGGCTTCCTTAGGAACTGTCCTCTTACTGTGGATCTCCCCTTTCTGTTTAATGGCTTTAGTGTCTGGTAGATTATCAATCTTCGTGTCTTGTAGTTGAGCTGACTGCTCTGAAGCAGCAGCAGCACTGGAACCTAAGAGAGGGAAATCAAGATTCAGACAGGAAGCTGACAAAAATTATTTTAAAATACCTCTCAAGCATCTACTAGTGTGAGAAGAGAGTTACACTGGATAAACAGTGAGATGGATGCAGGACAGGAATAAAGACGCAGACGTAGAGAACAGACGTGAGGACACGGGGAGTGGGAAGGGGAAGCTGGGACGAAGTGAGAGAGTGGCATGGACTCATATACTACCAAATGTAAAATAGATAGTTAGTGGGAAGCAGCCGCATAGCACAGGGAGATCAGCTCAGTGCGGTGTGACCACCTAGAGGGGTGGGATAGGGAGGGTGGGAGGGAGACGCAAGAGGGAGGAGATATGGGGATATATGTATATGTATAGCTGATTCACTTTGTTATAAAGCAGAAACTAACACACCATTGTCAAGCAATTATACTCCAATAAAGATGTTTAAAACAAACCAAAAAACTGAGATGGAAAGAGAAAAGCATTTTGGGCAAAGGTGAATACATATGAAAAAAATGGAATCAGGAAAGCAACGGAACATCTAAGAAACAGTGCAAGTATATAATTTATTAGATTATAGAATTTGTAAGGAAAGGAGAAAAATTAGCCTTTGAAAGGTTCTTTGGGAGCCCATTCTACTGTTCTGAAAGACTAGGCTCAAAAAGTTTAGTTTTCATTCTTTTTCTTTAATAAATGTATTTATTTATTTATTTATTTATTTGGTTGCATTGGGTGCTCGTTGCTGCGTGCGGGCTTTCTGCAGTTGCGGCGAGCAGGGCTACTCTTCATTGTGGGGCGCGGGCTTCTCAGTGCGGTGGCTTCTCTTGTTGCGGAGCACAGGAGGGCTGGAACCCGTGTCCCCTGCATTGGCAGGCGGATTCTTAACCATTGCACCACCAGCGAAGTCCTAGTTTTTATTTTCAAGGGCAATGAAAACTTTCTGATGAGGAGATTAACATGATCAAAACTTTTTCTGAAGCATTCGTTTAAAAACAGCAAAAAAGCGGGTAAATTTTCGAATACTATATTGCCCAGAATACAATATAACTTCTGAAAAAGAAGCAATACACAAAAAAAGAGAAGTGGCTAATTATACTCCAAACTATGTTTTTATTTATACTTGTGGCAGACTACCAGCTGTCCTCCGAAATCCATTTTCCTTTTCCTCTAAAATAGAACCTGACTTAGCTGGGCATACCATCATAGAGATTATATTTCCCAGCCTCCCTGGCAACATAGGTTGGTGTGACCGTGTGAATAAGTCTGGCCAATAGGATGGAAGGGGAATGGTACATTTAACTTTTGAGAAGTATTTAAAGGAAGAAATACACTTTTTTCTTTTTCCTTTTTTTTCCTTTCTGCTGGCTGGAATACGTGTCTGATAACTACAGCATGAGAATGGAGGCTAAAATGTTGAAGCAACAGGAGAGAAAGAGCTTTGTTCCCTGATACTCTTTTCTGTCTTCTTTAAGCCAATGTCATTTTGTTTTTGTTTTCATCTCTCAGAGCCAAAACTATCCTAAACTAAACACACTTTTACAGGCATTTTTAATCAGCACAGTCCTACCGAAGTAAATTAACTGGGTAGGTTGTTAGGAAGTAAACAAGCTAAATTCCTGAAGAACAAAGGCCTATGTAAAACAATTTTATTAGAGAATTAGTATCTCATGGCAACAAATATTTTTATCAGTAGAGTTTTAAAAAGTCCATTATGTGAATTTCTGGCAATGAGATTAATTTGTGTACAATATTCACAAAGTTCTCCAAAAATATCTCAAAGAGCTTTAAAAATGTTAGTTTTACCTGCCAATGTATACCAAAAGTTGCAGCTAACATCCTATTTCACATATGAAGAAGATGCAGGGTTGAAGAGAGCAAGAATATATAATACTTTTCTATTTATATTCATTTTAGAAGGCCAGAATAGAACAGTAGGCAGATAATTCTACAGTTCCACTACCTGTAGTGTCTTTCTGCAAGGATTCTTTTTCTTCAGATCGAGCAGCCTCGGTCACTGCCCTTTTACTGTAGATCTCCTTTTTCTGGTTTTTGTCTGAGAGGTCCTCATCCCCAGTGATGAGAACTTGAACTTGAGCATCTGGAATAATGATGTCATTTGATCCCAGGGAGAAGGAAAAGATAACACAAGCAAGTAATCCACCCCCTCCACCCCAAACAAAAACAAAAACAAAAACCTCCTTATATATTAGGAAAAAAAGCATCTCTTAGGCTCAACCATGTAAAAGCTGTGACAGTTTCAAGGACTTTATTACATATGACAGTTTTGGGGGGTTTGGAAAGTTTTCCATATTCTTCTGTGTACAATCACTTTAAACAAAATCTGTTCTTTGTTGATTTGATGCAACAGTTAAAAAAAAAAAAATCCAGATCAGGTATCTTTCAAAGTAGTAAAGTACATCTGAACAAGCCTATTCAACATTTTTGTCACTTAGGGGGCAAATTTTGATATTTCGTATAATCCTAGAAAAGCATCTATATCATCTAGATTTTATATATTATACTCATATAACTTTTTAAAATCTCCTGAGGTTAAATTTGTCTAACGCTTTCTATTTTCTTTCTGTTTTTCTTGGTCATACTTGCTAGAGATTTATCTACCTTATTGGTCTTTTAAAATCAGCTCTTTTCTTTTTTATTGTATGAGAAAACTCAAGTGCAAAATACTAATGTTGGTAAATAAATTAAAAATCACCAATACAACAACTAGGATACAGTTATCAAGCAGTTAATATGGTTATGTTTTTTACAATGGATTGACAAGAGATTCACTTCCTATCTCCAAGCATGAATATTTTTCAACAGAGCAGTCAGAAAGGCAATACAGATTACTAAAAACAACATAATGAACACCAATGTGTCTACTATAGAGCTTAAGAAATAAGATAAAACATTACAGATATAATGATATAATGATAATGATACCCTGTGTAAAGCCTCAATGATACCATTCTCTCTTTTCAGTAGCAACCTTAAGCTCAATTTAGAGTTCGTCAATCTCAAAGATGTTCTTGAACTTTTTACTATACAGTGCTGCATGTATTAGTCAACAAGGTACTGGATTGTTTTGCATGTCTTTAAACTTTATATAAAGGGTATAATACTCTGTGTACCTTTAAGTAACTTGCCTTTTACACTCAGTATTACGATTGGGGGATTTACTCTTAGTGACTCTAATGAACTCATTCTCAGTGTTATGTAGAATTCTATGGAATTAATATATCAATTTTCACCTGTTGATACACTTTAGGCTATTTCTAATTTTTTAATATTGAAAAGCATTACAATGAACATTACTATAAAATTTCTTGGTAGGTTGTATGAGTTTCAAATATCTTCTCTCAGTCTGTGTCTTGTCTTTGAATTATTTATGATGTCTTTCGGTGCACAAAATTTTTCATTTTAATAATACCACTTGTTTTCTTTTTCCTTCGTGGTCTGTGCTTTGTGTGTCTTATTTAAGAAATCATTATTTCATGGTCAAAGGATAGTCATCTAAATTCTAAAAGCTTAAAGATTTCCTTTTTACATTTAATATCATTTGGACTACATTTTTGTTTAGTGTGCAGCAGGGATCTATCTGATTTTATTTTTTCTTACATATATAATCAATGGCCCAAACACTATTGAATAGTTTACCCTTTCTTATGTCTTAGGATTCTTATGTCATCTGTGTCATATATTAGTTTCCACATTCATGGGTGTGTTTCTGGGTCAACATGTTGTTCCACTTTTCTTTGTTTATTCCTTTGCAAGTGAGATCTTAAATATATATATTTTATACATATATAAATTATATATAAATTTTATATATGTATACACACACACACACACACACACACACACACATATAAGTCTTTTGATGTCTGGTATGGCAAGTTCCCTTACCTTATTCTTTAAATAGACTTCTTGATTTTCCAACAAATTTTGGAATCAGCCTGTCAAGTTCCATGAAAAATTCTACTGGAATTTTGAGTAGCGATTCATTGAATTTATTTAAGTCTTCCTTAATATATTTCAATGAAGCTTTATCATTTTCTCTACATTAGTTTTGCATGTCCTTTGTGAGATTCATTTCTAAGTACTTATTTTTTGTTGTTTTTAAAAAAGTATCTTAAAAAAAATCTTTTGCATTATGTATCAGAAGACATGTATCAAAAAATGCACAGAGAACTCTGAATTGGTAAAAAGTGAACATGTACCCAGGTTTTTAAAAAAAAATCTGCCTAGAACCCTACATTCTCTCCCCTCATTCTTTCAATCTCCCCCAGGCTGAGCATAACACCCCATTTTAAATGCAACAAATGACTTATATTTCTGAACTTTATATAAATGGAATAATACAGCACATAGCCTTTATGTCTTGCTTTCTTCTCTTACATTATATTTGTAAGATTCGTTAAGTGTTAAAACATATATTTGTCTTTTACTCAGTCTCATTTACTGGTTACTATTCAACAGTGGCAATATGCTACAATTCACTCATACTACTGGAAAAATAATGGCATAGTACATATAAAAATAATGGCCTCTGGGTAATTGCCAGTTTGGAGCTATTACGAAAACTGCTGTAAAGAATATTCATGTGGCGGAGGAGACACCACCGCAGTTGCCGCCACCTCTGGGATTTCTGGCTCTTTTCTCTTCGCCTTAAATTCGGGTGTCTTTTATGAGTAATCAAAAGCAGTAAAGGCAACGCTATCAGGCCAGCGTTTTAAAACCAGAAAAAGAGATGCAAAAGAGAGGTTTGACTCTACTCAGTTTTAAGACTGCATTATTCAAGGCTTAACTGAAACTGGTACTGATTTGGAAGCAGTAGCAAAGTTTCTTGATGCTTCTGGAGCAAAACTTGATTACTGCCGATATGCAGAAACACTCTTTGACATTCTGGTGGCCGGTGGAATGCTGGCCCCAGGCGGTACACTGGCAGATGACATGATGCGTACAGATGTCTGTGTGTTCGCAGCACAAGAAGACCTCGAGACCATGTAAGCATTTGCTCAGGTTTTTAACAAGTTAATCAGGTGCTACAAATACCTGGAGAAAGGTTTTGAAGATGAGGTTAAAAAGCTGCTGCTGTTCTTAAAGGGTTTTTCAGAGTCGGAGAGGAACAACCTGGCTATGTTGACCGGTGTCCTTCTGGCTACTGGAACACTTAATGCATCCACTCTTAATAGCCTTTATAATGAGAATTTGGTTAAAGGGGTTTCAGCAGCTTTGGTTGTAAAGCTCTTTAAATCATGGATAAATGAAAAAGATATCAATGCAGTAGCTCCAAGTCTTTGGAAAGTGAGCATGGATAACAGACTGATGGAACTTTTTCCTGCCAATAAACAAAGCATTGAACACTTCACAAAGTATTTTACCGAGGCAGGCTTGAAAGAGCTTTCAGAGTATGTTTGGAATCAGCAAACCACAGGAGCTCGTAAGGAACTCCAGAAAGAACTTCAAGAACAGATGTCTCGTGGTGATCCATTTAAGGATAAAATTTTGTATGTCAAGGAGGAGATGAAAAAAAACAACATCCCAGAACCAGTTGTCATCGGAATAGTATGGTCCAGTGTAATGAGCACCGTGGAATGGAACAAAAAAGAGGAGCTTGTAGCAGAGCAAGCCATCAAACGCTTGAAGCAATACAGCCCTCTCCTTGCTGCCTTTACAACTCAAGGTCAGTCTGAACTGACTCCGTTACTGAAGATTCAGGAGTATTGCTATGACGACATTCGTTTCATGAAAGCCTTCCAGAAAATAGTGCTGCTCTTTTATAAAGCTGAAGTTCTGAGTGAAGAACCCATTCTGAAATGGTATAAAGATGCACATGCTGCCAAGGGGAAAAGTGTTATCCTTGAGCAAATGAAAAAGTTTGGAGAGTGGCTCAAAAATGCTGAAGAAGAATCTGAGTCTGAAGCTGAAGAGGGTGACTGAATTTGAAACTACACCCTCAGTAAAGCAAACAGGAGTTGTAGATAAAATGTCATGTCTCATGTGTCCTGGTTCTTACATCTTCCTACCTCCCTATATCAAGCATGATATAAGGGCTTTCATGGCAAAGTTTATTTTAACTGTTCCTATGGTTACTGGAAATGTTGGATTTAGTTTCTAAAGCCATGTTTTAGAACTAGTCTATCTGGGAGAATCCTTCTTTGTCTCTTCCAGCTTCTAGTGACCCCTAGTGCTCCCTGGCTTTGGACAGCATAACTCCAATCTCTGCTCCTGTCTTCACATGGCCTCCTCTCCTCTTTTTGTAAGTACACTAATCATTGGATTTAAGGCCCACCCTACATCCAGGATGATATAACCTAGAGATCTTTAACTAATGACATCTGCAAAGACCCTATTTCCAAATAACATCACATTCTGAAGTTTCCTGGGGACAGGAATTTTGGGGCAATTACTACTTAACCCATAAAACAGATTTTTGTTTCGTTTTGTTATTCCATGTTTTTATTGTTGAGTCCTAATTTAGCTACACTGTAGTCAAAGAAGCTGTTCTTTTTGAACATCAGTTCTTCAAAACCAACAGCTTCATCAATTTTTCTAAGTGTTCCGTGTGTTCTTTAAAAAATGAAAAGTTCTCTGTACTAAGTCAAACTTTTAAAGTCCATTTTAAAATCTTGTCTACTTTAATTTTCTTTCCTGGTCTCTCAGTTTCTGATAGGTATGTATTGTTGGGTTTACCTATATTTTCCTGTCATTTTTCCTGCATACAAGTTTGAGTAAAAGAAAATAAACTCAAATTTTATCTTATTGGTATATTTGAGCCTTTTGTTCTTACAAGGTAAACTCATAATATATATTAATATTTTTTGGTCTGGAATTTTATTTTGTCAATATTAACATTGCCCATTAGCTTTATTTTAGTTGGTATTTGCCAAATATATCATTTTCCATCTCTTCCATGTTTTGGGAGGTAAGGGAAAATAAACTATAAACTAATCAAAATAACATGTACAAATGGTTTTGAAAGTCAAATAGTTCCAGTAAACTTATAACAGAAATCAACAGTTTTCAAACACCACCAGTTTATTTAGCCATTTCTTCTAGTATCACTATCCTTGTTTCCAAATAACATGCTTTATATTGCTGTATCCTTTTTAGTTCCAGAAATTATTTTTTGATTTCCTTCTAGGATCATATGGATTTACCTTTTATAGAACTTTCCTGTCACACCCATATTCCCTCAATCTATCTTCTGAAAAGTTTTAGTCCTATATTAATGTTCATTGTTTATATATTATGTAAATAGTAGTCACGATGATGAAATCAATATTCAGTGATTGTGTTTTGTTTCTATTATTCACAGTTAAACCAACTAGTATACTGTAATCACATTTGTTTTCTTTTACAAAGTTTTGCTTTTACTGAGGAGTTAATAATTGCCTATTTCTGCATTTGCTATGTTTCTATATACCAATCCCTACATCATCCTCATAAATGTAAATAGAATTGAAAATCTCTTCTAAATACAGTCAACTACATAAGGTATTCTATCAACTTGACCTTTTTCTTGCAGTCCTCAATCTGATCTTGTTCTAGAGCTTCTGTACCAACACTGCAATGGCAATTCCTTTCCCCTCTCTCTTATGTTGTCCCCATTTCCTCCATCCCATGTTTTCCTTTAACAAATATTAAATCTACTCCTTCGTTTTATTTAGTGAAATAATTTTCCCTCAGAATTTCAAGGCATTACTCCTTTGGTTTCTAGTTCCATGTATTATTTTTGAAAAGCTTAACGTCAGTCTAATTTGCATTTCTTTATATGGTACCTGTTTTCTTTCTGGAAGCTTTCAGAATCTCTTTCCTTGCCAGTGTTTCGAAATTTCAAGGTCATGTGCCTTGGTGTGGATTTTTATGTACATGACAGTTCCTATTAACATGGAAATTCATATCCTTCAGTTTTGGAATTTATTCCTATACTAGTCCTTTGAGTCCTTTTTTTCTATCTTCTCTATTATCTCTATGGAACACCTGTTTTTTGATGTTGACCCTTTGGGGCCAATCTTGAATTTTTTTTCTTTTCCCTTCTTTTTATGTTCTGTTTCCTAACAGATTTTCTCAGTTTTATATTCCAATCCTTCTACTGAGATTTTTACTTCTGATATATTTACTGGGCTCACTTAGCTATTATACAAAAGTCACTATTCAATTTTCCCCAGCAGGTATCTTCCCCCTATTCTCCTTAATCCTTTAAAGTGAGAGGCTCTGAGGCTGGGCTTCTCCAACGGTGAAATAGGAGGACTTTTCCTTAGGATGCAGTCTGGAAATAGACCAACAATAATAGTAGCAGTAGACCCCCATAACAAGTGGGAGGTTAGAGGGGTCCCTCAGTTAACAAAGCCCAACTTTATTTCACACACATCATCCTTACCAAATGCAAACTAGAGGTGAGTTATATTTGGTAAGTTCATTGTGCAGACTTCTGACGGAGTTCCCTTAGCGTATCACTTTGTTCCCTGCCAATGTTTCCGTATCCACCTTCTTCTCAATTGTCTGACAGTGGGATCACAGGGTTATCTATATGTACCGAATTGCCACTAGTATATAGCTAGTATATGAGAGTTTTCATTTATGAACTCCATTTTGCAAAAATATTTGCCTTTCTATTTACTTGGCAGCCTCCATGTTAACTGGCAGATGTGCTTCTTTTATCATCTTATTTCAAAAGACTTCAAAATGCTTTTCAGTGCAACAAAAAGTTATCTGGAAGAATAAATGTGTGCACTTTAGCAAGCAGCCTTTCATTCGGTTTCCTCATAAAAGCATTAACAACATCACATGAAGTCATTAACACTATGCCAAAACTGGAACATAGAGCCAGCCTATGTTTGAATACTGCCCCGGGATCAGTAGGTCCTATTTGCCTAATAGCTATGCGCAGGAATAAAAAAACTGTAAATGCAACAAAGCAACACATGCAAGTATACAAGTAGAATTTTCAGTGGCTCCGGGAATTTTCATTTAATAAATACTACTGTGCATCAATTAAAGAAGCACAATGTCAGGGATGCAAAGGAAAAAAAATCATGCAGATTCCTAAAGATTAAAAGCTTTTATAAAACAGCAGGGCCTATATCTAGGGGCAAGGATGAAAACTCAAATACCCACAGTCACCAGACTGACAAGGTAGATGTATGAAGTGGATTGAGTCTGAGACTCGTGGGGACTGAAGCAAACAGGAGAATGTATGTCCTCTCTGCAGAGGACAACCATGCCTCAGGGTCAACGATAACTGCCATGGAGGAATACAAGTTGAGTGCAACTACATATTCTGACTTCTCAAGGGAAGCCCAAAATCTTATTTTTAGATGTTGGCAGCAAAAGTTTTAAAAAGTTAAACACCATGTGAGCCATACACTTTCCTGCAGAATCCAGCCTATGAGATATTAGTTTGTACCATCTGACAGATAAATTCACAAGGCATTTTAATCCAGATTTTCTATGAATTTTAGTCGTTAAAACATACTTAAATGGATATTATTTCATTTCAAAAGTTGCAATATATTTCCCATAGTGAAAATAAAGTCTACAGTTTTCAAAAATCTAAAGCATTTAAAAAGATTTTTTATTTTCCTTCTTGTACATATCCAATAAAACAGCTAGGAGAAAAGTTTGCATTAACAAAGCAGAAAAAAAAAGAAAGCCTGGACAACACTCTCATTTAAGATGAACAGGAAAAAAAAAAGGCCACAGAATACACAAAGCCAATCCAGTCACCTGCATTATCTTTCTGAAAGGGTTTTTTTCCCCATTGACAAGGATGCCTTAGTTACCACCCTCTTACTGTAGATCCCCTCTTTATGTTTAATGTTAACAGTGTCTGCCAGCTCATCATCCCTTGTGCCTAGCACCTGAGCCGGGAAGTCTGGAGCAATGGCATCATTGGATCATACAGAAAAATGGAAAAGTAGTACAGTTAACACAAGTACAGATTGAAGAGAGACAAAAATTTTACCTCTTAAACCACTTCTATAAAAAAGGCACTACCATGGGAGTGTTACGGGGTAATCAGAAGGAGACATGAGTCAAACTGAAGCTGTCAGAAATGTACAATATTGCAACAATATACTGGAGAAGCAAATGACATAAGAGGAGACATATAAATTAGAAGGGAGACAATTTCCGGCTCAGGAACGTTTTCAGAGGAGGAGAAAATAGTTTGTACCTTGGAAAGTAAGTAGGCTTTTTGAAATATGGGGAGGAAGAAACAAAGGCATTTTAGGTAGAGGTTACAGCGTTAGCAAAGACCAGGAAGCAGGAAAACAGATTAAGCAAAAAAATCCGATACTTTTGCGGTCAGACTGTATTATGGACTACATTAAAGAGAGTGGTGGGAGATATTAAAAAGGAATTGTTTGGGACAAAATTCAGCAGGGCATGGAATCCCAAGCTACAGGGGTAAAGAGTGTAAATTTTACTGTACATGAAATGCAACATCATTCAGGATTTTTTAATAAAGGGAACTGCAATCAGTTACATTGTAGGAAGCTTAATCTGACAATAATACAAAAGACAAAACATTGTAAGGAAAATTTTATGTGATAAAGTAATACAAGATTTGAAAGTAACTTTATTTTCTTTAAAATATATTTCAATATTCTGAAATCCACTAATATAGGAACTGATAAGAGAAGTTTATCCATGTCACATATAAGAGGCAAAAGAACATCTCTGGACTTACAGGAGTTTATAGTAACTATAGAATTATCTTCTACAACAATGCTTTTCTTTCTTAACTGATACTCCATACTTCATGCATTTTCTAAGCACCTAAAAAGTGTATGGCAATAAAAGCTGGGTAAGTATCAGTTCATTTGTACAGTATAAGTATAAATAAGTCATGAGTTCTATTTCAGGACAGATTGCAAAGATCCTATTAAGCCTTCTGGGTCATATGTACACTGAGCTTTTCTTTGCTTCCGTGGCATCACGTTCTTTTATTTGCTCCCTACCTCTTTGGTAGATCCTTAGTGTCCTTTCTTCTACCAAATCTCTCAATGCTGGAGTTCCTCAAGGTTTCAGAACTGGGTTCTCTTCTCTTCCTGGATGAACTCATTGATCATCAATGTATGGAACACTATATGTGGATGACCAACAAATAGATATCTCTAGCTGGAACCTGTTTTCTGAGCTTCAGATTCTAGCATTCAGGACACAGCTAGCCTCTAAAGCATTTGGAGGAAAAATTAGAAAACGATGTCCCTTCCTCATAAAAAAAATTTTTGTTTTATATATTATGATACAACACAAACAACTATACGTGAGGGTCTCTTCACCACCTCCCTTTATCCTCCAAGAGAGGTGATTATGTCAGGTTCAGAGTTAGGCAAGGAAGAATAATTAAGTTCCTGAGAGCAGTGCATGGATGTACAAGAGAATCAACCTCCTTGGAGCTGAGAGGCAGTTGAAAGAGAGTGTAGCCACACATATGTGTCTATGCCATTGAATGTATGTGTACTTATTTTCCTGCATCTGTGCACAGCTGCAGAACGTGTGCAGATTTACGTTTCGGGCAGGAAGAGAGTTAACGTTATTGCTCCAGAACGCTAACAGGAGATTTGGAATCTTCACACCTGGGTGTTTTCATAAAAAATGGCATATGTTTATGACATGAACAGAGCCACCTTCTAGACAGTGCCCTTGCATAAAACTTAACTGTAAACTGACTTTGTTTACATTCAACTGCAGCTTTAACATCTCCACATGGATGTGGAACAGAAATCTCATTTTTAACATGTCCAAAGCAGATATTTTGACCATCTTCTCCAAATCTGCTTCTTCCTCAGGTTTCTCCATCTCAGTAAATGGCACCTTTATTTACCCAGTTGCTTATTCTAGAAAACTAGAAATTGTTTTTTTGTCACCTCCTTCTCCCTCACTCTCCATATTCTATTACCAAGTCCAGGAAGAACTATTTCCTAAAAGTAAGTTGATGTGTCCACTTCTCTCCATCTCTGTCATCATCACTCTAATCCTAGGTGCTACCATCTCTGACACTAATTACTGCAACAGCCTTCAGCTAACTGGTATCCTCACTTCCACTTCTTGACCCTCCCTTCCTTCACCTGGGCTCCCTGCCTTTCCATCCACAAGCTATTCTCCATATAGCAGCCTGAAAAAAATGTACAAATGTAAATCAAACCACAGCTGCCTACTAGAAGAAAGTTCAAGTGCCTTAATATGGCTTACACAACCCTGGATGATCTTGAACCTATCTATCTTTAACCACATCTAGCCACAGCTCTGCTCTACCCACACTGCCTTCTTCTCACTTGGCAAATGCATCCAACTTTCCTGTTTCTGGAGCTCCTCCCATTCTGTTCCCTTCTGCCAGCACACTCTCACTCCCCACTCTCTGCCTGCCTAACTTACCTATATCCTCTAGATCTCAGCTCAGAAGTTTCTTCTTTGGAAAGGCCTTCATGGGCTCCTAAAGCTAAACTGGATCCTTTTACTCTCTTAAAACTCTTCTTTATTTTCCTAACTCGTCATTTGTAATTATGTGCTTATTTGTATCTATTTGTTAATATGTGTCTCCCCACTTGAGCATGATCATAGGGGGCATGTTTATTTTATTTTGCACAGCCGTATAACTGTAGCACCTAGCATAGTATCTGCCAGAAACACGGTAAGAACTTTAATACTTTTTTCGTTGAAGAAAAAATGCACATACGCTGAAAGTTTCTGTGACCTTAAAAAAAAAAATAACCAGGTCATTGCAGAAAGTTCAGAAAAGTAAGCAGAAAACAAACCAAAAAACTCGAGCATACTGTGGTTATAGATCCTTCTAAATGAATATATAGTGGGATCAAAATGTATATAGTTTCAATATCTTTTTTTCCCACCCAAATAGAGATATATTTTGTTTAAATGGAATTTAAAGTCAGCATAAAAAGTGAAAAAACATGCAGGGTCAAAATCATCCTTGAAGGTTGAAATTGATATTCTGCCTGCTCAATAAATCCATCAGAGTCCACTTTTTCCCCCTGGCTTGTAACAGATCACTGTGCCTGCATCTAAGCACCTGATGAAGCACCTGACTTGTGTTTAGAGACCACATTGTACTTAAAACACTTAAACTCTAGAATCATACTCAGGGAAGCAAGTTAAAAGATGCTTAAACTATAAAAGTCAAATGAGGACACTGAACTTCGAGAACTGAGGTTTCCCACCTCTCATTTCAAACTCTCTCATGCTAATATGCTGATAAGAGTGTGGAGGGTACAACACACTTGTACTCTTAAGGTTCATTCTCCTCTTCTCTTTTTGTTAAATACATGTAATTGAACTTGTTTAAATGCATGTATGACACAATGCCAACGTACGCCAAAATTACTTATCATAGTTAAAGACATTTCATCGTAATCTATTCATCTGACTTATTTATGCTATCTTAAAGTTTCTTGTTTCCTGTTTGTTTGTTTGTGGTTTTTTTTTTTTTGGCTGCGTTGGGTCTTCGTTGCTATGTGTGGGCTTTCTCTAGTTGCGGCAAGCCGCGGCTACTCTTCCTTGTGGTGCGCGGGCTTCTCATTGCAGTGGCTTCTCTTGTTGCGGAGCATGGGCTCTAGGCTCGCGGGCTTCAGTAGTCGTGGCATGCGGGCTCAGTAGTTGTGGTGCATGGCCTTAGCTGCTCCACGGCATGTGGGATCTTCCTGGACCAGGGCTTGAACCCGTGTCCCCTGCGACGGCAGGCAGATTCTTAACCACTGCGCCACCACGGAAGCCCCTCTTGTTTCCTGTTCTTGTTCTATGTTACTTTGCTTATTTTATATACTCAACAATAATTTGGAAGACAGATATCTAGTTTTAAAATTCTTTTCGAGTTTTAGTTTTTGGTAGCTTTTTTTCCATTGTGGTAAAATATACATAAAATCTACCATTTCAAACATTTTTAAGTATACAAGTTAAGGCATTAAGTATATTCACATTGTTGGGCAACCATCACACCATCCATCTCCAGAATTAGCTCATTTTCCCAAATGAAACTCTGTACCTATTAAACAATAACTCCCTTTCCTCCTCCTCCAACCCTTTTGTGACTGGCTTGTATTACTTAGCACAATGCCTTCAAAGTCCATCCACAGTGTAGCATGTGTCAGAAATTCACTCCTTTTTAAGGCTGAATAATATTCTATTGTATGTATGTATCACATTGTATTGATCCATTCATCAGGTGGTAGACATCTGGATTGTTCTCACCCTTTGGCTATTGTTAATAATGCTGCTATGAACCTGGGTGTTCAAAATCTGTTCAAATCCCTGCTTTCGATTCTTTTGGGTATAGACTTAGAAGAAGAATTGCTAGATCATATAGTAATTCTATGTTTCATTTTTTGAGGAACCACTACACTGTTTTCCACGGTGGCTATACCGTTTTACATTCCCATCAGCAATACACAAGAGTTCCAATTTCACCATATCCCTGCCAACCCTTGCTCTTTTTTATTTCATAAAAGCCATCTTAATGGGTATGAAGTGGTATCTCTTTGTAGTTTTTATTTACATTTCCTTCATGACTAATGATGTAAAACATCTTTTCACGTTCTTTTTGGCCATCTGTATCTTTCCTGGAGAAATGTCTCTTCAGATTCTGTACTCATTTAAAAACTAGATTGCTTTTTGCTGTTGTTGAACTGTAAGAGTTCTTCATATATTATGGATAGTCATCTCTCATCAGATATATGAATTGCAAATGTTTTTCCCAATTCTGTGTGCAACCTTTTTACTATGTTGATGGTGTTCTTTTTTTTGGTGCACACAAGTTTTAAATTTTAATCAAGTCAAATTTATTTTTTATGAAAACTTCTTTAACCTATCTGATCACCAAGTCATGAATAAAATGACACCTCTTTAGTCAAAAAGACAAAAAACACAATGGTTTTTTCTTTTCATGCCTTTCATTCCAAAATTAACTTTTGGCATTTTTTTTTCCCACCTTGTAACTAAATTTGCTATTTAGATGAGTGTTGTGTCAAACTGACTTCAAAGTTCACCACTGATCACTTTCAGCATTGCTTCATTTCTCTGTAATGAATTCTTCATTTTGATTCATCTCTTCAGCTGGGTGAGTCTTCAAGTGAATTTTTCAAGAAGGTACAGAGGTTGAATATACTTTCTAGCTGCTGTGTACTTGTGAAAATGTCTTTTCATTGTCATAGTGCTTAATGAAAATGCACTGGGTCCATAAATCCTTGAAGTATATAATTTTCCCAATAAATACAGATTTGGTTCCATTATTTTTACATTTAGTATTTTAAATAAGCCTGATATCAGACTAAATTTTCTTCTCTTAACTTTTTTTTTTAATTGTATATTTATGGGATTTTCTTCTATTTATTTTAACTCAAAAATCTTTTTCTGATATGTGTCTCAGTCTCTGATTTTTCCCTGGAATTTTATGGCAACTTTCAATCTGCATACAGTGTTCCCCTTTTCAGGAGGAGGATGTTTTATTCAATTAAGTGTTTGAATATTACTTTCTTCCTCAGCTACAGATATAATTCTTGGTTTGGTTTACTTAGCTATGTTTCTTATGTCTCTCATCATCTTTCACAGCATTTTCATTTTCTTCTTCTTTTTCCTCTGTAATTTTGCAGACTCTCAGATTTGTCCTCATCACTAATTTAACTTCCTTCATGTTAATTCCACCCTTTCTTGCCTGCAAAATGTATTTTAATTCTGTTACCAAATCTTTACAGTTTTAGGCAGTCTTTTCCTTCATATGTTCATTCCTGCCCACCCCCCCGCCCCCCCCCACACACACTTTTTTTTCTAAATTGAGACAAAACATGAAATTCACCAATTAAGGGTTCCGCCGCGGAGACACGTGAAGGTCGGTGAGTTGGTGCGGAGTTTGTCTCGGCACGCGTGGCCGCGCTGGGATGGCGTCCTCCTCGTCTTCCTCCGCAGCGGGTTTGGGCTCGGTCGACCCGCAGCTGCAGCATTTCATTGAGGTAGAGACTCAGAAGCAGCGCTTCCAGCAGCTGGTGCACCAGATGACGGAACTTTGTTGGGAAAAGTGCATGGACAAGCCTGGGCCAAAGTTGGACAGTCGGGCTGAGGCCTGTTTTGTGAACTGCGCTGAGCGCTTCATTGATACAAGCCAATTCATCTTGAATCGACTGGAACAGACCCAGAAATCCAAGCCAGTCTTCTCAGAAAGCCTTTCTGACTGACCTGAGTATTACCTCTCTGGAAAAGGAAGGTAGTTCAAGAAATGAAGAGCAGTTGATGGGATGGTTGAAGAAAAGGCTGTGGGGGGATCGGCTCCCACCTTTGTCACTCTTGGGACATCCTGTCATCTGAGAATGAACAAAGACCAATTTTTGTGTGTGGGGGTGGTTTGAGGGTCAAATGTGTTTGGGGTTGTGTTTTTTAATGCTAATCTTGAGAAAACAATTGACAGATGAATGGAAAACTCTACTAGGTGTATGTTGCTGTATGTGGGACGATGCTTTCCTCATAGTCCCATTAACTGCTTCCTATAATTTTAATAGTGGAACTGCTCTATAATTTGATATGTGGGACCACATAGGTAATAATCTGTTATTTGTGTGGCTTCCTTTCAGATTTCTGGAGAGATCGATATACATCTTTGTGTCTCTCAGAAAGGGCAGCAGTGGGGGAAAGAGTAATTTGGTACTTGACTGTAGGCCTCCTTATCTAGTGTTTGATTATCAGTGCTGGAGAAAAAATGTATGGAGTATTCATACAGGACATTTCACCTTTCTAGATTATCTCCCTCCCTTATACTGTGATTCACTTAAATATCTATATATAAAGTACAGTCTTGAGCTACAGGTAGCCTGAGAGTCCAGAGGCCTTTAGTTAAAGGAATCTAGCCAGCGAACATAATTCTCATACTAAACTGCCACAAGGAAGAAGTTAACTTACCCTGTATGTCAGGGTCCAAAAAAATTTAAAGATGTGCCTAAATGAAAAAATAAGTTATAAAGATTTAGGCCAGTCAAAAACTAACAGCAGTTTCAGGTAGAGGTGCATGCCTAATGTAAACCAGCATAGTTTCCATTTACTGCGTTCTTTTCATCACTGAAATAAAAACTTCTACAAGATTCAAAAAAAAAAAATTCACCGATTAAAGTAAGTGTACAATTCACTAGTTCTTAGTATTTTCACAACCAATATTGCTATCTAATTCCAGAACATTTTTGTCACGCCCCCACGAAGAAATCTTGTATATGTTAGCTGTTACTCCCTATTTTCCCCTCCCCAACATCCCCTGGCATCCGCTTATCTACTTTCTGTCTATATGGATTTGCTCATCCTGGACATTTCATATACATGGAATTATACAATATATGACCTTTTGCTATTGGCTTGAAATATTTCTCCCTTTAATAGTGTCAGTTTTTCGGACTTCCCTGGTGGTACAGTGGTTAAGAATCTGCCTGCCAATGCAGGGGACACGGGCTCGAGCCCTGCTCTGGGAAGATCCCACATGCCGCGGAGCAACTAAGGCCGTGCGCCAAAACTACTGAGCCTGCGCTCTAGAGCCCAAGAGCCACAACTACTGAAGCCCATGCACTTAGAGCCCGTGCTCCTCAACAAGAGAAGCCACCGCAACGAGAAGCCCGCGCACCACAACAAAGAGTAGCCCCTGCTCGCCACAGCTAGAGAAAACCCGCGCACGGCAACGAAGACCCAACACAGCCAAAAATAAAAATACAAATAAATAAATAAATAAATAAATTTATTTATTTCAAAAAATAGTGTCAGGTTTTTTTCATTTTAATTCTGTTAGTTTTTCTTTATGTATTTGGGACTTGCTTATACGGCATTTGTCTTTTAAGTCATATAGGAGAAAAACTGAATTACAAACAAAAATACATTTATACTGTCTTTTGTATTTACTTATGTAGTTACCTTTAGTACTTTTTTCATGTGGATTTAAGTTACTGTCTGGTGTTCACCATTCCATCTTGAAAAAAATCTCTTTAGTATTTTCTGTGGGTCAGTTTGCTAGCAGTGGAGTCTTTCAACTGTTGTTTATCTGAGAATGTCTTCATCTCTCCTTCATTTCTGAAGGGTAGTTTTGCTAGGTACAGAATACTTGGTAGGCAGGTTTTTTTCCTCAGCTCTTTGCATATGTCATTGCAATGCCTTCTGGCCTCTATGGTTTCTGATGAAAAATCAGCAATTAGTCTTATTGAAGATTCTTTGTACATGATAACTCCGCTCTTGCTGCTTTAACACTGTCTTTGTCATTTGATGGTTTATGATGTATGTAGATGTGGCTCTCTTTGACTGTATCATGCTTGGACTTCCTTGAGCTTTTGGGATGTGCAGATGAACAGCAGTCATCAAATTTGTGAAATTTTAGGCCATTATTTCTCCAAATACTTCTTCAGTCTCTTTTTCTGTCTCTTCATCTGGAACTCCCATTATGTGTCTAATAGGATGCTTGAAGGTGTCCCATAGGACTCTGAGATTCTGTTAATTTCTCTTCATTCTTTTTTCTTTCTGTTTCTCACACTGGATAATCTCAATTGGCCTATCTTCAAGTTCACTGACTCATACTTCTGCCTGTTCAAATCTGATACTGAGCTTTCTCCAGTCAATTTTTTATTTTAGTTATTGTACTTTTCAACTACAGATCTTCTATTTGGTTCTTTTTTGTAATTTCTCTTTATTGATATTCTCTATTTGGTAAGACACTGTTCTTATACTTCCTTAGACATGGTTTCATTTAGTTCTTTGAACATATTTTAAATAGCTATTTTAACATCTTCATTTAGTAAGTCCAATGTCTGAGATTCCTCACAGACAGTTTCTAAACTTTTGTATGGTCCATTTTTTTTTTTTTTTTACTTTGAATTTCCATATCTTGTAACTTTTTGTTGAAAACTGGACATCTTAAAAAATATAATGTGACAACCCTGGAAATCAGAGTCTACTACCTCCCTAGGGTTTCCTGTGGTTGCTTTACGCTGTTTTTTTTTTAAAGTAACTTTTCTGAACAAATTCTGTAACGTCTACTGAAGCTGCCACTCAACTAGCTTAGTGGTCAGCTAATGCCTAGATGGAGATATCCTTAAACATCTAGAAACAATAAATCTCCCAGTCTTTGCCGAGGGACTACGTGCACATAGCCATCAACGCTGAGGGCAGGGAGTTATCAGTTCTGCCTTAGCCTTCCCTTTCTTCTTGCCCAGAGTCTCAAGGGCAGCCAAAGGTAAAGGGTAGGCCCCTCTCAGATCTTTCCTGAGCATGCACTCAGGCCTGTGCACACTTGTGGTCTTCTAGAGTCCTAGGAATATATCAATGCTTTTCAAAATATCTATGGACATCTCACCCTCAGTGTTTCCATTAAAGCTTTTCGTTAGTCTATTGTTTGTCTCAAGTGTTATCCACTGCCTCATGCATTGTGACATTAAAACAGTTGCTTGGGGACTTCCCTGGTGGTCTAGGGGGTAAGACTCCGAGCTCCCAATGCAGGGGCCCCGGGATCGATCCCTGGTCAGGGAACTAGGTCCTGCAACTAAGGAGTCCGCATGCCGCAACGAAGATCCTGAGTGGTGCAACTAAGACCCGGCGCAGCCAAAATAAATAAATTAAATAAATAAATATTTAAGAAACTAAAATAAAACACTTGCCTGTAAGTGTTTTTTGACAAACACCTCACACATAGACACAGAGGCTCATACGCACTGGATAGCTCTGAGTAAGGTCAAATAAAGATAAGCCTTTTGAGTGGAGTCTTCCAGAGAGCCATCAGACAGGTCAAATACTGACAATTCTTTGGGAATGAAATTGTGAAAGAGGTCCAGCTCTGTTCTGCTCCCTCCAGTCCTGGGAATGCAGGCTGATATTTTTCGAGGTTATCAATCACTGAGCTGAGTGTGGCAATGAGAATAGGGCAAGGTAAAATGCCACAAGCTTACTATTCTTATCAAGGTTCAGCCATTTTTCTTGAATAAATGCTTACTACAAAAGCTACAAGCCTTTGGTTAATTTCCAGAGTTTTGGAAAAGTTTTCCATAAAGTTTTGCCAAAATTCTGTTGCTTTTATCACAGGACAAAATGTTGGAGGTCTTTACTCCACCATTTTTTTCTGCTATTAACTCCTCACTTTGTTTTAAAAATCCCAGCCAGTTCTCTCCCCATGGCTTTTTGCTCCTATTGACAGTACTAGTACATAAAGTATTTAAATGTCTTTAAATGAATATCAAAATAACATCTATATTATATATTGGTATGAGGTATAAAATGGCTTACAAAAAAAATGACATAGTACCTATCTTCACAGAACTTACTGTCAGATATAAATGAAATCCTGTTACTACTTCAGAGTGTTACTTGACCTAATGAGTAAATCTCTAACATCTATCATACCTGTCTTCACAGAACTTACTGTCAGATATAAATGAAATCCTGTTATTACTTAAGAGTGTTACTTGACCTAATGAGTAAATCTCTAACATCTATCTCTTTCTTTGCGAGGTTACCTTTGCCTTGTTTTTTTGTTTTTCTTTTGTTTTTAATTTATTTATTTTTATTTTTGCCTGTGTAGGGTCTTCGGTGCTGTGCACGGGCTTTCTCTAGTTGCAGCGAGCGGGGGCTACTCTTCGTTGCAGTGCGCGGACTTCCCATTGCAGTGGCTTCTCTTGTTGCAGAGCACGGGCTCTAGGCGTGCGGGCTTCAGTAGTCGTGGCTCGCAGGCTCTAAAGCGCAGGCTCAGTAGTTGTGGCGCACAGGCTTAGTTGCTCTGTGGCATGTGGGATCTTCCCGGACCAGGGCTGGAACCCGTGTCCTCTGCATTGGCAGGCGGATTCTTAACCACTGCGCCACCAGGGAAGTCCCTTTGTTTTTGTTTTTCAAAGAATTTTATGAGTGCAATTGTTGACTCATTCTCAACTGAGGAGAAATTATTTGGTCCAAATATCTGCAATGGTTTATGACTTGCCCTTGGCCCCAAACTCTAGTTGGCTCTTTCTAGTATCTATAGAATCACAACACACTAATAGACACTATCTATCAGAACAATTCCTAGGCTTTCAGCTAGATCAGCTCTACTGGTCTAAGAAACTATTATTTTCTACTGTCAACTCCCTCACTCTCAGAATAGATGCAGAACATGATAAATGACAACCTCAAGTACATATAGCCAACAGATCTCTTCTTGTCTAATTGATGCATTCAGTACTTTATTTATACAGACAGTATTTCTCAGGATACAGTGTACCATCCCTGAGTCATTTCCTCTTCCCACTACTGTCCAATTTTTCTCAAAGTTAATGTCTCCAAAAGGAAGAGTTAGGACGTAAATGAATAGAAGTACACAGGAGGCCTCAAAAAATACTGGAACACCTGATTACACTTCTATTGGTACGTTCTGTCTTCTGAACTAGGGGGCTGAAAGTGAGACTGAGATAAAAGATTTTCCTACCTACAGTCACTTAAGTAAGCTTGTTTTATGTCTCGTAGCCACTAAGTGAGTTTTTAAAATCATAGCCATGCAGGTAGTGAAAATTTCTTCCAGTTCCTGGTTATAGGCTTCATAATCAATCCTAACATATGAGCATTTTGTGGTTCTTTTTTTCAGTGGCATCACCAGTGGGAAATCAGGAGCAATTATATCAGGGGCTTTAGCTCAGTTTCCATTAGATACTAGTTGGGTCCTCTTAAAATTAACAGAAAATCTGCGTAAGACCAGGGACAACTACTTTCTTTTTAATTTCTACACCTATAAAGATGTCTATCGACAAATCATGAACAATTTATATCTAAACTGAACCAAGTCAACTCCTGTGGACCAATCAATATGTTATCCCAACAATCAAAACCCCGCACCATACCAACTCTGTATCCTTATAATTTTCCACAGAAAATATTTATTCAGTTCCTCCACAGGATGCTATTCATTTTCTAAATCTGCAGTTCTATTGTGGTGATCTCACAGGGATGTTGTGGGATACTTTAAAACTCTAGAGAAACAGTGATATGTAATATCTGGTGTACAGGACAAAAACTAATAGCTAAAGATAGTTTAAAGTTTCAACATTAGATACTGCTACATTCCTTTCAATGCTGCTGTCTGTATCTCTGCAGAGTTGGATTTTTGACAGTTTCTGTAACAAAAGCAATAAATGAGGGTGTTTGTGTCCAATCTCATCTCAAGGCTTGAGAAACTGTGCCCTAATAGCCACACATATCTTGTTAGCAAGTAATTATGCATATTTCTGAACAAAGTAAAATGTTTTCTTTCAAACACAAAACCAAAAATACTTTTGCTTATTAAGCTGTAAGATCAAAACGGTAAGTATTTTTATACCCTAATAACATAATAGCTTAGTATCTGAAAAAATACTTCATGTATTTATATGCTGCTGATGATTTATATCCCCACGATGATGAGAAAAGAAATCACCCAAACACTAAGGTGACTGTGAACAGAGAAAACTTGGAAACCTTTGTCCTAGATGGAGTCCACTAACCCAAACAAGTAACTGTTCATACAATTTTCTTCAAATATTTATCAAATGTTTGAGTGTACACAATACATCTGACCAAATAACTCACCTATCTGAACCAGAGACTGTGTCATGAAAATCTCCATGTTTCACTTAAAGATTAAATAGCACTGAGCTTTCATATGTCATCCAGAATTAAACAGCCAATCCACAAATAAAATTTCAAAAAATAAAATTTTGAATAATTTCTGCATAATACCTGAGTGTGAGCTCTCAATGGTGGTGTCTGACTTGGAATCCAGAGATGAAGGAATTTGTCTTAATTGGGGAACATAGTACATCTTTTTTTTTTTTTTTTTTTTTTCAGAAAATTATTTTAATAGTTACAAAATATCTTTTTTTTTTTTTTTTTTTTACAGAATCAGTATAAAATAGCAGTTGATTTCTCCATAATTATCAGAATTATTTATACTTGAGGTCTTGGGTAAGTGGGGCTGAAATCAACAAAAGGTCTTGGACTGTTGGCTCAGAAATCTTCCTGGGAAGCCCACCATGTTGATGTCTCTCATGCTTAACTCCTATGAGATGACCCGGTCCTTTTTTTAAAAAAAGTATCTTTTTATTCATTCTTTGGAGGCTTGAAGTGAATTCGGCAGCGTTCATTAAACACCTTCCAGCTCCTGTCATTTACCACTTCTTCAACATTCAGTTCTGACTGCATCCATTTCAACTTTGTCTGTTCTTTTCTAAGTTGCTTTAATAACGTTAAATTGTCCAAATTCTTTTCTCTCTCCTCTCGGAGCTGTTTTACTACTGATGAGGTCTGAGCTATACAGTTTTTTATGACTCGGTCCCTACTGGCATGAGCCGCCATCAAAGACTCATAAAGTTGTTTACAGGTTTGGCTGGCATCAATTTTCCCTGCAAAGGAAGCTGTTGGAACCGTAGTGTTTAATTCATGTACTATTCTGTCATCAATCGTCCTCATCACCTTGAGTAATTCCTGGAACTCGGCGAACTCCTCACAGCTCACACCGCCACTGGGCGCCGCCATATTGGGCCCATAGTACATCTTTGTACTACCAGAAGGCTTATATGGCAACAGTAAAGGCTGGCCTAAGGACATAAAGATCAGGATACTTAATAAGAAAACATTGATTAATTCACTGAACAAATATTAAGTACCTTTAATGTGCCAAGCAGTGGTCAAGATTCTTGGAATGTATCAGTAAACTAGCACTCTAGAAGAGGGAGATAGACAGTAAACAATTAGCGTACTGAATAAGTAAATCATCTAGTATTTTTATAAATTATTAGTGACATAAAACATTAGAAAATCCTGGGACTTCCCTGGTGGTGCAGTGGGTTAAGAATCTGCCTGCCAATGCAGGGGACAGGGGTTCGATACCTGGTCTGGGAAGATCTCACATGCTGTGGAGCAACTAAGCCTGTGCACCACAACTACTGAGCCTGCGTGCCACAAGTACCAAAGCCCGCCTGCCCTAGAGCCCGAGCGCCACAACTACTGAGCCCATGTGCCGCAACTACTGAAGCCCACGTGCTCTAGGGCCCTTGTGCTGCGAGTACTGAGCCCTCGTGCTGCAACTCCTGAAACCTGTGCGCCTAGAGCCCGCGCTCTGCAACAGGAGAAGCCACCACAATAAGAAACCCATGCACCACAACGAAGAGTAGCCCCTACTCACCACAGCTAGGGAAAGCCCGTATGCAGCAACAAAGACCCAAAACAGCCACTCCCCCCCAAAAAATTAGAAAATGCTGAGGAAGATTAGAAGTATTTGGGAAATTGCAGCAGGATGCAGTTTAAATAGAGTGGTAAGGGTAGGATTCATTGAGAAGACGACTTCTTAGCAATCTAGTCCATAGTTAGATGGCTCTAACTAAGAAACACTTTATCTTATATTGAACCCAAACCTGGTCGTTGTTAACCCCTACTACTGATCTTTGAAGGTTCTCCCTCCAGAGTCATAGAAAGTAAATCTAATTCTCTTCTATGTGGCAGATTTTCAAAATAAGTTTTCCATTATAAAAGTATAAATTCTCAATATTAAAAAAATACACAGAAATAAAAAAGACAAAGTCTTACCACTCAAAGATAACTATTATTAATATTTTAATGTATTTCTACAGGTCTTTCCTCTGTATTTCTTATTTGTTTACATAGTTGTATATAGTATGTATAATGTGGAATTCAGTTTTTCTACTTTACATTGATAATAAAATATTCATTTTATTTCCTATCTTCACATTTTTTATCATTCTACTACACATTAAGTGTATTTAACCCTTCTCATAATGTTAAAAATTTAGGCTGGATTAAATTTTCAATAATAAAGAATTCTGTAATAAAGACTTCTTGTTTATAGCATACCCATTCTCCCCTGCTGCCCCATTTCACATAAGTTTTCTGATTTCAGAGTGAAAAATTATGTCATTTATAAAGTTTCTTTTTTTAAAATACTAACTGCTAAAATTCTTTCTAAAATGTCTGTGACATGGTAGTAATTTGATTATTATAGAAGATGAAATCTTTTTCTTCTTCTTTTTTTGCTTCATTGGGTCTTCATTGCTGCACACGGGCTTTCTCTAGTTGCGGTGTGGGGGGCTACTCTTCGTTGTGGTGCGCGAGCTTCTCACTCTTCTCACTGCAGTGGCTTCTCTTGCTGTGGAGCACAGGCTCTAGGCACGCAGGCTTCAGTAGTTGTGGAGCATGGGCTCAGTAGTTGTGGCTTGCGGGCTCTAGAGCACAGGCTCAGTAGTTGTGGAGCACGGGCTTAGTTGCTCTGTGGCATGTGGGATCTTCCCGGACCAGGGCTCGAACCCGTGTCCCCTGCACTGGCAGGTGGATTCTTAACCACTGCGCCACCAGGGAAGTCCCTGAAATCTTTTTCTATACACTTGTTTTTCTTTCATGATGTGGTAGAAACTCTCTCTCTGTAACAGCATTTTGATATTTAGCTGGGTACATACTGCTCATCTGTACACTGTATTTCCCAATCTCCCTTGCAGACATGTATGGACATATGACTAAGTCTGGGCCCATAGGTCAAGGCTGAGAATAATGTCTGCAACTTCCAGGCATCCCATTAAAACACTCCACTGGCTGCTGCTAAAATTTATCCTCCCCATCACTCTTCTTTTCCAGTATTTTCTTATTATTCTTCCTGAAAAAATTTAAGATCAATTAAACAAGTTCAAAAGAACAATTCCATTAGAATTTTGAGTAGAATTACATTAGAGTTTAAATTCATTTGGGAATAAATGACATCTTTAAATATTCAATTTTCCCATTCAGAAATATCCCATCCCTCCTTTTAGTCTACTGTCCTTTTCTATGCCTACACAAAGGATTAGTACTGCCATCACATGAGTCCTATAAAATTCTTGTTTAGGTTACTCCTCAGTATTCATGGGGTTGTACTGCTCATTCAAATAGAATTTGGTAGATAGCTACCACTTCTCCTGATTAAACACAACAGCTTCTTCAGTTTATCCTTATGGACCATGGTCTTCTCTTGCATCCTGTAATCACCTCTAGATGGACTCCTAGTTGCCCATGTCTAGTTTATAAAAATCAAAATACTCTAGACAGAGTCTGATAGTCCCAGAGTCGAATGAGATCTCCTTCATTCTGGACGCAATAACAACTTTTATATTACTTAGAATTGTGTTACCATCCTTGACCACTCCATCATTCTGATGATTTGACATGGAATCCATATTACTAGTACCCTGCTTCCAACCAAGGAATTGACTTCATAGGGAAGGAAATGAGACAAAAGGCTGACGCCTAAAGGGAGTCACTGTTCTCCTCACGAGCCTGATCACCCACAGCTATGGTAAACTCAAAAACAAAAGAGCGAGTGAACAATTTACTGATAACTGTCATGGCACAAGCTGGGAGGCATCACTTTCTGAGGCTGGAATGCTAGCTTGCCGAATACGGCATGTGCTCAGAACCACATATGGCACTTGCCCATCCCACAGGCAGAATGCATGTATTTAGGAACAAAGGCAGAAGCCTTTAAAATCTTTTGCTTTCTATCTCTGTGACTCTGCTTTGTTTGATGGAAGATCTTAGAAATAAGGGAGGGGCACTTCTACCGGGAGACAGGAGCCATCTAGTCATTTTACATTCTTTATGTCACTGAAACAATGCAGGGAATAGGATGCCATAGTGTTGACTAAAACTACAATTGACCTTAACTATCAGGGAGAAATAAGGTTACCTTAAAAGAAGAAAGTCAGTAGGAGTATGGCTTACACCTAGGGGACCACGTTACCAAGCCTGGTCATAGAAATTAACCAAAAAATGACCTTAAACCTATGCAGGGCTAGCAAAGCCTTAGACTACTTAGGAATACTTGTACCAACCTATCAGGCAAAACCCCAGCCAATGAGAACCTGGCTGAATTCAAGGAGAATGAAGAAATGTATAGAGGCTGGAAGAATTTAAATAACAGGAAAAATAGGCTGTAGCCTCTACTTCTCTTTGGACGTTGCTGTAGTCATTATTGTTAGAATATTGACTTAGTAGTTTTCTTCCTCCACCAGTGTATATAAAGCTTGGTGGTGATGGTTAAATTTACCATTTAGTTCAAAGTTTGCAGAAAATGGACAACAACAATTGGGCAGAATGACAATGGACCCAGAGCAAGAATGGCTACCATGTGGAGATGGAGAATTCAGAGGCAAGATAAGTGGCTTTTTGAAATTCTCAACAACTTTATGTTTGGATGCAGAAGTCTTAAAGTTACTTTGGACTGCCTATCTCTGGGGGAAGAAGTGACTATTCAGCAAATAATGGTTGTTCCTGGGAGAGACAGAAAGGACTGCAGAAGGGTAAAGAAGAAAGTCCAACCATAAAATTTATTTCTTTTTTTTTTTTTTTTTTTTTTTTTATACTTTATTTATTTTATTTATTTATTTATTTATGACTGTGTTGGGTCTCTTAGTTTTCGTGTGTGGGCTTTCTCTAGTTGCGGCAAGTGGGGGCCACTCTTCATCGCGGTGCGGGGGCCGCTCTTCATCGCGGTGCGCGGGCCTTTTCACTATCGCGGCCCCTCCCGTTGCGGGGCACAGGCTCCAGACGCGCAGGCTCAGTAGTTGTGGCTCACGGGCCCAGTTGCTCCGCGGCATGTGGGATCTTCCCAGACCAGGGCTCGAACCCGTGTCCCCTGCATTGGCAGGCAGATTCTCAGCCACTGCGCCACCAGGGAAGCCCCATAAAATTTATTTCTTCAAAAAACTTGCAGATGGAACTAAATATAAACATATAGCATATTACTCTTAATTTGTTAATTCAGAGCAGTGGACACATAGTCATAAATTCAACATGCTCTTCTGTATACTTTTAAAATATTTTTAAAATTTTACTTCTGAATCCACAGAGTTAAAAATATTTTATTATTAAACCAAATAATATTTCTCTTTTAAAGGAGTCCTTTCTACCAAGTACCTGTATGTAAAGGTAAGACCATGAACTGTGGGCTCTATATAGACTGATCCATTTGATGTCAGAAGAGGTAAAAAATACACTTCCACAGTTGGATTTCCTCTCCTGTGCTCTGCCACCAACATGAAAACAGCATAGCCCAGAGTAGCCTGGGTTTCAGTACAAGGCATGTGGAACAGACCCAAACGGTTTTTGCATCCTGATGCCAAACTCCAACTGACTCATAAGACCATGAGTGAGGCAAGCAAATGTCTGTTGTTATAAAGCACTGAGATTTTCGAGGTTCTTATACAGTATCACGGTGGCAATAGGTAACTGACACATTAAAGGCATTCTGTGTGATATTGATTAGACTATACATTTGGGGGGCATAATTTTATTTCACAATAAAAATGTATAAGAGATATAACCATCTCGGGCTGCCCTGATAGCGCAGTGGTTAAGAATCCGCCTGCCAATGCAGGGGACACGGGTGCCAGCCCTGGTCCGGGAAGATCCCACATGCCGCGGAGCAACTAAGCCCATGTGCCACAACTACTGAGCCTGCGCTCTAGAGCCCGCCAGCCACAACTACTGAGCGCACGCACCACAACTACCGAAGCCCACGTGCCTAGAGCCCGTGCTCCACCACAAGAGAAGCCACCGCAATGAGAAGCCTGTGCACCGCAATGAAGAGTAGCCCCTGCTCGCCGCAAGTAGAGAAAGGCTGCACGCAGTGATGAAGACCCAACACAGCCAAAAATAAAATAAATAAAAGTAAAAAAAAGAAAAAGAAAAGAAATATAACCATTTCAACATATAAATGTATTTATTCAAATTAAATTCAGTGCAATTTAAATGTGGAACTAAGCAATTTTCTTTATACGTTTAGGCATATTCCATTTATACCTACAGACAGATAAACTTTTTGCACAAGTAGGAAAACTTAAAATATATTTTGAACAGATTTGTACAAACTGTTGAATACTTTAAAATTAGTAATTGAAAGTTCCTACCCTCATTTGGAGGTAGAATGGGAACTTAACTTTCGAGTTACTGGTCTGAAAAAGAAAATAACTTGCTATAATTTTGAATGTTATATAGTATAAGCACTATAAAAATATCACTGTCATGATAGCATAGGAACACTCTAAATGTAGACCTTATGGTAGAAATTGCTAGCTGTTCACCAAAACTCATTTCTTCTTCATCCTGGAAAGCACAGCTAAACTATTCCTAGTCAGTGGAAGGTGATGTGGGCCACACCTAGGCCTAGCCCATAAAAGCCTCCCAACATGTGCTCCTCCATGCTTTTCGTCCCTTCCAGTTGACTATGATGATGAATCCAAGGTTCCATGTTTTAAAGAAAGCAGAGTCACAGTCAACCTGAGTCCCTGCTCAACGTTTCTTGAGCAAGAAATAGACTGGTATTGTGTTTGCTATCTGTTCACTGTATCATGCAAAACAATAGTAAAAGAAACAATGCCAAATAATTATCTACCTCCCTAAAATTGAACCTCTATAGTTTTTATGTTTTCATGAACTACTTGCATTCTTATGACAAGTATCATGAGTTGAAAATACGTCAGCCACAAGTAGCATGAGTTTCACATAGGTTGTTAACTTCACTAGAAATTGAAGTAAAAACATAATAAATTATATTCTCTTCATAGCTATGTAAATAAAAGATGTTTTAATCATGTACAACCTAATGCTTTAAATTAAAATTAGGTTTTCTAACTAGAAAGACCCAATCAAGAAATTTCTTAGTTAATGACCCACAAAAGTTGGTAATGTGACCTAAAATTCTCTTACCATCTGTGCCATGAAGAACAGTAATCTGTTGGACTGAAGATGATGAAGCAAACTTGACAGGAACTTTGCCCGACTTCTGTGTACTGAGCTCTGGAATATCATGTCCACGATCTTCAGCATTAACAAAAATCTCAGATGAAAACATGGTTTTTCCTGGACTCTCTGTTGTTATCTGAGTGACTGCATCAGATGATAATTTTCCAGAGATGGGAGAAAACGGGGTCTTAATCTCCTTTGGTGATCTGAACAAAAAAGAGAAAGCACACAGCAGGTCATATCCTTGGCTTCTCGAATACTGTAATTTCTTTCCAAATGTGGCTTCAATATTTTTTGGAGACACATCCAACTCAAATGGTTAAGTTATTTCTGCAGTACCCTTTGCTTTTTTACATACTGATTACAGGGTGATCATGCATGAGTTAACTTTTACTTATTTTAAAATCTACTTTTATTTTGGATTTAGAATGCTATTATATAAGGAAAGGGTACTTTTCAGTTGAAGTGGAAAGATATCCATTACAAAATAATTACTGGAAGTCCACTATAAATTAGGGGACTATGCTAAACGCATAGAGTGTACAAAAATAAAAAACAAACAGAGCCTTTCCTCAAAAAGTTTATATGTCAGTGGGGGAACCAGAGGTTTTGAAGGTTGTAATTATGTATATAGATTATAAAGAATCCATATTAAAACATAATGGAGTAAATAAATGAGTGTATAAATAAATAAATAATAGGAGAGAGGGAGAAGACAAATCTTGTCAACAGAAGAATTCCATATGTAGGTAACCTCCCCCCCGCCACCCCCCACCCCCGGCATCCATCTCCTCCCCAAGGAGGTGGAGGTGAAGCTTAATCTTCCCCTTAAGTCCAGTCCTGGGCTGGCCTTAATGATTGAATTCCAAAGAGAGTATAAAATGGGAGAAAAAGTAACTTTACAGTGGAGAAACCAAGCAAACACCATGTTATGCAAGTGATGATGTTTCACATCACCAGTGATGTCATGGAGACACTCCATACTCTCTGTTATGATGTGATGAGACGGTTACTTCGCTTCTGTGGTATTCTTTGTCAAAACCTATAACTCCAGTCGAATCATGAGAAAAACATCAGCCAAACCCAGACTGAGAACAATTCTACAAAATATCAGACAAATATTCCTCAAGACAGTCAAAATCATGCAAAACAAGGAAGGAATGAGGAACTGTCATAGACCAGAGAAGACTAAGGAGACATGACAACTAACTAAGTGGAATGTGATATACTGGATTGGGTCCTAGAACAGAAAAAGGTCATTAACAGGAAAACTGGTGAAATCCAAAAAAAGTCTTAAGTTTAGTTAATAGTAATGTATAAATGTTGGCTTTTTAATTTTGAAAAATATACTATGGTAGTATAAGATGTTAGCAATAGGAAAAACTGGGAGAGAGGTAAAGGGAACTCTGTTTGTATCTTTTCTGCAGATTTGAAATTATTTGAAAATAAAAAAGGTCATTTTAAAAAAATGGAGTAATACTGTATTGTATTATATCACAGAAGAAGAAGACCTTTTAAAAGGTCTTTTAAATCTCTACCCTCTATATACTATTCACTAATTAAAAGGACAATTATGAGAAAAGAAAATAGGCTCATCTCCCTTATGTATACAGAAGCAAAAATCATACACAAAATGTTAGACAATCAAATGTAGAGTGTGTGAGTGAGTGAATGTGTGTGTGTGTGTGTGAATTCCTACCAAGTTGTTTTACTCCAGAAATGCAAGGGGAGTTAACATTCAGATATCAATAAATGTCATGCACCACATCAGTAAAATAAAGGAGAAAATGTATATGATCATATCAGTATAGTCAGATAAAGCATTTGATAAAATTCAATAATTATGTATGATTAAAAACTCATAGCAAAGGGAAACTACAAAAAACTTGAGAGCCACCATCCTATTTATAGTGAAATGTGGAGAATGTCCACTGTAAGATTAGGAACAAAATAAGAATGCCAACTCTTACCTTTTCTATTCAACCTGTTAGTAAAAGTATTAAATGGCATTAGCAGTAAGGCAGGAAAAAGAAATCAGAAATATAAGGCTAAGAAAGGAAGAAATAATACTGTCACTTTCCATATTTGATATAATTAAGGATACAGAAAATCCAAAACCATCTACAGATAACTTATTAGAATATCAGTTAGTTTTTAGAAGAGTTGCCAGATAAGAGACCAAACATTAAAAAATTCCACTAACATTTTTCTGTGTCTGAAAAGTTATAAAATTAAAAACTAAAAAATATGCCATCTACATTATCATCAAAACATCATATACCTAATAATAAGTGTAATAAAAAATGTAAGAACCCTGAACAGAAAACTATTAATATATCATAGAGAGAAATTAAAGGTGATCTAAATAGGATTTCTACTTTGAGGCAGGATGTATAGGCATACCTCACTTTATTGTACCTTGCAGATAATGCCTTTTTTTTTTTTTTTTTTACAAATTGAAGGTTTGTGGCAACCCTGTGTCAAGCAGCTCTACTGGTGGTGCCATTTTTCCAACAGCATTTGCTCACTTCGTGTCTCTAGGTCACGTTTTGGTAAGTCTCACAATATTTCAAACTTTTTCACTCTTATACTTGTTACATGATCTGTGATCAGTGATCTTTTTTTTTTTTTTTTTTTTGGCTGTGTTGGGTCTTCGCCTCTGTGCGAGGGCTTTCTCCAGTTGCGGCGAGTGGGGGCCACTCTTCATCGCGGTGCGCGGGCCTCTCACTGTCGTGGCCTCACCCGTTGCGGAGCACAGGCTCCAGACGCACAGGCTCAGTAGTTGTGGCTCACGAGCTTAGTTGCTCCGCGGCATGTGGGATCTTCCCAGACCAGGGCTCGAACCCGTGTACCCTGCATTGGCAGGCAGATTCTTAACCACTGCGCCACCAGGGAAGCCCCGATCAGTGATCTTTGATGTTACTATTGCAAAAAGATTACAGCCTGCTGAAGGCTCAGATGATGGGTAGCATTCTTAAAGTCTACTTTCAAATTAAGATATGTACTTTTTTTAGACATAATGCTATTGCACACTTAATAGACTACAGTATAGCATAAACATAACTTTTACATGCACTGGGAAACCAAACAACTCGTGTGACTTGCTTTCTTAGGATATTCTCCTTATTGTGGTGTCTGGGACCAAAGCCATATCTCCATAATAATATGCCTGCACGAGGTAGGCACAGGCCATCACTCCTGCTGCAACAAGCAAACAAACTTGAATAAAAGATCATCGAGCTAAGGAAGCAATCAAGAAACAATATCAACTAATATGCTAGAGAGGGACATTTAGAGATTTGGAGCAGGGGTTTGGTGTAGGGAGACATACTCCACTGGAAAAGAGAAATCACCATACCTTTTGATGAACTCATTTGCTGGCATGATGGAGTGAAATCTAGCAGAGTGTCAAGCCGATTTCCCCCACAGGACATTTCCTTAGTGTCAGGGTGGTATAGGATGATGGGGGACTGAGCCAAGAAAGCAGAGTGAAATTTCCTGCACAGTCATGGCACTAACAAACCAAATCCCGCTAGATAAAGGGGCCTGTGACAATCATTAGGTCTCCTCTTCAAGACATTTGCCAGTTTTTGAACCTATATAAAGCAGGAAGCTAAATACCTAATGCCTGAGGGAGAGAACTTTCCAAAGTGAGGAATTAGAGACCTACCAGACTCACAGTAAAAACCCGGAAGTGCCATCCCCAAGAAGGGGGCTGAGTCAGAAAAAGTGAAATCATCTGCAATGTTTCAGTGTTTATGAGACAAATTTTCATCGAGGAAGTGTAACGGCAACAAATACATAGCTGGTCTCTCCTTACATTTGCCATACTCTGAAGCTGTGAGAACTGAGAGCCTAAAGAGCTGAATTCAAACATCTGAAAGACTGAAGTCAATAACTGACTGTATTTATTGAAGAATCAAAGACCTGTCAGGCTCACAGCAAAAATCCAGGGAGGCCACAAATTAGGAAAAATCATAGGTAGGATGAGACAACTAAAGCTCCAACCCAGTTCTGACCTAGTAAAATTCCTGAAATGACTGAAATGACCAGCCACTCTGATTAACAGAGAAAGGGGTAAATCTTCTCTGGTGCAAAGTAATAGCATCTTCAGTCTCTATGAAGTTTTTATTCACCATGTCCAGCACACAATCAAAAACTATGAAATTCCTGAAGCAGGAAAAAGTGACTAAAAATTAAGACAAAAAAAAAAAAAAAACAAGAAAAATTGATTTAGAGGGAATTCAGATTCTGGAGTTAGCACAGAACTTTAAAATGACTATATTGAGAGTAAAAGATGGGGATTAATAGATTAAAATATGGAGAATCTCAACAGAAAATTGGAATCAATTTAAAAAAATCAAATACAGATAAATGAAAAATAAGAAAACTGATCCCCAGCAGACCTTAGGGAATACTAGAAGAAATTTTTTTAGGCTGAAGTAAAATGGCCCAACATAGAACAGAGCTGGGCTCTCGGTCCCATATTGAACTCGAGTTGGAAGAGGCGAGTCCGGTCTCAAAACGGAGGTAAAACCGCCGCCCGGTCGCCCCCAGCCCGACTCCGGCCGCCGCCGCCGCCGCCACCGCCGCCGGGGGGAGGAGGGCCATGATCCAAGGGAACCAGAACAGTTGAGAAAACTGTTTATTGGTGGTCTGAGCTTTGAAACTACAGACGATAGCTTAAGAGAACATTTTGAGAAATGGGGCACACTTACAGATTGTGTGGTGATGAGAGACCCCCAAACAAACCGTTCCAGGGGCTTTGGTTTTGTGACTTACTCTTGGGTTGAAGAGGTGGATGCAGCAATGTGTGCTCGACCACACAAGGTTGATGGGCGTGTAGTGGAACCAAAGAGAGCTGTTTCTAGAGAGGATTCTGTAAAGCCTGGTGCCCATCTCACAGTGAAGAAAATTTTTGTTGGTGGTATTAAAGAAGATACAGAAGAATGTAATTTGAGAGACTACTTTGAAAAGTATGGCAAGATTGAAACCATAGAAGTTATGGAAGACAGGCAGAGTGGAAAAAAGAGAGGATTTGCTTTTGTAACTTTTGATGATCATGATACCATTGATAAAATTGTTGTTCAGAAATACCACACTATTAATGGGCATCATTGTGAAGTGAAAAAGGCCCTTTCTAAACAAGAAATGCAATCTGCTGGATCACAGAGAGGTCGTGGAGGTGGATCTGGCAACTTTATGGGTCGTGGAGGAAACTTTGGAGGTGGTGGAGGTAACTTTGGCCGTGGTGGAAACTTTGGTGGAAGAGGAGGCTATGGTGGTGGAGGTGGTGGCAGCAGAGGTAGTTATGGAGGAGGTGATGGTGGATATAACGGATTTGGAGGCGACGGTGGTAACTATGGTGGTGGTCCTGGTTACAGTAGTAGAGGAGGCTATGGTGGTGGTGGACCAGGATATGGAAACCAAGATGGTGGATATGGTGGCGGTGGTGGAGGATATGATGGTTACAATGAAGGAGGAAATTTTGGAGGTAACTATGGTGGTGGTGGGAGCTATAATGATTTTGGAAATTATAGTGGCCAACAGCAATCAAATTATGGACCCATGAAGGGAGGCAGTTTTGGTGGAAGAAGCTCGGGAAGTCCCTATGGTGGTGGTTATGGATCTGGTGGTGGAAGTGGTGGCTATGGTAGCAGAAGGTTCTCAAAACTCAGAAGAAAAGGGCTACAGTTCTTAGCAGGAGAGAGAGCGAGGAGTTGTCAGGAAAGCTGCAGGTTACTTTGAGACAGTCGTCCCAAATGCATTAGAGGAACTGTAAAAATCTGCCACAGAAGGAACGATGATCCATAGTCAGAAAAGTTACTGCAGCTTAAACAGGAAACCTTTCTTGTTCAGGACTGTCCTAGCCACAGTTTGCAAAAAGTGCAGCTATTGATTAATGCAATGTAGTGTCAATTAGATGTACATTCCTGAGGTCTTTTATCTGTTGTAGCTTTGTCTTTTTCTTTTCATTACATCAGGTATATTGCCCTGTAAATTGTGGTAGTGGTACCAGGAATAAAAAATTAAGGAATTTTTAACTTTTCAATATTTGTGTAGTTCAGTTTTTCTACATTTTAGTACAGAAACTCTAACAAAATGCAGTTTTGAAGGTGTTTCCTTGTGAGTTAACAAGATCATTGTTAATTAATATTTTGTATGAATTTTGCTAAAGTTAACTGTAAAGAAACACCTGCTGACTTGCAGTTTAAGGGGATCTATTCTCCCCATTTCCAAACCATGAAATGAATGGGCTCTGACATGTGGAGAGAATAGATATTTGTATGTTTGCAATGTGTGTTTTAGATAATAGAATTGGGTATTTAAATTAGCATATTTGTGAATTTAATAGCATTAAAGATTTACTTCAAATGGAAAATCTCAAAATTCAAAAAAAAAAAAGAAAGGAAAGAGCTGGGAGCTCGATTGGCGCTGTCTGCGGGGGAGGAGCGCCGCCGCCGACGCCGCCGCGAGCTGGGAGCTCGATTGGCGCTGCCTGCGGGGAGGAGCGCCGCCGCCGCCGCCGCCGCGAGCTGGGAGCTCGATTGGCGCTGCCTGCGGGGGAGGAGCGCCGCCGCCGTCGCCGCCGCGAGCTGGGAGCTCGATTGGCGCTGTCTGCGGGGGAGGAGCGCCGCCGCCGTCGCCGCCGCGAGCTGGGAGCTCGATTGGCGCTGCCTGCGGGGGAGGAGCGCCGCCGCCGCGAGCTGGGAGCTCGATTGGCGCTGCCTGCGGGGGAGGAGCGCCGCCGCCGCCGCCGCCGCGAGCTGGGAGCTTGATTGGCGCTGCCTGGGGGGGAGGAGCGCCGCCGCCGCCGCCGCCGCGAGCTGGGAGCTCGATTGGCTCTGCCTGCGGGGGAGGAGCGCCGCCGCCGTCGCCGCCGCGAGCTGGGAGCTCGATTGGCGCTGCCTGCGGGGGAGGAGCGCCGCCGCCGCCGCCGCGAGCTGGGAGCTCGATTGGCGCTGCCTGCGGGGGAGGAGCGCCGCCGCCGCCGCCGCCGAGAGCTGGGAGCTTGATTGGCGCTGCCTGCGGGGGAGGAGCGCCGCCGCCGCCGCCGCCCCCGCCGTCGCAGTCGTTGTGAGTGAGGAAGCGCGTCGGTCATTCCGGCTGAGGGCCCTCGCCGACGGTTGGGTTTACCCGCCGCCCCGCCAGCTCCGCTCGTTTCCCGTCCCCCGCGGCCCGGCGCGGGGCAGGACTGCCGGGGCCATGGAGGACGAGGTGGTTCTCTTTGCCAAGAAGATAGACAAGATGGTGCCGAAGAAGAACGCGGTGAGCGCGGCGGGCGGCGCGGGCCGGAGGGAGGCCGGGCGGCGGGCGGGGGCCAGTCGGCCTGAGGGGGCTCCTGGCCCGCGGTGAGCGCGGCGGGTGCCGCGAGACGACGGCGAGGCCCGCGCTCTGGGGAGGGGTTCCTGGGGAGGGGGGAGCTTCGTGTCCCGCGGCCGCGTCCCGGGCAGGGGTTCTGGGGGGCGTCCTGTCCCGCAGCTGCGTCCCGGGCAGGGGTTCTGGGGGGCGTCCTGTCCCGCAGCTGCGTCCTGGGCAGGGGTTCTGGGGGGCGTCCTGTCCCGCGGCCGCGTCCCGGGGAGGGGGTCCAGTTCCGCGGCCAGCGGCGCTGGGACCCGCCCTGGGCGCCCGAGGCCCCTCGTGATTAGCGCAGCCCGGTAAACTCCATCGAGGCGTCCTCCTCATTATTTTAAACGTGACGGTGGTAAAGCTTCGCTGGTTTAGCTGAAGAGTGCAGAGAGCCCTCCCTGTTGGAAAGAATTCGTTGTCTTTCCCGGGCTCATTGGCCAGCAGCGAGAAAACAACATCAAACAGAGGTTTGTGATCAGTTTTAGACATGAAAGTGTTCAAGCAAAACGTGAATTTCCTGGATCTTATTTTTGAAGAAGGCTGAACATTCCCTTGATTGTCTCAACTCCCCTGCATGTTTGCTTAGCAATTAAAAAAGGTGAACTATGCCAGTGTACTTGGCAAGTTGCTAAACTTTTTTGAAAAAGTGGATCTTGTTAGGCCGCAGAGTGCGGGGAGCTGTGTTTAAGGCATTGCCGCGGACGAGGCTGTGCTGCCGGCTGGATTTGGACACATGTCGTTGCTGGTCCTCTCAGTGGTTTCCAGTTGCTACCGGTGGCGTTTTCTGTTACTGATAACGTGTGCAAGTGAACGTGTTCTCTTGTGGTTTGTATGAGGTGCTCCAGTTTCTGCATTTCTGTCCACCTGTGTGGGCCACTCTCAGTCCCTTGCTTCCGAATTGTCTATATTTTCAGCTAAACTTCTGAAATTCTAAGTCAAACGAATGTGAAGGAGAGAAGGGCTGCTCTGATTTGCACAGCACTTTGGAGTTACAAAGCGTTTGTGCAGAATTCTTTGGGGACTCACGACAGCTGTGTTGCATTCATTTTACAGAATAAGAAACTGAGTCAGACCAAGCAGTTCACCTCCTTAAATGAAGTGTGCGTTGTGGCTTAAGCCAGGACCCGAGTTTTCTGCTGGGCAGCATGCAGAAGTAGTGTTAAACACCGAATTCTTAAGACTTCAGACTTGGTGTGCGCCTCTTTTCCTTTAACAGGTGCATTGCCCGGCGTGTAATTTCATACCCTGTTCATCTGGATTTGCAATTTTGGCTTTTTAAAGGATTTCCTGTTTGTTTTCTGTTGCAGACGTTGCCTGTGCCATTTATTTTTTCTGTTGATACAGGCCTTTCATTCCTCACTGCAAGTGATGAGCTCTGTATACTTGATTGGCTGAACGTTTCTGTTATTCTGTTTAAACTGGTAAGTTTTTTTTCTTTGCCTAGAGAACCCTAGACTCCCCTAGTAGAAGCTGGCTCCTAGGGAAAAAGGCCGTTTCTTGGGTAATTTTTTTCTCGAACTCAGGCTATAAAATGTGTACCTTTTAATCATCTAGTGCACTAGGTGTTTTTGTTTGTTTCCTTTCCTTGAAATAGACGTTTCCTAGAAATGAGGAATTCCTTAGTGAGCAAGTATGGAGAAGACCAGTTTGTATTTATCTGCAGTTCTCAAGTTATAAACACATAATGCGTCAGCAGGAGAATGAGGATAAGCTCCACAGATAATCCTCAAGTCTCATTTTTCTTTGCAAATCTTATATTTCTAATAGTACAGAACTTTACCAGTATAAAAACTTGCCCCCTCCCTCCTCCAAAAAAGAACAGAACTGCAGGAAAGAACAAAGAGCACTTAAAGTGTGTGTGTGTGTGTTTAATATATACATGTACATATACCCAGGTACATACACCTTTATATTTATATGTTAGTTTGTAAATAAATGACAATAATAATGTCTTGTGGAGATGTAGAACAGAAGTATACAACAAAAGCACAAACAGCAGGAGGGGGCAAATGGAGTTAAACTGTTAAACCTCCATGGGATGGTTCCATGGAGGAGGCAGAGAGGGGGATGGGATCCTCGAAGAGCTGCTGAAGACCTTGCATTTTTTGCAGATCTCTTTAGAATGCTACTTGCATATTGTGCTCTCACTGAATGCACCTGGCTGAGCTATGGCACATTAGCACGGTAAACATTTGTCAGATTTGCCCTAGTCAGAAAATTTCTATACCTGCCATCCTGCTTGGCACTTAAAATAATTTTTTTTTTTTTTAAAGCTGTCTATGATATAGGGATGATGGGTGAAGAAGGTAGGCTGCAGGGTAATATGTAGTATGTATGATCCCATTTTGATACAGTAAACAGAAAGTATTAAATGCATGCCTGTTTGTATGAGCAGTGAGTTTGCATGGTTATCTCAAGAGGGAGGGAATGGGACGGGTAGAGAAAGAGATTGACCACAGACTATTGTTTTACTTGTTACAAGAGGCATGTGTTGCCTTCATTTCTGATTAAACTTTTTGTTTACAGATTATTGTAGGTTTACATGCAGTTGTAAGAAATAATAGTGAGATAGCTCCTGTGTGTCCTTTACCCAGTTTTCCCCAATGGTAACATCTTACAGAACCATAGTATACTGTCACAACCTGGGTATTGCCATTGACACAGTCAAGATATAGAACATTTCCATCCCACAGGATCTCTCCTGATGCCATTTTATAGCCACTGCTGCTCCCCCACTCCCCACCAAATCATAATGATCTGATAGTGCAGTGGATAAAGTTGCAATAAAGTTTTTATGCAGATGATGAAGGGAAAATACCCCCTGGGGAAGATGGCCCATCTCCCACTCCCCCGGCCCTATCTGTCCCTGGCAACCTGTCATTTCAAGAATGTTATGTGGGACTTCCCTGGTGGCGCAGCGGTTAAGAATCTGCCTGCCATTGCAGGGGACATGGGTTCGATCCCTTGTCCGGGAAGATCCCACATGCCGCGGAGCAACTAAGCCCATGCGCCACAACGACTGAGCCTGCGCTCTAGAGCCCGGGAGCCACAACTACTGAGCCCACGTGCCACAAGTACTGAAGCCCGCGTGCCTAGAGCCCGTGCTCTGCAACAAGAGAAGCCACCGCAGCGAGAAGCCCGCGCACTGCAACAAAGAGTAGCCCCCGCTCGCCGCAACTAGAGAAAGCCCACACGCAGCAACGAGGACCCAACGCAGCCAAAAATAAAATAAATTAACTAATTAATTAAAAAAAAAAGAATGTTATGTGAATAAAATCATATAGTGTGTAACCTTGTTTTTTTTCTTAAGTAAAAAAAATTTTTTTTTTGGCTGCGCTGCCGGTTATGCGATCTTAGTTCCCCGACCAAGGATTGAACCCAGCCCAGGTAGTGAAAGTGCTGAGTGCTAAACACTGGACCGCCAGGGAATTCCCAGTATGTAACCTTTTGGATTGGCCTTTTTCACTCAATGTAATTCCCTGGAGAGTCATCCAAATTGCATGAATCAATAGAGCTCCTTTTTTTAAAAAAAATTTATTTATTTATTTATTTATTTATTTGGCTGTGCGGGTCTT